>NW_026691163.1:0-300000 GCF_020826845.1 Diceros bicornis minor
CACTTGGGTCTCATTCTCCATTAAACAGGAAACAATTGAATGGTTTTATGCCGCAGGATGGCAGTATGTAAATTTCCATTAGTTTCAACCCCCCCATGATGCTGACCTGAAAATGAGGCCAAGTTGGAAGCGACTGTTCCAATATCACATTGCTAGAACCCAGGCCTGTTTTGAGTGGTGTTCTGTGCTACCTGTCACCCCTTCTTGTTATTCTTCCATCTTTAAGTTTGTGCCTTAGGTACATGTGACACCAGCTCACAGAGGTAAGAGATATTATGTCATATACACCGCCTGACATCCCTAGGAAGTAGATTCTAGCCTGATCCCCATGGTGCAGGTTTAGAGACTGGGGAGGACCTGAGAGGTACAGGGACTTTCTCGGGATGAAGAACTGGTAAGAAAAAGGAGGTCTGCATTCATCTCTGTCTCCTCAAAGCTAGGACCCGACTTAGGTTTCCAGGGAGCTGTGGCTAGGGCTGTGTAGGCTCCTTGTGTACAGCTCAGGAGATGACATGGGGGAGGAGGGTTAGCAGCCAGGGCACAGGGGGCAGCTCTGGATAAGTCTGATTGAGGGAAGGGGCCTAGGTAAAGGAGTCTTGAAAAAAGACTTCACTTCCTTGGTCATAGACCTCAAAAGATCTTAGAACTCTGGTAACCAGGCACCCACAGCCCCCCATCCAGCTCACTTGACTGGAGACAGTCAACAGGAAAAAATATTTTGTTGTTGTATCCCAACTTTTGGAGGATCTAGGCACAAAAAAACCCAGAAAGAGAAACTTTTTGGTCGTTGCCGACGTTGGCTCAGCCCTCATCCCCGACGCCTCTGGGCGTCTGGCAGGAGGCAGTGAAGGGTAACACGGGGCAGCCCAGGATAGGCTAGTGCAGGCCAGGACACAACTGTGATCCCACCTGATCAGCCCCACACCCCTGGTCCCTCATCTTGTGTGTGTGTGTGTCTGTATGTGTTTGTGTGGAGGGGAGAAGGCAGGGTATGAGGGGCAGACCATTCCTGGGCAGGAGCTGGTTGTTAGGTGTCGGAAGCATGGTGGGCCTGTCATGTTCATAGCCCAGGTCATGGCTGGCAGCATGAGAATGTGAGCTCCTCTACTCTTATGTTACTGAGGCATAGAGGTTTCATCTCTTTTCCTGCCTGACCACAGTTCTTTGCAGGGATGTCCCTCTGTGCCTGAACTGAGGAGCAGACTTTCTCTTGGGGGATGACCCCAGTGGCAGTGTGCAGGCAGCCCCTGATTCCTTCAGGCCCAGCTCCGGAGCAGTCTTTGCAGAACTCCAGTAAGAAGGTCATCGAGGAGCTGCCCAATGGTTTCAATTTCACCAACTCACTAGGCAAGGGGAAGGTGCCTGAGGCCACAAACACCATCCAGTGCTGCTCTGAGATGAGAACAGGAACAGAGGGTCTCCACACTCAGGACCTTGAGATGACCAGGTTGACCAGAACTAGGGAGTGACCAGACTGGTGCTGTCCCTTTTTCAAGCTAAAGGAGATGTACACGCAGGTAACTTTGCCTGTTTCGGAGCTGAGCTGCCATGACCCTCTTACCCTTGCCCAGTGTGAGCTTCTGGAGGCCACTGAGGCAGAGGCAGAGGGTAAGGGGGACTGCAGGCTGGATATTCCTGGAAGGGAAGTGGGATCTTTCCTGTGTTTAGAAGGACACATGGAAAGTCAGCTATGTGGGTGAATCTTTCTCTTTATCCCACTGTAGCGCCAGCTGCAGAGCTCCAGCCAGTGGCAGAAGCAGAGCAGTGGGCAGTGGTGGAGGTAGAGCTGGCTCCAGCTCCGTTCACAACACCGCTACTAGTGCTGAGGCCAGCGTCCCCTCCATCAGCAGTGTTGGAGCTGGAGCAAGGGCCGACATCGGCTCCAGGAGGAGTGAGTGCTGCTGAGCTGGAGTCACCTGCACCATCATTTTTAGTGGGAAGTCCATCTCCACCTGTGGCTGTTAAGGAGCGTGAGAAGAAGCCCAACCTCACGGCCTTCTCTCCTAAGCTGGTGGTGGAGCAGTTGACCGTGATAGATGTGGTGAACAGCTGGGATCTCAGGGCGGGGTGGAGCAGGCCGTCCCTCTGCCATTGTTGCCCCAGACCTGATCCAAACTCCCATGATCTGGGCCCAAATCCCAGCTCCACCCCTTACCAACCATATGTCCTGGGCAACTTCTGGAACCCCCAAGCCTTTGCTGTCCACCTGCAGACCGTAGAGGTGGACACTAACAGGACCTGCTGCACAGAGTGGCTGTGCCGGCTCCATGAGGTAGAAGAGATGGAAAGCTTGGCAGGGCTTGGCCCATCAGTGGTGGAGGGGAACTCACTGTGTGCAGCCAGGTCTACGGTGGCCCAGCCGTCTCCTCAGTAGGCTCAACAGCCTCAGGACTTGACACCTGAAGTGTGCTTCACTACAAGGGAGACAGACAAGGCCAGTGGTTGTAGCTGCCACGGAGGAATGTGCATCAGAATGGAGAGTGGGACCAGAGCAGAGATCAGGGTGGTGGCAGATGCCCCCTTGGCATGAGCAGAGTTGAGCCACCGTCTGGAGCTTGGAGTTAGCCAGGACGGGCTGGATGCAAATGCCCCTCTCCCTTCCCTGCCGGGATTGGGTCCTGGGACATCCTGTGTTGGGTACCCTCGGTGGACAGAGAAGAAAACCTAGGGACTCTCACAAGGCTCAGGCCACATCCTGAGCTTCCTGAGCTCTAGCTCTAAACTGTGACAACTGTGTGGGACTTTAGTGGCTGTGGACACAGAGGTGGCCTGTGGCAGGGCTGGATGACACTCCCCCTGTCCCCCAGGAGCTCTTCTGGAAGGTGGTGCCCTCTCAGTGCCTGGGATCCACCTGGCACAAGAAGAATAAGCCTGGCAGTCAACACTAGACACCCACCATCCAGGCCACCATCGACCAGTTCAGAAGGGTGGCCAGCCTCGTCATCACCACCTGCCTCGGGGATGCGAGCATGACAGCCCAGGACAGGGCGAGGGTGGTAGAGCACTGGGTCCAGGTGGCCCAGGTGTGCCGTGGGAGGCCCAGTAGAGCCCCTCTCTGGAGACTTGGGAACTGCCTCTCCACCTTTATCAGCTCCCAGGATTGAAGTGTGTGGTCTAAGCTCCTGCAAGTCCCTAGGCCTTTCCTGCCAGGGGCCCCGCTGACCTTGACTCCAGGTCCCAGTGGGAGGATGCTCACTTCCTACCTGGCTCCTTCCCTGGGTTGAGCTAAACTCCTCCTCCTTGTGAGTGTTACTTTCTGGGTCCTAAATGTCTTTCTGGGGCTCCCTGAGCATCTGTCTCATCCAGGAGGGGAGATGTAAATAGAAGGAGACTGAAGCTAGAGCAAGCGGGGCTCCAGTGCCCAACCTCACACCTCATTCTCTTCCCTTCCCCAGGAGTGCGACATCTGGAAGAACTTCTCCTCACCCCGCACTTTCATCTCTGCTCTGCAGAAAACCTCCACAAGCCACCTGAAGAACACACGGGGGTAAGTTTCCCTGTGGGTAGGCCTCTCTGCATAGGAGGACCAGGATGGATGGGGGATCTCCTTATGTCTGCCATTGGCGCCTCAGTCAACCAGGAACTCCTGGGAGGCAGCAAATGCTGGGGACAGGGCCTGGGAGTGGGTAGTTGGTCTCTAAGTCTCCTGGTGTCCTTGTGAACCAGTTCTGCTTCAGGACTCGGTTTCCCTAAATGTCAGCTATTGGGTTGAGCCACATTGGAGATTTCCAAGTGTTTATAGCAACAGAACTCTATGGCCAGTTGAAACTCATAGTGCTCAAAACAGAGCTGCTCTGTAGAGCTGGGGAGTGGAGACCCCAGTGACCAACAGGAGAGCCCCCTCCCAGTCCCATGAGACCTTAGTGCTCAGAGGAGCCCAGTGAGAACACTCCTCCAGGCAGGTTGAATCTCTTGGGTTGTCAAAGAAAAGGGATTTGCACTCAGACCCCTCACATTATCCCTAAATTTATCCTTCCCTCTTTCCCCTCCCCTCGGGTAAAGCTCTGAAAAACTTAAGGAGCTCTATAGCCAAGATGAGTCCTTGAGCAGAGAACTGATGACCAAGATAGAGTGGAGGCTGCGGGTCTGGAAAGAGAGGAGGGGGGAGAGGGGCAAGGGTACTGGGCAGGTTGTGGTTTTGATAGTTTCTCACTTGAACTTTCTCTGAAACATTCCAGTCTATCTTGTCCAGGTTAACAAGCAGAGGGATCTGTTCAGCTCATGGGAAGCAGGGTGCCAATTTTGGGCAGGAGGCCCTGGCCATGGGACACAGTGGTGTTGGTTGGGCTGTTCCAGGAAGAGTTGCTGAGCTGGTGCCATCAGCAGGTCTCTGGCTTCCATGCACGTCCATCCTGCTGGATGTAGCTTCTTCCAAGCTGTTGCGGTGGGTTTAGCCCTCAGCCTAAACCTGTCCTCAGGAAGCCAGGCCCCTGCTGCTCCTTCTGTCTTCACCATGTCTCCAAGGGGAGGACACCCTGCCTGTCCCAGGGACATGCATGGCAGAGGATTCCCATGGTCCAGGTGGACAAACAGGCTACTCATCCTTGGGCCTGAACGGCTGGATCAGAGACAGATGTGTGTGCTTTCGGGCCCCCCCCCCGACCCCTAGAGCAGTCACTCGAGTCAACCACAAGAGTCTCATCTGAGTGCCTGGTTGGCAATGACATATGCCCCCAGGGGCTTATGAGAAGCGTCTAGGCAACTCATGGATTCTTAGTGGATCCTGCTGAAAGGACGTTAGGAGCTTCACGTAAATGAGGAAGCAAAGCATCCTGTCACCACCTTCCCTGTGGATCAGAGGTGGCATATTGAGAGTTCAGTTCCTGAGTGGATAAAGAAAGAGTTCAGGGCAGGGGAATGTCCTGAGGGGTTCCTTGGGGAGGAGAAGGCTTTGGCATGGCCTCTGACCCAGCCTGGGGGCCAGACACTCCACGAGACTGGGGCAGGCAGGAGCCATGCAACCAGACTCCCAAGACACATCGTCCTCTCCACTGCTCGGCCCAGGACCAAGCTTTGAGAGCTCAGAGGACAGGACTGTTGTCAGTGGTGGGGCTGCGGGTTAGGTGAGGATGTGGGAACAGGGCATCTGGCTGGGAGGGGCAAGCGGCCTCTCCTCTTTGGTCCCCTGAGCAACTCACTGTCCCTGTTTGGGCCTCTGTCTCCTCATCTGGGAAGGGAGGGATGGTGATTGTGTGGTGCAGGCCTCACAGGGTGGTGATGAGTTAAGAGGGTGGACAGGACTGTGGGAGCTTTCTGCCTGCTCCACCTGGAGGGGTGAGGGCGAGCACAATGATGACAGTCATGTGACACTGAATCCTCAGGAGTACTTGTGAGGTAGCTGGAGTTCTCACACCTTCCATATGAGCAAACAGGCTCAGGGAGGCCAGACAGAAAGCCCAAGCTCACACACAGAGTGAGAGTTGGAGCTGGGCTTGTTCTAGAATCACAACACCTTGGATGATGTATTGGCATTGGTACCAGTTGACTCGAGTCAGATGTCCAGGTTCGGAGGCCAGTGGTGCTAGAGAGAAATGGCGTGAGGGTAGTATGGCTCGTTGACACTCTCCTCGATCCTGGCAGGAGGGACCCTCCACGTTTGCCCCCCCCCCCCGGCAGATCAGCCCCCATAGAGTGCAGGAGAAACAGCAGCAGCAGCAGGTGAGTGTGCCTGTGGGGGAGGGGCTCTGCCCTCCCAGCTGGAGGCCTCAAATCAAGAGAGGACGGTCCTTCCTCTTGCTGCCACAGTGCCTGAATCCCCCAGTAGAAGTGACCAGGAGGAGAGCCTGGGAGATCTGGTGCAGGATGGGTTGTTGTGGGGAGGACCAGGGACCGCGTACCCTGTGATTTTCCAGAATCCTGCCCTGGGAGGTGAGGAGGAGGAGTGTGGTGTTCTTGGGGTGTGAAGGGAGGAGGAATTGAGGGGAGGCTGCTAAGGGTCCTAGGCTGCTCCCAGTGCGAACTCTGGTGTGGGCCAGGAGGCTGAGAGTGAGGACTTTTCAGGGGAGGGTTTGCAGGGGGCCGGCTTGGGAGCAAAGCTTCATCCCACCCACACTCTGATGTCACAGAGTGTCATCCCCTATATTGGCACTTTCCTTGGTCACCTGCTGATGCTGCACCTGCTGATGGGTGATAATCTCGAGGTGGGTGCACCTGAGGACCAGGCATTGAGGCCCAGGATCCTGAGCATTGGGATGTGGGAGCCCCCGAACTGTGCTCTGAGCTCTCAGCACTTGGCACATCTCTCCTGAGAGCCTCACAGCCGCCTCCGGGAGCTGGGGCATCAGGCACATCTTAGGGATGAGTGAACAGAGGTTCCACCTGAGACACCCATTCCGGTTCCCCAGGCTGGGGAAGCTCAGAGCTGCCTGACGGCACAGCTGCGTGAGGTTTTATCTGAGCTGGACTCAGCCTCTCCCTCCCATGCTGCCCGTGGAGGGAGAGAGGATTCGGGCCCCTCCAAGTCAAGGCAGCACATAAGTGGCTGAGCAGTCCCCTCTGCCTGAGGCCTCAGCCTCCAAGTCTGTCATCAGAGAGGGTTATGCTGCCAGGTCCCTCAGCCTCTCCCCCATGTCCTCCTTCTCTGGAGCTCAGAGCCAGGCCTAGGTCCAAGTCCTGTTTTCTCTGCATGCCCGGCCCCCTCTGGGGACCTGGCAGTAGTGCAACATGAGAAGGTGTAGGCATAGGGGCCTATTCAGGCTAGGGGGCTCTGTCTGATGGACTCTGGCTGTCTGCCTTCCAGGAGAATGAGATCAACCTGAGAAGAGGACTGAAGTGAACAGCTGCCCCACCCCCTTCAGGAGAGGGGAAGGAGGAGGAATTCAGAGACCCTCTGGGCAGAACAGTCCCTGGCTCCACCCCCTGTATCTTACATTGAGTAGAAGAGTTTGATAACAAAGAAGTGGGAGACCCATCCAGTTGGCAGGTGGGTTGAGGGGAGGATGGCATCAATGAAAAAATCCTGGAGGAGGCACTGCTTATTCCCATTCTGAGAACAGGTAAAACCTGGTAGGAACTGGAGGGAAGGACAGTTCCCAGGACTGGTCCCTGCCCCACCCCTGACACCCGACAAGGCCCATGCAGCATCCCTCACCCAGGCCCTAACTGCAGCCTCTCCTTCCCTCTGGTCCCAGGAATAGCCAGTCATGAGGGAGATCCTGCTGCTCCAGGTGGCCACAAAGTATTACAACCTAGAGCCTGAGGAGCGATTTGGGGCCTGGTTCCAGGACATGGAGCTGCTCAACGAGAGTGATAGGTGAGGCCGGGCAGGAGTTGGGTGAGGGCAGGGGTGGACTCTCCCTGTTGGCCAGTCCAGAGATCCTGTCTCCGTGGCCCCCCACTCAGCCCCAGGCCTTGTTGCATGGCGACCTCTGGGACACTCAGACTCCAGCTGCTGGGCAGGCAGTGAGGGGACACTTGAGGTGTGGTTTCTCTTAGGTTCACAGGAGCCTCTCTGTCCTGGAGCTACAGCCTGTCCTGCCAGCTGAACCCCCAGACCTAGTTGGCCAGCAGAATACTCAAGGCCAAGAAGAACCCGCCATCATCAAGGTAAGGGGTGAGTGAGTGTCTGGGCCGGGGTGACTGACTCCTATGGGTTCAGTTAGGCTTCGAGCTAAGCATGGCCTTGGGTAGTCGAACAGCTGGCAATGGGATCCCAACTCCACTACTGAGCAGTCCTGTGATTGGGGTGACTCTCTTCAGCTTCCTGAGACTCCATTTCCCCCTCTGTGAAATAGGTGATACTAAATGATCGCTCGCGTGGCAGGGACAAATGGGGTACTGGTGGCTGACAGCACTGAGCACAGGGTCAGGAGCACCCAGTGCAGTGGGGACAGGGTGGGGGCCATGATTCTTCCAGGCCACCAAGATAACCCGACTCTTCTACTCGGTCCCCAGGCCCCAACACCAACCCCCGTACCAGTGGCCGATCACAGCCCCATCCTCAGCAGCGGGGACACAGCTGGGATGCTTGGGATGCACTGGGCCAGCTCCTCCCTCCTGAGGGGAAGGGGAGCATTGTAAGCTGATTCCTGCGACCCCTGATGCCCAAGAGAGAGGGGACACACCCACCTCACTCCCTGACATCTCTACCCCAGCAACTATTCACCAAATGGGGAGGCACAGAAGTTATTTGTTGTAAACAATAAATGCCATATTTGAATATTGTATTAAAGTCCTGTTCCCTTTACAGTCTGGGAGTTGTGATGTGGTTCTGTCGCTTTCTGTAGGCATGTAAGTGAGACACTGAATCTCACATTTCTCCTTGAATCACGAACTCTTCCGGGTCATCAGCTTATTGTTGGTGGGAGAAGGGAGAAAGGCCAGCCCCTACCCTGGCTAGTGGGGACACCCCCAAATTCCCCTAATTCCGAAGACCAGTTCATTTCAGTATCATTCAACTCCTCCAGGAGCAGACGTGTCACCCCGCCCTTTCTCTTGGGATTTAAATGTTGAAGGTACTTTCACAGGCAGAGCAACAACCACTGAAATGTGGGTGTCTTTAAAACAGCACTACCCAGGACCATGTCGTGCCACAGGCAGGGGCTGCCTTTCTACATTCTTGAGGAACAGGGAACATTTTCTGCTTCTCTTGTTGAGATTTCTTTTGACTAAATTTTAGGAACTTGTAGTTTTCTAGTTCAATCTCTGGAATTGCATCAGCTCTAAGTGGGGAAAACAATGTAAAAAGATCAAAACGTGCACTTGGAGAGGACAAGGCCCAAGGAAGCTCATTTGCAAATGGACTAAAGGCAGGAAGGACCTCGCTCCTGAGGCCCCTCTAAGGGCTCCCTGTTCACCCCTGACCTGGATTTGAATCCTGCTGTGATCCTTGTCCAAGACTCTGAATTCCTTTTCCTGCTTGTTTTGTATCCAGGCGGAAAGATTTGTGATGCAGCTTTTAAGGCTACTGCTGGGCCTCGTTCCATAAACATGACTGCTCCCTGTGAACTAGGATTTTCAGCACCCCTGCCTTCCTTAAGCCATTCCCTTTAGGGCAGAAATTCCCTAGAAGGTCCCAAGCCTCCTCTCTGGCTTGGCCAGAGGATCCCCGGTGAGCTCTACTTTGACAGTATAAGGGACCATAATCCTGGCCAGTGAGTGACCCCACACTGTCCCTTGCTGTCCAAGGTGACATCTGAGCCCGTGTCGTTCTTAAGTCCATGATCTTGGACAATCCTCCAGTTTACACACTAAGTGTTGGTGTTACCAACTCGTCCAAATGGGGCAATTGGGCCCGAGCCCTTAAACTATGTCACCCCTGGGTGGTTGTTTTTTTTCCCCCAATCCTGTGCTGTGGTTACATTACCACAACCTCCTGGGTGTGAAGACTGTTTGGAGCTTTGAAAGATGAGGTATGACAGGGGTGTTGGGGCTCCAGCAGAGAATGCCACTGAACTGGTGGTCCATGAACGTGCATGAACACAGCCTTACCAATTAAAATACTGAAATGCTTTCCATCTGGTGGTGAACAGACACTGCTCTGAGCTCACACAGAGAACCCACCCCATGACTATGAGATTTCAAATGGTTACCAAGTGGCATTTTGAACCTCATCACTTGGGAACACCCTGTAAGACAAGGGACAGATGAATCGCTTGGCACTTGTGAGGTATCCCCTCCTTTCTGATGGCTGCAAGTGTCACCCAGACACACAGGCTACACTCTGCCAGGGAAGCCTTGTCAGAACAGCCAGAAGTTGAGGATGAACCCTGGTTCCCGTCATCTCAAGACCTTCCTGACATGGCACAGCCACCCAGGAAAGTCATTTGGTAATGGAAATACTGGGAAGGCCGTACTTTCCCTCCAAAGAGAAAGAGAAGTGCCAACAGTGAATGCTTGATCCCTCAAATAGACAATTAAATCCCAACAAGCAGTGGTTTATTTCAGCATTACTGATGCTGAAAAGTTCTCTTTCGATAATAGCACGATCCCCTAACTGCCATGTCCATTTCCATGAATCACGTTTCCAACACATATGGATCTAAAAAACTGTGGAATATCTGGTATTTCCTTAGATGCAACTCTGAATTGGCATGCAACAGAGAACAGAAAAATGGAGACCTAGAAGTAAATATCTAATTTGAGAACATAGACACAAAAGTGATTTGAAATAATATTTTGGAGTCTATTGGAATATTACACAAAAAGAATAATCCACTTTATGTAGGTTTTACTGTGACTGTGATGGGAAAAGCTGAATCATCCCGTGACGTTGATAACTGGCTGCTGACTTTAAAGTACAAATAAATATTGTAAATAGTAAAGGAAAATGAGAAAATAGCATGAAAAAGGAAGATCTTTCTCTCCTCACCTGAAACTCAACCTCTCACCTCAGAAAGAAACCGCTATCTATATTTTCTATGTCACGCAAGAGAGTTTAATAAAAGAAAAGTATTGGTATATTTTAAAAGTTCAAGAGCTCAAAGCAAGGAACATTAGGGATGCAGCCATGAGACCTCACTGAGGTGCCTGCTCCATTTCATCTGCTCTCAGGACGGCCTTCTTGGCCCCTCACTTTCTCTGCCTCACTAGCAAGTCTGTCCGCCATCAGTGCTATCACCAGTATCGCTCCTGTGCTCTTCACTGCCCTTTCCTCCTTCCTGATACCTTCCTCAGTCGTCAGAAATTGTTGGCAGTCGAGCTGTGGAATGCCCATATCAGCTCCTGGAATCATCTCTGCCAAATCTGAAGGCCAGCAGGAGTGCTCAAGGGACCTGGAATGCAGACCACCTGCGAGCACACCTGGCAGGGATTCACCTGTGTGACTAGGTGCAAGTTTTTGCAATGCTTTGGCCAGATTGAAAGGACTTACAAGTTGTCCTGCACTGTTGCAGGCCTGGAGTCCTTGCGGTCTCTCGGCCCAGCAGATTTGGTGCGGCTGGTCCAAGGAATCCTCCCAGAGACCCGTCATTGCCAGGATGTGATGGGATTCTAGTCACCGTCCTCTTGAATATGTCACTGGACATCCTCAAAGGGATGGAGATGTTTAAACCAGGCTTTGGTTTGGACTGGTTTTCACAGTTATGCTGCTTCCTCTGCGAACACGTGACTGTCATCCTTCTTATCATCCTTCTTTTCCTCTTATCCTACAAAAACCAATCATGAAAGTGGGTCAAATGATAAAAGAAGCCTGCCTTTTTAGGACAATTATCCTGGCTGTTTTGTACTTCCACCCCCCCTCTATCCTCTGGGGATAGATCTGACCTGTGTCCTGGGATGTCATCAGGCAGATTTGCATCAAGAACAGAAAGCTCAAGGTCAAAATTCAAGGCTACTCCAGATCATTTCTCCCCCTCCATCCTGTTAACATCCTCTCCTTGTTTGAGTGTGATTCTATTCTCTTCTTGTCCTTGTCACTCTCAACTGCACAAGTCCTGGCACTCCCACTCAAGACAGTCAGTCCCCAGTCCTTACTAAAACCCAAATCTCACCATTTCTGTGTTTTCTGTCTACTCATTTGCTTAATCCATTGACCGTATGGTGTTCATAGAGGTTAAATCAATAGTGATATTATCAACCACCCCCTGTTAACGACTTCCTCCAATCTCCCAGATGTTCACATTATCCTAGTGGTTATGTTCAAAAGTAAATAATTCAGAAAACATATTCACCCACCACAAATTCCTGATCTCTAATATTTTTATTCAAACACTCATACAGTAGATACCTGTCCCTCAAGATCAGAAGTAATGCCAGATCACCAATCCTCACCTTAATTTCCTCCTACACCTATCTAATCTTGGATTCCATGGACTACGATCACAATAATTTCCTTGGAAATATAAAAAATTCCTTACCACTCATTTATTTTGTAAACCTCTAAACCCAGAAGATCCCGATTATCTGCCATGCCGCAGCTACTGCTGGTCTTATAACAAGCTGAAGAAAAAGCATGAAACATGACCTTTTGGTACCACTGTAAACACAAAACCGTCTGCATCAACTGGGAAGCACCCATAACGCCTGGAAATTTTGTTCTCCTTTTTTGCTGTTGGCTCAATAACAAAAAGACAAATCAATTTAAAATATGGGCAAGAGACCACAATAGACTTTTTCCAATGAAGACATACAAGTGGCCAATAGGTGTATGAAAAGGTGTTTGGCATCGTTAATCATCAGGGAATGCAAATCAAAACCGCAATGATGTATCACTTCACACTTGTTAAGATGGCGATTATCAAAAAAACTAAAGATGACAAATATTGGTGAAGATGTGGAGAAAAGGAACCCTTGTGGGAATGTAAACTAGTACAGCCATTATGGAAAACAGTATGGAGGTTCCTCCAAAAAAGAAAACTAGCATATGATCCAGCAATCCTACTTCTGGTGTATACCCACAGGAATTAAAATCAAGGTCTCAAAGAGATACCTGTACTCTAATGTTCATTGCAGCTAATTCACAATAGCGAAGATATGGAAGTAACCTAAACGTCATTGATGGATGAATGGATAAAGAAATGGAATATTTGTCAACCTTGAAAAAAGAAGGAATTCCTGCCATTTTTGACAACACGAGGGACCTAGAAGATATTATGCTAAGTGAAATAAGGCAGACAGAGAAAAGCAAATACTTATATGTGGAATGTAAAATTGTCAAACTCATACAAGCAGAGGCTAGAATGGTGGTTGCCAGGGGCTGGAGGGATGGGGAAATGGGGAGCTGATTATCAAAGGATACAAAGTTTCAGTTATCAAGATAAATGAGTTCTGGACATGTAGGATATGGCGTAGTGCCTTCAGCTAACAAAACTCTATTGCATACGTCACATTTGCTACTTGAGTAGATACTAAGAGTTCTTACCACAGAATGATAGTAATAAAGGAGGTGAGAGAAAACTTTGGAAAGTGATGATATGTTTGTGGTCTTGATGGTGATGACAGTCTCAAGGGTGTATACTTATGTCCAAATTCATCAAGCTGTATATAGAAAAGTATGACACCATCGTTGATTATTCTGCACCTTGAAATATGCCATGTCCTCATGACAAGAGAAAAATATTTGTAACTATGTATAGATGGATGTTAACTGGACTTATTGTGGTGATCATTTCAATATATACTCAAACATTGAATCATTACGTTGTACCCATGAAAGTGATATAATGTTGTATGTCAACTTTACCTCAATAAAAAAAACCACAACAGACAAAACCATTTGAATATTGTAAATGAGTTCAGTGAATCCCTGAAAGTGCCCCATTCCCATATGCGAGTTAAAGGAAGCAGAGAGGATGAAGTAAATGGAAGAAAGTTGTATAAAACAGTACTCAAATTAAAATCTTTTAAGTTGCTATCAGCTCCTTGTGGCAAAGTTCTGTGCGCACTAATCTTCTTTCACATTTTTCCTGGAAATCATACTTTCAGATCCAACCCATAACAGTTTCATCATTTGCTCTAATAAGACAATTTCAACTTAATAAATAAAACCAACAGCATCCCTTATGTATGAATAAAGTTAATGAACTTTACAGAGAAAAGATCATATTTGCACAATCTCAATAAAGGAAACAGAAGAATTGAATGATGATCAAGTCTCATTCAAGCTTATCTTTGAAAGTCAGTAAGACCAGGTTATCTTTTCAAGGATGTGTGTAGAGCTGTCAGCCTTGGAAGATAGAAATAGTGACCTCCTCTGGAACAAAGGGCAGGCTTGCTTACTGCCCAGTATAATAAAAATAACAACCACCCAGGGCAAAGGTTAGCAGACATCCTGCCCGTTATCAAAGATTTGAGTTCCTTAGGCTCTGAGATCTTGCAACACTCTGCATGTCACCTGGCCCACTGTGTATCACCCTGTAGGAAGTGAGATTTAGTGAGCCGGTGCAGATGATGATACTCTGGCCACTGCTATTGCTGTGTCATTGAGTCCTTTGTCTCTGACCCATGGGTGTCGTGTCTTTTGTCAGCATCTGCTAAACCATTGTAGGCTAACTTATTAGCTTGCAGGTAAGGTAAAATATCAGACCTTTCACAGTTCCTGACAAGCCCTTAAAATAACTAGTAGTCTTAGGAACAGAGAGCTATCCAGAACAATATGCATGGATGGTCTTCATAGAAGACTTCATGCAACCAAAACTTTAATAAGTCTCTCTAATCTCTTTTATTTCTACCACAAGTAGAAGGAGAGGCACCAAGCTATTACAGACCTAGGGCTTGTGCAAGCCACCTGGAGACCTAGTGACCAGAAACTTCCCATGGGGAGCAAAGACAGATGGGCATATTTCCAAAATGGACCCATATGCCTCCCTATCATCCAAAAGACAGTACATTATCTTAATTTATGATGATTTGAGCCATTAAAATCTTGTGATGGGCCAAAGATACACTTCTAAGAGGAATGAGGCACATAGCAGTTGTAAGCAGATTAACACGATTGGTAAATATCAAACGCCGAACTAAACGCAGGGTTCTAATCAATTATAAGGTACAACAAATTTAATAAGGTCAATTAAATGATATATAATGGTATCCTTGATTATTACTCTGCAATAATGAACAAGAAACTCATGTAGATAACTACAATTGGTCTTACTTTAAAATATGGTAGTCAGGACTGTTTGAGATAAACTGGAGCTAAGGAAGGGGAGAAATAGATAAAAGTTAGCTGCTCTGAAGCCACTGTCAAGACCCCTGGATCTACATGTAACCCAGGAGATCGAGGCAGATGGCCGTGTACCTAGATCCTCCTGCACTGTGGTTCTTAGGGATCTCACGGAGCTGAAGCAGCTTCCTGAATCGTGTTTACACGTCCATGTGTACAATACCCCTGACCATGGGGATGAACCACCATTCAATCATCCCTTACACCCCCCTAATTAAGAATTAGATTTCAAAATCATTGTATCATTACGTGATCATTTATTCCTCAAACCTGTGGGATGCCGAGCTAAAAGAAAATTAAATTTCAATGGTTTCTTTTCTTTGAAGGACCAAGATGTTCTTTCACACTTGCAATCCGGGTTCGAAGATAAATCCATCAAATCAATGGAAACAACTTAAGAAATCGACAGAGGGATACTTCATTCATATATACACAGTTCGCACTGTGGCAAAACTAGAGTTATATTTTTAAAAATTAGAATTTTTTGAAATTTTATAATTATTAAAGACTTTGTTCTGCTTATACTCCCTTTGGTTTACCAAACCAAACTCACTCTTTAATGGTCGTTTCTGGCATTGAGTGCTAATAACTGCAACTTTTTTAAATTCTTATTTTTCCCAGCTCAAAGACCAAGGGCAGAGGTCATCAAGAGGTCAAGTCTAATCTGCCTACAGATGTGGCAGGATCAACTATGGATGTTCAAGCCAGACATTGCCAGCAGAACCACATCTCTTCACCCATAGATGAGTTTTTACAAGTAATGACAGGGACTTAAGGATATCAAAGGAAATTCTTTATTAAGAACCAAAGTTATAGATTCCTATCTTGGGTTCATTACTTTGAATTTTTGAACCAAATCATATACATCGATTGGACCATGTTCAATTCTATGATCTTTAGAAGACGCAGCCTATAGCTGAAGAGAAATAAATACAACAACAATATCTTACACTCTCTGAAGCACAACTGAGAGCCCCTGGAGTCAGAAGTTTTCAAGACAAGAAAAAGTCATCCTTCATTTGAACAGAAAGAGTAGAGGCTATTCAAAGATTCAACTTTAAATTGTTAACATGACTTGTTAGAATGTGATGGAGCAACCATAATACCTTCTAAGTTTCATGATTTTTCTCCAGAATACTGAGATGGATGACCTTGAAGTGCAGCTTCCCCATACATGTCTTTATTCAGTGATAAAATTAATTTCCCTATAAAATAATTACCATAAAATTGTTACAAATATATCATAGTCTCTGACTAAAAGGAAACAAAGCAAATCGAGCAGTTGAAAGCAGTGTAATAAATTCCACACAAGGATCTTATAGCAGCATTATGTATAATAGTGAAACTGGATGTAATCCCTTTGCTATCAAAGAAGATATAAACAGATCATGGTATGCCTATTCTTTGGAATACCTCTAAAACTTCTAAAAAGGTAAGTTAGAATGATGTGCACTGATAAGGAGAGAGGTCTATGATATAAGGTTTGGGAAACAACAAATTGAAAAACGATGTAGTTATGTAATTTATGTTTAAAAAAAACTTTCTGTATTTACAAATTCATAGGAAATTTCCAGAAGAATAAGTCACAACCTCTTAACAATAGTTCCTTCTGAGTAGAAGAGTGAGTTTTCAGGGAAGGGGATGAAAGGGGAATGTTTCACTTTACTCTACATAGATCAGTGCAATTTGACTTTTTTTACAGTGTGTACTTGTTTCATAATTAGAAAAATGAGTGATGTGACCATTTGGTGCAGGGCAACAGTATGATGTTCACTAGTCTCTGTTCTCTATGTTACTGCACAGCATGGACTGTAGCAGAAAGCCCAGAGGAGCAATGAAGACAAAGAAGACATGACACCTGCAAAAAGTCAGTGGAGTATTTCTCCATAAGAAACCTTCCAGGTGAGTGACTGTCAGTATCTTCCACTGCTCCAGCTCTCGCCATGAACCTAGAATCTGCCCAGGGTAAGCCGGAGGACCATGCCCGCTAGTCCACTCCCTGCCCGGAGCCTGTTTGTGCAGGGTGACTGCCATCAAGCAGACAATGGACTCAGGATGGAGCGTGTGCCTTTGGGGAGGCTGGCAGAGAGGCATAAAGTGGAACACCAGCTAAGTGCACACACCTGAGAGGCGGAGCTCCAGGTGGAGACACAAAATGTACCAAGAAACTGTGAAGTGAAGGAAGCTACTCCATCTCTCTGAGCTTCATTGTCCCCCCTGTAATGTGTGGATCACAGGTCTACTTCACAGAGCTGTTGGGGAAGATACATAAAAGTGCCTGTGACAGCCAGTGTCCACATTATTAACAAAGTCATATCCGACTTCAAAATAATCGATGAAAAGAATAATGTTAATGAGACCAAAGACGGGATGCTCAACTTCGTAAGCAACCCCAGCAGCATGAGAATGAGAAGAGCTCCAAGAAAGCAGGGTTCTTCACAGCTCCACTGGAGACGATGAACACGGGCTACACCAGGATAAGTCGTTGTTGTACAGTGACTCGTGTAGTGAGAGTGGGTCCCTAAAGACACTGTGAAATCCAGTTACACACAGTGGCTCCTAGGAAACAACTACAAAGCAAACAATGCAGCAGTTTGGAATGGGAAGGGGGTGAGCAGAGGAGGGTCAGAGCCACAAAATCTGACGGAAGACACTGAACCACGAGCGCTCAGCTCTGTCAACAGCTTCTGTGGTTGCACCAGGAGATCAAACTTCTGAGACAGCCATTGTGGGGACTGCTGGGAGCATAATGGTCACTGCAGCCACACCCCAACAGCAGTTGCATCGGAGCACACAGACCCCGAGACTTTCCTCTCCATTAATCTTTGTTTCAAGATGATGAATATCCTCATGTTACAATGTCTCCTTTCAACCCTTGTGGAGGAGTGTCATCAGAACCCCCTGAAGAGGTCACAGGCCAGAGTAGGGTGGAACACTGGGGGCTGGGGGGTGGCGTTGCACCTGACAACACAGACTATCACCCGGGTCTATTGAACATGAGAGAAGAACCCGAGGATGTGGTCCAACGAGAATTCCCTGTCTTGCCACATTCAGAGATACTGCAGAGTTTCTCATCCATTCTTTAAAAAAATGTTAAAGAATTCGTGTCATTAATTCACAGCGAGGCAAATTCTTCACATAGTGACAGGGTCCAGTTTCCATGACCAGCTTATTCAGTTGTTTTGATAATACCCCACATTCAGGAATTGGAAATGTAACCTATTCGGATGTGTAATATAAACAAGGACTTTTTTTCATGGAGATCAACACCCAAAGTTTTAGGGAGGACATAAATCGTGAAAGCTGCTAACCATTCCTCCACAGGTTTCAATAAGACTTTTAAGTTAATTTACCAATCTCAGGAAAAGATAACTTTTCAATTTAAATTTTTTTTATGCATTCAAGCGTACAATACAGCCAAGAGAATGAGCATTAAAAAATTAACAAGAAGGTCTTGCTTGCATTTCATCTTTTGCAAATAATCAGGATATTTTATGCTCTGTTCCTTTCACTGCTGTAATCAATTTTTAAAGAATACATTACATCTGACTATCCCTGGGCATGTTTATCCTGGAACCTTGCCGGAATCCAAAGCAGAGATGTTAAAGCTGACGGGTTTCAAATGCTGCCCAGGTGTTGTCTACCATGAACATGCCTCTCCCAAAGCCGGACCACCGGTCTCTTCCTGAGGGATCAGAGTCATCACTTATGTCCCTGAGAGACTGGCCACTCAGGCCTGAGCTGAGATTAGGTGATCAATCTGAAGGGCAAAATGCTTAAGCTATTCTCATCCTAACGATGCTGTTTTGGAGGCCTCTGCACTGGAATAGGTTAGTGAAAACGGCCTACTAGATACTTGCCTGGGAATTGTGTTGTTCTCCTCTGCCCTTAGCAGATCCTGGGGAAACCAATGATTAACCTCACGGATGCTTTAACTTCCACATCTGTGAAAAAGGCAAGCAACAGCCAATGTTACCACTTTGCAAAACTCCGAAGTTGTGCATCCAAGAGGGACCACAAAGGTGAATTTCTCCCAAAAGCTGATGAAATGATGGCACTTTGGCTGGAGAAGGCAGAGGGCAGCAGGCAAAGTGGAAAGTTTCTGGAATGTCTAACCAGTTCCCATAAGCAGTTTAGAGAAACACCTGGCCCTGGATTAGGTAGGAGGCTGTGGAAGGACCCACAGGTACACAGGGGGGAGGAGGAATCAAGCAAAGAAGGGAGGCGGTGGGGAAGAGGCGCCAGTTTGGGCTTCAATTTTGGACAAAAGCAGTTGCACGCTGCAGGCCCGCGGCTTCCCATGCAGCCGCCACACCCTCCTAACTCCCTGGTACCTTTCGTCTCGTCACATCCCTCTGGGAATCAGTCCACATGGAGCGGGTGCAGGACCTGAGTCCTGAGTCAATGGTTTGGCCCTCGGCCAAGCTCACACCGCCCTGCTCCTCCCCCCAGGGCCAGGCACCGCCCTGTGCCCAGAGCATCCTGGGCGTTCTAGTCCTGCAGCCCTACAGGTTGCCAGCTGGGAGCGGTTAAGAGAGAAAAGCTCCCAGCATGCACAGCTCGTGGCCCCAACTCTTGCCTTGTCCTTCGGCCCCTGGGCCCCACCCCTCTGCTTCTCCATCCCACCCTCTTCCCCACCTGTTCTGTATACCACGCCCAATCTCCATGACCTGCCCACCCCCCCAGAGTATGCGCAGTGTGGTTGGGCTGCATCCCTTGAGGCCGGGACTCAGGTAGGGGTGGGGCTCACCAGCCTGGCTATTGCTGAGGTTGCCTGCAGCCCTGGTGGAAGCCCCCTGGCCAGTATTTGAAATGTAAATTCAATATCTAAAATGGAAATATCGGGTGCCTGGGATCCTGGAATTTGCCTTTTCAATGCCACCTGTCCTACCATCCCCCCTATCTCTCCAAGCTGCCATGATCCTCCCTCTGGAACCCGTGGTCAGGGTCGCTGCAGAGATCCTCCCTTTGGACCCAATCTGCCTGAAGGGCCCATACCTTGGTCAGGAGTCTTAGAAGGACTGCCCTGAGCCATGTCATAAAAAGGAGAAAACATCACATTGGACAGCCCCAATACCTGCATTATACAGACAGGAAACTCAGGTGCACTGGTAAGTGACCCCTAAGCCACTTCAGGGGAACACATGCATGCCCCTATTTCCACGCTGCACATAGGCTGGTTCACTGGACTTTCTTATCCGAGTGTGGACCTCTTGGCCTCGTTAACATAGGCAACAACACCGAAACTTCCCATTGGTCCTTCCCACAGTGTTAGGCAAGTTTGTGCAGGAAGGTAATATGCAATTTCTGCTCTAGTATAGGGCTGGCTCCTTGGGAACTAGTTTTAATATTCCTGTTTAAATATACCCGCAGAATCACAAAATAATTAAGCAAAATAATTTGGTGCTGTGGAGGGTTATGGTGATAACTCTCTGAAGTCGTTTTTCCATTTAGCTTTTCTGATTGACTCCAAATACTACAGCACCACACGCTTCTTAGACTGGTGGATGCACAGCTCCACTTCTTTCCAGGGAGAACGCACAACAGCAGAATATCCGTGGCCTGACTTTCTGGGGCACCAGTATTACTACAAGATTTGGAAGAAGCAAAGTTAGGTCATTTCCAAGGTAAGGAATTAAAAACTTAACACTAAGATGAGGTGGGAAAGTCATATGCCATTAATAATTGTCAGTAATCTGTGCCTGAAATGTCAGACTTTCTCGGAGAAAGAACTCTGAGACCCTATTTCCCATTGTTTTAAATAGGAAAATCTAGAAGGCATAGCAAATCTATCGAAAAACTATACCAATTTCCTAAGTCACAATATGACACCTAGACTTAAGTTACGAACATCGTGTGCTCCTCATTTTGTTCCTTCCAACCCAGTCCCACAGGTCTTGAGTGCATGCTGTGAACACGGCACTGTGCTAGGTCTCGAGGCCTTGGTGAGCATCGTGGTGGGGGTGGACCTTGCTGGAGAAAGATGACATCATGAAATCTCAAATCCATGCCGCTTACAAAACTGAGGCAAAAATGGAAATACCCAGGCGTCCATGCAAGGATGAGGGCATTAATAGATACTTGGGAGTATTAAAATCCATCTAATGGTGTCATGAGTGAATGTGTTCCACTTCAAAACAAAACACAGCTGTTATTCTGAGATATTGAGTTAGTATCTTTGTGCAAATATGCAGGATTTAAAATGACTATTGACATATAACATGCGTACAGAAATATATGCAGAAGTCATCCACGTAAATCACAAAGAATTATTAAAAAGTGAACACACTTGTGTGACCAAGAACTAACACCAGCTTTACTCAGGCCCCGACAATCCCTTTCTCCCTATTTCCTCCCCAAAGGTAACTGATATCTTACCAGCGAACACTGTATGTCAAGTTTGTC
Source organism: Diceros bicornis minor (assembly GCF_020826845.1). Classification (NCBI taxonomy): domain Eukaryota; kingdom Metazoa; phylum Chordata; class Mammalia; order Perissodactyla; family Rhinocerotidae; genus Diceros; species Diceros bicornis. The sequence goes on from NW_026691163.1 coordinate 21,005, forward strand.
TTCTTATACAAGTGTTTTATTACAGAACAATTTAAACAATATACAAAATAAACAAAATAGCACAGTAGGCCCGTCACCCAGTTTCAACAACTACTAATCATCTGCTATTTTTGTTTCATCCACACTCCATCCCATTCCCACCTCACTTTATTATTCTTTTAAGCCTTTGTGCATGTGTGGTGAGTAAGATGTATGCACACTGAAAGGCACAAATCTCAACCGTACAGTTTTGGCAAATAAACATGCCCATATAACTTTCATCCCTTTAAGAATAGGATATTTCCATCACCCCCAGAAAACTCCTTCCTGTTCCTTCCCAGGCTATTTTTTCCTTGCCCCGATGCAACCCCTGTTCTGGTTTATTCAGCATAGGTTCATCTTGGCTGAAATCATCCCATGTGTGTTGTTTTCTGTCCAGCTTGCCTCCCTCAGCACGAGGTTGATGAGTCTCTCTCAGCATGTGTGTGTCAGCATTTGCTCCTCGGCACAGCTGAGGGCGTTCTGCTCTGTGGAGGTCCCAAAGTGCACTCATCTTCCTCCTGGGGACGTGCAGGTCATCTCCTGCGAACAGTCTTGTAAAAACGTTTTTTGGCATGCTGTTTAATTCTTTTATTAACATTTAAGTGACCCACCTTTGTATTCTTACTGGGTGGTCCAGATTACAATATGCACCTTTAAGATATCACATCCTACCTAGACTTAATAGTGCACCAGTTTAATCAATGTAAAATATGGAATCCTTGCTACAGAACAGTTCCATTTACCTCTGTCTGTCCTTTGTGCTATTGCTGTCATAAATTTCATATCTACTTATGTTATAAATCCCACAATACAGTGTTATAATTTTTGCTTTAAATAGTCATAGGTATTTTAAAGAAATAAGAGGGGCCGGCCCCGTGGCTTAGCGGTTAAGTGCATGCGCTCCGCTGCTCGCGGCCTGGGTTCGGATCCCTGGCGCACACCGATGCACCACTTCTCCAGCCATGCTGAGGCCGTGTCCCACATACAGCAACTAGAAGGATATGCAGCTATGACATACAACTATCTACTGGGGCTTTGGGGGAAAAATAAATAAATAAATAAAATCATAAAAAGAAATAAGAGAAATAAGTGTTTGGAAAGGAAATGCTTTGAGACTCTGCAAATGTACTGTTTCTTCTTTAAGTTTCATCCACAGTTTTTGCGTTCATCAGTCATTCTTTCCAACAATAATTATTACTGTAGTGTTAAAGTGGCAATTTTCTATTTCATGCTATCTAGCGCTTTTATTATTTGGAATTCTGTGAGCAAGATTTCTCCCCCCCTTCCTTCTTCCTTTCTTTCTCTCATTCTCTCATTCTTTTTTTTCCCCTTTTTTCTTTCTTCCTTCCCTTCCTTTCTTGTTTAATCTTTTTTATATCAGTATAGCCTCGTGGATATTTATTTTATTCTCTGAGTAATTATCCAATGCTACCATTATTTATTTTGTTGCTCAGAGTTTTCCAGCTTGAGTCATTGGAAAGTCTTTCAGATTGATTCCTTTTGACATGTCCCATCATTTTCTGTGTGCTTTTTTTTTGAAAGCACTTTCCTACTTTCTGGCACTACAAGATGATCCAGGCTCATCTTGTATTTTTCATCTCCAGCCCTAGAATTAGCCATTTCTCCAAGAAAATCTGCTTTATTTTATTGGAGAATGATATTTAAAAAACAAGATCTGGGAGCTAGGTGTGCTCATTAATACTAGAGTGTCACTGCTTCTGGACCCTCTCAGCAGAGCTTGGAAATGTATGTATGAATATAAACTCAGGTAGACAAATCTGTCTATCGATCTATCCATCTATATATCAGTCTATCTATCTATTTGGATAGATATATTAAAAGAGACATGGATTCATACTGATACTTCGAACTCCAATCCAGCACCACAGAGTTTATTTTAGCATTCTCCTTTTGTTTATTTGTAACTTCTTTCACCAACAGTGAGAAACTTAACTCCAGTTAGCTACAATATATTTACTGTGTCAACTAGTTTCAGAATTGCTAATCCATACCCTTATGAAAAACAAATTTACCACCTAGAGTACAGTGTTTGTGTCCAGTACTTTAGTTCTACAGTATCCCGTCAAATCACTATCTTCCAAAGTAACTTAGGTCAGGACCTTTCATCTCCACCCCTTCTGTATGGTTAGGTCACATGCTTGTAATACAGTGAGATTCATTTGTCACTGCATTCCATCTGAGTTCCCCAGCATCCTGATTGATTTTTAAAATTTGCAGAGTAAAATTCACTCTTTGTGGTGTACAGTTCTATGGGTTTTGACTTTACGGTCATGCATCCATACCCACAGTACCATACAGAGCTGTGTTTTTCACCCCCAAAGTTCTCTCATGCTATCCCTTTGTATTCAACCTCTTCCCCTACTCCATCCCTTGGCAACCACTGATCATTTTCCATCCCTGTAATTCTGCCTTTTCTAGAAAGTCATATAAATGGAATCATATACTATACAGCCTTTTGAATCTGACTTCCTTTACTTAGAGAAATGCATCCAAGATTCATCCATGTTGTTGTGTGAATCAAGAGTTTATCCTGGGGCTGGCCCCGTGGCCTAGCGGTTGAGTGCATGCGCTCCCCTACTGGCAGCCCAGGTTCGGATCCAGGGCACGCACTGACGCATCGCTTCTCTGGCCATGCTGAGGCAGTGTCCCACATACAGCAACTAGAAGGGTGTGCAATTATGACATACATCTATCTATTGGGGCTTTGGGCGGAAAAAAGGAGGAGGATTGGCAATGGATGTTAGCTCAGGGCTTATCTTTCTCACACACACACAAAAAAAGAGTTTATCCTTTTTCTTGCCAAGTAGTATTATAATGTACCAATGCAACACAGTTTCTTTCTCCATTCACCTGATGAAGGACATTTAGCTTATTTCCAGCTTTTGGCAATTATGAATAAAATGGCTATAAAGATTCCCACAAAGATTTTTGTTTAAACATTAGTTTTCAATTTTCTTCAGTAAATACCTAGGAGTGGGATATCTGAGTCATATAATAAGTATATGTTTAGCTTTATAAGAACCTGCTCAACTGTTTTCTGAATGCAACTATCATGTTGCATTCCCAGTTCTAATTGCTCCTACTCCTGACCCACCTCCTCATGTGGTATTTGCAATTTTATTTTTTATTTCAGGCACCTAATAGGCGTGCAGCATCTTGTTGTGGCTTCTGCTTCATTTTTGAAAGTGAGTTCTGCTAAATATAGAATCTTGTGTTGACTTTTGGGTTTTCTTTCTGCACTTGAAAGATGTCATTTTGTTGTTGAGTTGTCTCTTTTGTTTTTGATAATATATTATCCATCATTCACCTTATTTCTCCCTGTATGTAATGTCTTCCCCTGTATATATGTATTTCCCTGACTGCTTTCAAGATTTTCTTTTTATCTTTGGATTTTAGTAGCTTGACTATCATGTACCTAAGTATGCTTTTAATTTATATTTTATTTTGTGAGTTTGCTGACTTTCTTGGATCTAAAATTTTAGATTTTCCAAGAAATTTTGGAAGTTTTATGCTATTACTTATTGATTTGCCTTTCTGCCTCCTTTAATTTTTCTGTCTTTCTCCTCTCTGCTGGGGACTCAATCATCTCACAGGTCATAAGGCTCTCTTCGTTTTTCTTCAAAATTTTTACATTCTTTTCTTCAGACTGGAAAATTTCTATTGCTGTATCTCCATGTTTTTTCTACTGTTTCTCATCTACTTGTAAACTCAAATGTATTTATTTTATTTCATCTTCCTATTTGGTTCTTTTGTGTAATTTCCACTTCTCTGCTGAGTTCCCACATCTGTTCATTCATTATGGGAATATTTTTCTTTACCACCATGATCATCTTTATAATAGCTGCTTTCGTATTCTTGACTGCTAATTGCAACACATTGGAGAGAGTTTCTACTGCCTGCTTTTGGTCACATATGGATTACATTTTCCTGTTTCTTCAAATCTCATGATTCTTTTAAATTGTGTACTGGAAATCATGAAAGATAGGTATAGAGGCTCCGGATTCTGTTGTATTACTTTGAAGAGTGTTGTTACTTTTCTAGCAGGGAATCAACTTGGCTGGACTGAAATTCCAATCCTATCTCCTTTACAGTGGGCATAGCTGAAATCCTCAGTCAGTTCTTTCATCTTCCAACTGCTGTTTTTACACTAGGCCTTCTGGGGCCTACCCTGTATGTGTGTTGTTCAAAGATCTGCCAATTTGGTGTGTGTGGGGGAGAGACTTACATATATATTTTGCGATTTTCCTCTTTGTGTCTCCCTCCCTTCCAGAATTTCTCCCCTAACTTTCCAGCTACTCTGCCAGCCCAAAAATACATCCTCTAACATTACAAGTAAGACTGTAGTTTTTCCCCTGTCTAGGCCATGTACAGATTTTGGAATGCTTTGAGGCAAAAGATTCAAGCTTGCAAATATCTCCTGGTGCAATTCCCATCATTTAAAGGAAGATTCCCTCTCAGTTCTGCTTGCTTTTGGAAGTGATTTATACATACACACAAGTACACATTTATTTTATGTGTATTACATATAGCCACACGAGTCTGTATAAATATATATAATATTTTGTGCAGATTTTATCATTGTTATCTGTGAGAGTGTTAGTTCAACAGGCTACTCCACCATTACTAGAAGCCAGACCTCGGTTTTGTTTCTTTCTTGGATTTTATATAAATGGAATTATAAAATATATAGCCTTTTGAATATAATTTCTTTTATGCAGCATTATGGTTGTGATATTCATCCATGCTATTGCATGTAGCTAGTGTTTGTTCATTTGTTGAAAATAAGTAATTTTTTAATGGTTATAAAATATGCAGAACATAAAATTGTAACCGTTTTTAAGTGTACAGTTCAGCGACATTCAATACCCTCACATAATTGTGTAGCCATAACCTCCAACCATCCACAGAACTATTTTCACCTTGCACTGAAACTTTGTGCCCATTAAGCAACAACTCCCTGTTATCCCTCCCTCTTGCCCCTAGGAACCACCATTCTCCTTTCTATTCCTATAAATTTGACTACTCTAATTACCTTATATGAGTGGAATCATACAGTATTTTTCTTTTTGTGACTGGCTTTATTTCACTTAGCATAAATTCCTCATGGTTCACCCATGTCATAACATGTGTCAGAATTCCTTCCTTTTTAAGGGTGAATAGTATTCCACTATGTGTATACACCACATTTTTTTGGCAGCTCATCCACTGATGGACACCTGGCTTGATTCCAGCTTCCAGCTATTTTAAATAATGCTGTTAAGAACATGGGTGTACATATATGTCTTTATACCTCTGCGTTCAGTTCTTTTGGGTGTATACCCATAAATGGTGTTCTCAGATTCACTTTTTCACATATAACAGGGTCCCCTACACCTCCAAGAAGCAATTCTTGTAATGCCAGCTGGTTGCCAGATAATTCAACTCAATTTGATGCTGACAACCCAGAGATACATCAGATTCTACAGGTTGATGGCTCCGTCCTATAATTCTGCGCACCCATCCAACCTCACCTTTACTTCAGATGCCAGTTACAAGCCCAGGTTGTTACCTGTACTTCTGACTTACTGGCTATAAACCAGAGGTTCCCACAACCTCCTCCTTGGGTTTGATTAATTTGCTAAAGTGGCTCACAAAACTCAGAGAAACATTTACTAGATCACCAGTTTATTATAAAAGGATATAATTCAAGAAGAGCCTGTTGGAAGTGGTGCATAGGGAAAGCTATGGAGATAGTACACAAAGCTTTCATGCCATCTCCAGGTGCACCACTCTCCAAGCAGTCCTTGTCATTGCCAACCTGGAAGCTCTCTGAACCGCCTTCTATTGGGATTTTTATGGAGGCTCTCTCACATAGGCATGATCAATTATTAACTCAGTTTCCAGCCCCTCTCCTTTCTCTGGAGGATAAGAGGTAGGGCTAAAAATTCGAAGCTTCTAATCAGGGCTTGGTCTTTCTGGTGACCAACCCCCATCCAGGAGCCATCCAGGAGCCCACCCAGAATTGCCTCAATAGAACAAAAGATTCTCTTAGTGTTCTTATCACTGGGGAAATTACAAAGGTTTTAGGAGCTCTGTGCCAAGAACTGGATGCAGAGGCCGATAAATATGTTTTTTATTATTTCAGAACCCATAAGTGGAAATTCTAGATCATATAGTAATGTTATTTTCAATTTTTGAAGGAACTGCCATACTGTTTTCCACAGTTTTATATTCTCACACTCAGAGCACAAGGGTTCCAATTACTCAACATCCTTGCCAACACTTGTTATGTTCTGATTTTGTGATAGTAACTCTCCTAATGGGTGTGAAAAGGTAGCTCATTGTGCTTTTATTTCACATTTTCTTGATACTTAGTGATGTTGAGCATCTTTTCTTGTGTTTCCTGTTCATTTTATATTTTCCTTGGAGAAATGTCTATTCAAGTATTTTGTGCATTTTTAAATTGAGGTTTTTTTTATTGTTGAGTTGTAGAAGTTCTTTATTTATTCTAGATATTAATCCCCTATCAGATTTGTGATTTGCAAATATTTTCAACCATTCCATGGTTTGCCTTTTTACTCTGTTGATAGTATCTTGTGATACAGAAAACTTTTTCGTTTTGATGAAGTCCAATTTGTTATTTTTTTGTTACTTATGTCTTTGATGTCATATTAAAGAAATCATTTTTGCAATGGCATTTGGACCCAATGACATACAGGTTTTACCATGTGTTTTCTTCTAAGGATTTTATAGCTTCAACTCTAACATTTATATCTTTGATCCATTTTGAGTTAATTTTTGTATATAGTGTAAAGTAAGGGTCCAACCTCATTCTTTTGCATGTGGGTATCCAGTTTTCCCAACAACATTTGTTGAAAAATTGATCTTTTCTCCAATGAATGATCTTTGTACCTTTGTCAAAAATCATTGGACCATATATGCAAAGTTTTATTTCTGGGCTCTCTGTGCTATTTCATTAGTATAGTGTGTGTATTTATGCCAGTACCACACTGTTTTGATTACTTTATAGTAAGTTTTGAAATCAGGAAGTGTGAGTTCTCTAACTTTGTTCTTCTATTTCTAGATTGTTTTGGCTATTCAGTGTCCCTTGAGAGTCCATATGAATTTTAGGATAGATTTTTCTATTTTTGCAAAACCATCATTGGAATTTTTACCTCTTTGAGTAAGTTGATTCTTAAGTATTTTACTCTTTTGTTGCTATTGTAAATAAAAATGTAAAGTTTTTAAATTTCTTTTTCAGATTACTTATTATTAATGTATAGAAGAACAACTAGTTTTTGCATGTTGATTTTGTGTCCCACTACTCTGCAGAATTTACTAGTTCTAACAAATTTTTGGTGGAAGTTTTAGGGGTTTCAACATATAAGATACTCTTTGTAAACAAATATAATATTACTTCTTCTTTTCAAATTTGGATGCTATTTCTTTCTTTTTCTTGCCTAATTGCTTTGGCTGGAACTTCTAATACCATGTTGAATAGAAGTGGTGAAAATGGGCCTTCTTGTCTTGTTCCTGATCTTAGAGAAAAAGCTTTCAGTCTTTCACCCTTGAATATGGTGTTCTCTGTGGATTTCTATATATGGCTTTTATTATGTTGAAGTAGTTTCCTTTTACTCTGAGTGTTTTTTTAGTGATTTTAGCATGAAAACATGTTGAGTTTTGTTAAATGCTTTTTCTGCATCCATTGAGATGATCATGTGTTTTCTTCCTTCATTCTGTTAATGTAGTTTATTACATTAAATCATTTTCATATATTGAAACATCCTTGTATTCCAGGAATAAATCCCACTTAAAAATGCTGTATAATCCTTTTAATATGCTGATGAATTTAGTTTATTACTATTTTATGGAGGATTTTTATATCAATATTCATCAAAGATATTGACCTATAGTTTTCTTTTCTCTTAGTGTCTTTGGCTTTGATATCAAGGTAGTGCTAATCCCATAGGATGACTTTAGAGGTATTTTCTCCTCTTCAACTTTTTGAAAGAGCTTGAAAAGAATTGGTGTTAGTTAATTAAAAAAAAAAGTCTTTGGCCCAGGAATAAATTCAGCATAAAATAAATACAAATAAATATTTTTTAAAAATATGAAAAAGTTTTTTACTAAAAAAATTTAAAAATTAAGCAAGTACATCACTTATCACTTTATTTCTAAACAGTTTTTTAACCTACTAGTAAGCATGAACAAATTGTTAGAATTAAAATGACTCAAGTGTTAATTTTCTTCATTGCAAGTTTTCTGACAGAAGTATATGATGCCGTCATGTATGACATCTTTTATGAAAAAAATGGTCATTTTTTGTAGTATTTGAGAATATTGTGAATTTTCCCAGTGGCCTCTGACAATACTCTGATATGCAAAGTTATCTTTTCAACATGTATGTCTCATCATCATCCTTACCAAATTAACAAACTCAGGTACTAATTAATCAACTACTTTTCATATGATTCAGGTTCTCCACCACCAATTTCCCTAAGCATCAGGAAATTCTACAACTTCTGCAAGATTAACGATTTTACCTTACACTGTATATATCTCACGTGGTTTAAAACATCCAAAATCCTTGATAAACTGACCCTGCCCACACTAAAGTATTGTGAATTATAAAATATGGTCTCTGTTAAGTGGGGAGGGATTTCAGGTTGAACTTAATTTTATAAGTGGTCAATTTATTACAGTGTACTGTTCTGTTATGTATTTCACTTCTTTTCTAAAAAAAAGTGATAGTTGAGGGCACTTAGATAATAAAAATTTGAGAAAATAAGGAACTGATACACACTGTAAGCTTCAAGTGTTTTCAAGCATAAGATACAATAGGAACTAAAACTATGAAATGGCAGAGGAAATAGAGATAAAGGGATGAAGTTGCAAAACTGAATCTATAATAATATCTCAATGGCTAACGTTGTGGTGCCAAGAAGGTGGTGAAGTCAAAGAATTCATAAAGATGATAATAAAGACACTACAAAGAAAAAAACTGAAATTTTCATAGAGAGAATTTTTACAGTGATATGACCGATAGAGAACAGGGAAGAGAAGTTTGAGTGAGAGACTATCTGCTTCTTAAATTATTTCCATTGTAGAGAACAACAAACCAATTTGCTGAAATCTTTATTCCCCTCTATGACCCTATCTTTACCTGCAAAATCTAAGCCCTGAATCTATGTCACAGTCCAATTTTTCCATCCCTGGAGAACAGAGCAATTTATCTCATATGAAACCTCAACAGCTCAGGCTGTGAAACAAGGCCGGCCATCCATTCTCACAGAGGAGCCAACTGGAGGTAGGATTTTTGGTTCTGAATTCAGCTAAATATCTTCAAAGAATTGTATCTGGCCTTCCTTATCCAGGGCTATCAGTGAAGTGCTGGCTGGCTTTCAGAGAAGAGCAAGTCACAGTCAGTGGAGACATTTTCTGTTGAGCTCTCTAGAGAAGGCTGTGGGGCTTGTCAGTAAGAGTTGATTTCTATGAGGATTAAATTTTTTTATTTTATTCAGAGATTTATAAAGAAATTTACATGGTAAGAATTATTATCAACAAAATACGTTGTCTATTCTCTGGTCATTTAAGCAAAATCTTCCTCTCAGGGACAACCCATGGACAAAGCCCAGATTTAATCTCCAAGAGTCTGCTAGGCACTCTGTGGTCCATGGGAAGTCCTCAAGTTGGCAGCCTGTTTCCTTGTGTGCTGTGCTGGTGTTCAATCTTCCATCTCTTCCGGGTACAACTAGACAGACGCCTATCAGATCATCAAGGGACTTGACATTGGAGAAATGTACTTTTCATTATCTTTAGACTTCTACACTTTTCAAAAAGACTCTCAGCATTTCCAGTAATTGTGCAGCAGTTTACCCAACACTAAAGTTCTCACTATTAAAAGTTAAAACAAATAAATTTTAAAAAGGAAAACGTGATCTTTGCAATTTTGTACAGAATCTATATAAAGGGGGCATCCTTATAAATGGAGGTAATGGTGCTCAGGGCAAGCTACCCCATTAGGCACCACCCTGGTGTGTGTATTGTTTCCAGCTGAAGACAATAAGGACTCAGAGAACTCAGGAAGTATATTTGAATTTCCCCTCCCAAACTGCCTAAAGAATTTAAAACAAAAAATCTGTTTCAGGAAGGAGTTATTATCATGATGGTTGTAAAGATAACGTAGGATAGAGGTTACAATAGGAAAGGCACCAAGCCCCTTTTATCAAAAACTGTATCTCTCACTGACCACATTATCTATAGATGACCCTGGGAAGAGTTGTCAGGCAAACATTTGCATTTCTATCTCCATGTGAGTTGTCTTCTTGCCCTCTGTGGTCCTAGACCACTACCCACCCCCAAGACCTTCCTCCTCTTTAGCTACAACACTTAATCGGGCAGCTTAGACAGAGGGACGAGTTGCTCATTTCTGAGTTTCTCCCATGTATACATGTTATTAAACTTGGTATTATTTTCTCCTGCTAACCTGTCTTGTTAACTATTTGGCCAGCCATGAGAACCTTAAGAAAAGGGAAAAGGGAGATTCTCTCACTCCCTCAACAGTTTTTGCACCCAACGTGGGGCTACACTGCATGGCAAGTTACGTTCTCTGGCTGGAAGAAATGCCTTCTCCCTAGATTACTGCAGGGGATGAAATACGGGACCCCCTGACGATAGCCGGCAAAATGTAAGATTCTTACCACGTCAGCCTCCCGGAATCTCTACCTGTGGAGTCCGGTGGAAGGAGGTGGTGAGAAATTTTTTCTCTTTCAAAATTTAGATTAGCAGGAGCAAATATTTGGGAAACTAGTTTCTTGTGCTTTTAGTGACACTGGTAAATTTGGTAGAGTACTCTTGGTTTTGATCTTGATCCCTTTTCCTCCCAGAGATTGTCTCTGTTTTTCTCTTTTGTCTCTGTCTTTTGTATCGTGTGTCATAAGAAGGAAATACCATAGGGTAGGACGCAGGCATAGACCCTATAAGCCTAATGTCCGGGCCGGCCCCACAGACTGATGAGTTTGCGGGTCTCACCAGACTGGCGTCTATTTAGACAAACTTTGCTGTGGGTTAATATGCACATGAAGTGAAGGCCATTGCCAAGGGCATCTTGGAAGCCAAAAAGGTCGCAAATTTGGTGGGCACAGGTCGAGCAGTTAAGAGCCATTAGGGCACTCGCCACTTTCAGAAGACTCCCGTGACAGGATAAGTTGGGTCACGGAACGGGGTAGATGACAGAGGTCCCCCGCCAACTGCAAGAAAATGTCCATGCAATGACGAGGTACTCTGTAAAGCACACAGTCCCCAACCCCGTGGCATCTCCCCCCCCAGGTATTATTCTGACTCAAAGAGACCTAAGGCGTGGCTAAAGCTGTCATTGTGCACATAAGAAAAAAACCGGATGAGGTTTTTCCTTCTGTCTTGTTCTGTGTCCTGAGAAAACTTGGCTTTGTGACCAGTGAGAATATTCTCCTTGGTCTCCACCATACGGAAGGTGCATTTACCGGGGTGCCCCTTGGTGGCCAGTCGAATAGACTGGGGTTCTGAACTGTCTCTTTGTCTGGCTGTGCCAAGCTCTCAGGGGAGTTTGTCATAAAGGACCTAGTCCATAAGGGCTTTTGTCGTCTTAACCTTAGTTGCTTGTTAGTGCTGGAAAAATCCCATTCCAATATTGCCTGCCTGGTGTCACAGATTAGCGGCTCTGTGACTGGAGGCGTCCCACACTATTGTAGGAGACCGGAGACACCGTTTTCACTACACCATCCTTACCGCCTGTGTAACGAAGGTCTTTACTTTCTCTGAATATCTTTGGGAGTGAATTCTTTGGATCATGGGGGCTACATCATCTGCGCCCTCACCAGGGACGCCTCTTGCGTCCATGGTAAAGATTTATTCTAAGCATGGGAAAGTTACCACCGGGTCTTTCCTTAAAAAGGCTTATTGGATCGAGTCACTATTGGAATAAATAGACAAATGAAGATCCTACTCGTCAATGGCCCGACGACAGATCCTTTGAATTGGGAAAACTTCTAAATTGGGGAAAAAAAATATGTTTTGAGAGCTCTCACACAATTGTTTAATTGGTACCTAAAAAAGGGCCAGAAAAAGGAAGGGAAAAATTTAAATAGCCTTAAGAGCTTGACTCAGGTTACAATTGAATTGAGAACATGTAAAAGTGTAAGTGTTGATAAGATTATAAAGGTTGGAATGTTTGAGCTAATTTTATATAAAGAGGTTACATCAACTTTGCCTGTGTATGTTTTAAAATGTCTGACTGGGAATGCTTCCCTTGTCCAAAATTAGAAGACCAACACCTATTGATAAAAATCTTAATGATAACTATGTTTAAAGGTATAAGAGGTGATGAAATTTACATGAACTTTTGTACAAAAAACTGATGTTATTTCTATTACAGAACTGGTTAACAAAAATAGTAATTTAAATGATGGCTAATTTTATCTAATGTCTTATGAAGTCTTATAGACAATCTAAATAATTATTGGGAACAAGTAACTAAATAGTTGTGAAAAAGATGAATGTTGGGTGAACTTTAAATAATAATTATGTGTTATGGTGGTTACATCTTCCAAAATCTTTTTGGTGACTTAAAACTTTAGAGTTTTGCTAAATTTTGTGATAAAAATTCACTGAGTATCATCATTTCCAAATAAGATAAGATATTAGACATTGATTGCTAAACTCACGATTGTCTACTTTGGGCTTTTCATTACAGGAAAACTAAAAGGTGTTTTGGGTCTATTGGTAAACATGTGTTTTATTAAAAGATTGTACTATAAAGTAACATATTTCTAGAAGTTATGAAGTGTTTATAAATTTTCCAAGCCACAATATACTAATGTAAAAGAAAGTTTATAATGGTTTACTTAGTTTTTACTTACAAATTGGGGTTTCTAAGAGTTAAAATTTCTAATTAGTATATGTGATTGAAGCTACTAAATATTAAGAAAAAATATGTCTGTGTACAAGGAAAATAAGATGTATAAAGAATGAACAAAGAATGGAAATATTTTATTTGATTAAGAAAGATAAATTTGTCTTCAAGTAGTAGGAGGGAAAAGAAAGACATGGGACAAATTCTGAATGTAAAAAGAAAGTTATAGGTTTGTGGAAGAGGAATTCTGGAAAAGGATTTTTTGTATGGTCAAGTTTGCTCAGATTGAAATGAATTTAATTAAGTAAATGAATTTTAATATCAGAAGGAAGCTGGTACAAAATTATAATTTGGTCTTATTTCTCTTAAAAGGATAATTTTCTTGAACTTGATAAAGAGGTTATAAAAGATTTTTCTTTACCTTTGGGTAAGTCTACCTAAAAGACAGAAAAAAAAAACTGTTAAAATAATTTCCTGTGTTCAAAAGACTGAGGTTTCTCTATTAAGGTTTTTGGACTGTTAATGCTCTCTTTGCTTTAACGTTTTCTATTTTTGACAAGCTCCCCAAAATTCATATCTTAAATAAAGTGTTTTTTTTACTTTTTTTCTTTGAGAATTTTCAAAGGGCCCTGCAACTTCTTAAAGAAATTTGCTCTCTTCCTCTCAGGGGAAAGATACTAAACTTATTAGGCTTATTCCGTATGTTAAATTACATGGAAAGCATTGTCAGACAAGTGATGATAAGTCTGCTTAGGTGCTATTATGTGGGCAAATGTTATCGACATAGGTGTTTTAAAATTGTATAACATTACTGAAATTCTGATCTGTCCTGATTATCAGTCATAATTCTGGTTATTATTATTTTAAAGTGTTGTGTGTCACAAAATTAATCAAATTTCTCTGTCAATTGCCATTTTGAGGTCTTGTTGTTTACAGACTTATTTCTTTGCTCTAATGCTTTTGCAAAATATTTCAACTTCAGAAAAATTCATGGAAAGGACTCTGGCATTTACACTGGAGTACAGGTTTCTGACAAACTTTCTGATCATAAAACTGACCTTGGTAAGAAATTACAGAAACCTGATGGAAAGACTGATAACTTCATGAAGCTGCTAACAGAAAGATTGGGATCAAGAATGGATTACACAGGACTGAATGAACTGATAAGGATGATTATAATTTTTATGATTTTTCATTTGAAGTATTGCTGAATTTTTAATGTTTTGATTTTTCAGAGTTAAGGAAAACTTTTTCTCTTTTCTCCTGAGCTAGCTATGACTTATAACAATCTGGTAAATGATATTTTTGTAAGTAAAATTGAAATATTTCTCTATTTCTTAGATCTGATCTCTCGAATTTGGAAACTCTTAGTAAGTGAGTATTGTTGTTTTCATGGCAATATAGTTATTTGCATAAGTTCAATAAGAATCTGTTCTCCTTATAACAGGACATAATTGGAAACACTGGTTATATTACCAAGGCTGTGACTGGAAGATCATATTTGCGATATAACCATACAGCTTTTGAGGAATGAAGATTGGACTTTATGGAATAAAGCCACGTGGAAATATTGGCCTGGTACCTTATGTTCCAAGCAGCACTTACCAGGATAAGTAAAGAATGTCACTTATCTGGCAAACACAAGGAACCTCGAAATATTTTGGGGGAACCTAGGAACAGAGGAATTCACCCAAATCTGTAGGTATTACAGGCAAAGTCTGATGACAAAATCTTTGGCTTGGCTTTTCTGGCCTGGAGAGGCCTTTAAAGTTCAATCTGAGATTCCTTATAAAAAGTTCCAGCAAAGCAGACTTAAAAGAGCCTATGTGATCAATTGCTATTCTTGCTGTACTTATGTAAATAATTGGGCCAACACTATTGGAACTAGACTTATTTTGCAAACTAGTTAGTTTTAATTTGTCTATCTTTGATAAAAATGAGGGTGATCTTAGAAAGAAAAATTATATTTCAGTAAAAACTGTAGTGTACATTTGCGGATATTAGATCCTAGTTTTGTTAATTGTCTGTTAAGGTTTTTGTTTTATATCTGTTGACTGGACTGGATCCTGATTTCTTCTAGTCTCCTAAAATATCTGGCTACAGGTGTCCAAACTAACGTTTTTCATTTTTTCCATCATTTTCATTTGGAATCACTGAAAACTGAACCTGCCCTTTTCCCTGAAGCCTTACAAACTGAAGCTCATGGACTTGATATAAACTTAAGAGATTACCCGATGACATCATCAGAGACATTTTAAACTGCAAAAGATGCTTTGATGCTGACATCTAAAATTCTTCTTAACTAGCTGTCCCCTATACTCAGAAACTGCTTTACAACTTGCTCCAACCATTAACCTTGCTTTTCTCTCTTTTACATAGAAATGCTTCCATTAAATACTTGATTGCTTGCTTCCACAATATAGGCGTAACCTTGAGAGCCCACCTGCATCACCACTGTCAGGGGAAGAGGGGGAATCTCCCTCTGCCCTTTTCCTTAAGGTTCTTATGACTGGCCAAATAATTAACAAGACAGGGTAGCAGGAGAAAATAATACCAAGTTTAACAACACTTATACATGGGAGAAGGCAGGGACACTGCGTTTCTCAACACAATAGCAGATTCTCGTCTTAAATACCATGTCCAACCAAAGACAAGGAGGATGTTGGGGGTGGGAGTGTTAGTTACAGGAGATTATCACTAAAACACTGTAAACAAGAGTAAGATTTATTATGCGGTTTTAAGTCCTCACCTTCTACATTGATAAGTCTCTAGAAATGAGGTCGTCCCCCCTCTTCCCAATACAGAGAGGGAGATACCTTTACAAATGGAGACTTCCCTTGTAAATGATTGTCTGGTAACTCCTCGCAGGGCCATCCAGAGCCTGTGGCCAGAGAGACAGAACTTCCAATAAGATGGGCTTGTTGGTGCCTTTTCTATTGTAACCTCTATCCTACATTATCTTTATAGCAGTCATGATAATAACTCCTTCCTGAAACAGATCTTTTGTTTTAAATTCATTAGGCAGTTTGGGAGGGGAAACTCAAATATTCTTCCTGAGTTCTCTGAGTCCTTATTGTCTTCAGCTTGAAATAATCCGCATACCAGAGTGGTGCTTCCTGGGGTAGCTTGCCCTGAGCACCAACAGTTCCCTCCTCTGAAACTTCCCTAAAAGTTTCACATATTAAAAGCTGAGCTGGTAACTGTGGAGAGAGAAATCGTGTTAGTATCCGAGTGATAAGAAGTCTGCAAAGAGAGAAAAGAAAGCAGATTAGAATGAGGATGAACAAACAGAAAAGAACAAATCGGAGCACATTTCCCCACACTCCATTAAACCAGTCCCCCAGTCCTGGAAATAAGTCAGTCCAATAAAATGTGTGAGCTTCGTTTATCTGATGAAAAATGTCAATCTTCTCTTTTAATAGATTTAAGTTAGATATTACTTGACCTGTTTGATTCACATAAAAGCAACATTTTTCTCCAATGATTGCACATGCTCCTCCTTGCTGGGCAGTGTGTACATCCAGAGCACGTCAATTTTGGAGCACCACAGATGCTAGGCTGTTAATCTCTGACTGGAGTATGTTCAAGGTTTGCATGGTGGTGTTGAACTCTTGCTCCATTACCATAAAGAGATTTAAGATTGCCTTTTCCAACTCATAATCTCCAAAGCTGGGGAATAGGACTCTCAAGGCTGAAAAGAACTTGGAGTTGTGATATACAAGTGGATTTTCCACGATTTCTCGACTGACACGTTTATGTGGCACAATCTTATGAACAAACGAACCCAAGTTTGTAATTTGGCTGGCATTTAAGGTGGAGTGTTTGGTGACAGAAGGAGCCAGGTATCCAAGTCTGCATCGTCCTGACCAATTAGGTGGGAATCCTTTATACACTTTGTTGCCGCATAAAATGAAAAGACCAGTGTAGTTTAAAGACAAGGTTAGAATTGAGTCTGTAGTTCCCAGGATCTGGACTATTTCATGATCTGTGCCACTTGCACTGTTACTACCTAAACATCTCCATTTCCCATGAGCTCCTGTCAGTCTGCGAGAACAGAACAGATTGCAGAACAGCTGGTAGAGGAGGCCTGCAGTCTGATTTTGGCAGCTATAAAGCCTGGTCTTTTCACCTGACCAGGTGAGTCCAGATCTTTGATCCACCCATATATAGTCTGTGGCATTGGGCAGCTTAACCATGTGGATAGCTGCTATACCCCAAGTTGCACACGGGTGGCTCGTAAGCCATCCAGAGCACTTGGTGATTTGGCAAATGTTTGTGCCAGAGGGAGTAGTGATAGAGTCACTTACAATTCCCTTGAGAGTTCTGAAGATGCCACCTGCGGAATCAAACCACAGAGTTTGACTGCAATATTGTCTCGGTATGTCACCCAGGAAAGGTCCAGCGCCATGTTTACTTTCAATGCAGAGGGAAAAACTTTCACTTATTGCTTGTACTTGGGCAAGGGACAGTCTTTGACCTTTTAAGTAGTCTTTCTGGGGCCCAAGTGACTCACCAGGAGATGAAGCAGAGTGAGGTTTCCCTTGCTGCGGATATCATACTCTGTTATTCATCCATTTTCCGTACTTAGTCCACCAGGTGTTCATATCAGCAGGAACAAAGACTAGTTCAGGTTCTTTTGCACTATCTAGCTGTTGACATAACCAACAGTCAGATTGATTAGTTAGCGTGGCTAGGGCTTGGTAAACTGGCATAAGGGGGTGTTTGGTCTATGCCCGCCTGACCTGTTGAAAAGGAGAGGGTTAGTAAAAGCAAGACACAGATCGGAAAAGAGCCCATAGCAGAGACTTAGAGAGGGGAAGAGGGACAGGTAGAGACCAGCACTCTCCAGTCAGCTCTCTAATAAATGATTAAAAAAAATATATAGGGGCCGGCCCGGTGGCGCAAGCGGTTAAGTGCGTGCGCTCCACTGCGGCGGCCCGGGGTTCGCTGGTTCGGATCCCGGGCACGCACGGACGCACTGCTTGGCAAGCCATGCTGTGGCGGCGTCCCATATAAAGTGGAGGAAGATGAGCACAGATGTTAGCCCAGGGCCGTCTTCCTCAGCAAAAAAAGAGGAGGATTGGCGGATGTTAGCACAGGGCTGATCTCCTCACAAAAAAAAAAAAATATATATATATATGTATATATATATACATTGTATATATATATACGTATATATATATCCACTAATAGTTTGTGTGTGTGAGTGTGTATATATATCCTGAGTTTTAAAGCAAGGTGGAGGAAATGGGTCAAAGAAGGTTTTCTTGATCCGTGATCTTGGGAAAAGCTGTCTACTTCGTGATGTCGGCTGCTTCTGGGGTCTGGGTTTTGGCCCTCGAAATCCTTAGTTTAAGGTCACCTGTGGGGATTATCTCTCAGCTGTCTTGAGAGCGACGTTCTGGGTCTATTTTGGTGTGGCTTGCATGGATCCAGGAATATTTTTTTTTATTTTGATGGCAGTGCAGGTCGTCAGTAAGACTTCATAAAGTCCTTCTCAGCGAGGTTACAGTGCGTGTTTTCTTCTAAAGGCCTTGATGTACACCCGGTCTCCTGGTCGAAAGGGATGGCAAGGCTTGTCAGAAGGTGGGGGCCACGCCTCTTTTACCTGTTGACGATATGCTTCAAGTATACTAGTTAATTTTTGTATATAACTAGTCATAGCATCAAATTGTTCACTTAAGTTCCCATAATATTCATTTAATCCAGGAATTGAAGGTTTAGAGACGCCAGTAGGCATCGGACATCCAAAAACTATTTCAAAAGGAGTCAGTCCATGCCTTTTGTTTGGAGTATTTTGAATCTTCATAAGGGCCAAGGGCAGAGCTTCTGGCCATTTAAGTCCAGTTTCTTGACAGACTTTTCCTAGAGTTCTTTTTATATCTAGAGTTTTATGTTCCACTTGCCCTGATGACTGAGGGTGATATGGGGTATGAAATTTTAATGAATACCCCAGAGTTTTTGCAAGCAAGTGGTTTATCTCTGCTGTAAAATGAGTTCCTTGGTCTGGTTCAATCTATAAAGGAATGCCAAAGCGAGGAATAACTTCAGTTATTAATTTCTTTACCACTGTTGTGGCATCTGCATGTCTGGTCGGATAGCATTCAGTCCATCTACTAAACATACAGACAATAACCAAACAGTGAGAGTAACCTAAAGCTGAGGGCACGTCCATAAAATCCATTTGGAGTGCTGCAAAAGGCAGCGTAGGCCTGGGAGGACTTCCTGGATCACACCGATTTCTCCCAGAAACTTGGTAAGATTTGCAAGTTGTGCACTGGGAGGTGATTTGGTCAGAAATTTTACGGATGCCAGGGCAAAACCAATTGTTTTTTAGTTCTTTAGCTATCCCCCGTTTGCACATATGTCCCATTTGGTGGGAGATAAGTGCAAGCCAAAAAGTCAAATGAAAAGGAGCTACTGGAAGTCCATTTGGTCCAATGTATAATCCATCTGATAACTGTTTGGCACCCTTTTGTATCCAATTGTCTTTTTCAGATTGTGGGGAATTTGTCTGATAGTTAATAACATCAGTCAGGGATAAAGGCAGGTTTAAAAATTGGGTGGAAAACGGATAAGGGGGTCCATAGTGAGCTGCATGTTTAGCAGCTCTGTCAGCCCTGTCATTCCCTAAAGATATGACATCAGTCTCCTTAGTATGGGCTGAACAATGAACAATGGCAATTTTTGAAGGAAAGTTAATAGCTTGTAATAAGGCTGTAATTAAGTGTCCATTAGCAATAGGAGTTCTTGCAGAGGTTAAGAATCTACGGGATTTCCAAATTGTGCCAACAACATGGCAGACTCCAAAAGCCTATTTGGAGTCTGTGTAAATAGTGGCAGTTTTTCTTTTGCTAATGTGCAGGCCCTAGTAAGAGCTATGAGTTCAGCAGCTTGGGCTGATCTTATGGTGGGCCAAGAATAAGCTTCAAGAGTTTCATGTGGGGAAACTATGGCATAACCAGTTATTATGGTTCCCCGGGAATTTCGTTTACAGGAGCCGTCACAAAACAGAAGTAAGTCTGGATTGTCTAAAGGGATGTCTGAGAGATCCTCTCATGGCTTTGAGACCATTTCTATAGTTGCAAGGCAATCATGTGGAATGGAGTGGGGCTCTCCATCATCAGGAAGGGGCAGTAAAGTAGCTGGATTTAAAGTGTTGCAACGATGTAAGATGATGGAAGGGTTAGTTAAAAGAGCCTGTTCATAGGTGGTCTGTCACCGTGTAGAGACGTGTTGTGTCCTAT
Source organism: Diceros bicornis minor (assembly GCF_020826845.1). Taxonomy (NCBI): domain Eukaryota; kingdom Metazoa; phylum Chordata; class Mammalia; order Perissodactyla; family Rhinocerotidae; genus Diceros; species Diceros bicornis. The sequence continues at coordinate 41,162 of NW_026691163.1, forward strand.
GAACTTGCAAAATAGCTGACACAGAATGTGGGACATAGAGGTGAATGGGAGAGCCTAATGTAAGAGTACTGGCCTTATCAATCAGGGTGGCAGCTGCAGCCACCGCACGTAAGCATGGGGGCATGCCTGATGCCACAGGGTCTAGTTGGCATGAGAAATATGCTATAGGATGTATTTGAGAGGCAAAAGATTGCCCTAGAATGCCTATAGCAATTTCATTATTTTCATGACAGTATAGATGAAAAGGCTTGTCAAAATTAGGTAAGCCAAGAGCCAGAGGCATGGACAAAGCTATTTTTAAGGCCTCAAAGGAGTTTAATGCTTCTGAGGGCCAGGAAATAGGCTCTGGGGTGATATCTGGGAGAAGAGAATACAGAAGTTTAGCAAGGGCTGCAAAATTAAGAATCCATTGGCAGCAGTAACCAGCAGCTCCTAGAAATTTACGTAGCTGTTTCTTTGTTTTGGGGAGACGGATGGATAAAATTGACTCAAGGCTTTTGGAGGTTAGCTTTTGAATGCCTTGAGATATCTCATGCCCTAAGTAGGTAACAGTCATTTGCACCCACTGAAGTTTAAACCTGGAGGCTTTATGGCCTCGTTCAGCTAGGGCTTTCAGGAGAATAAGAGAATCTGTAAGAGCCCCCTGCTTAGTTGGATTACAGAGTAAAAGGTCATCAACATATTGAACAAGAGTGGAGCTTTGAGTAAAGACTACAGAATCCAAGTCAGCTTTAAGGACCTGGGAAAGTATTGAGGGGGACTCACAATATCCCTGAGGTATTCGAGTCCATGTTAATTGTCTCCCTTTAAATGTAAATGTGAAAAGAAATTGTGAGTCAGGGTGTAATGGGATTGAAAAGAAAGCTGAGCAGAGGTCAACTACCGTAAAGCAGGCTGCATCAGCAGGTATTGAGGTCAGGATGACAGTTGGATTAGGGACCACAGGATGCCGAGGAATTACAAAAGAGTTTATGGCTCTGAGGTCTTGTACAAATCTATAGATTTGGTTCCCGTCTGAGTCAAATTTGCCTTCCTTTTTTACTGGCAAGATTGGAGTGTTACAGGGCAAGGAAGTAAAAGCTAGTACACCCTGTTGCAAAAGGAAGTCTATTACGGGTTGAATTCCTCGCTCGGCATCTCTGGAGAGCGGGTATTGGGCTACTGATGGAAACGGTTTATTTTTTTTCCAAGTAACATGCACGGGCTCAGCACTAAGCAACAATCGTACCTCATTTGCATGTGTAGCCCAAAGACTGGTTGGGACATTCTTTAAAGACTCATCTTCCTCAGAAGGATTTAAATCAGGACAAGTTTCCATCATGGAAAGTAGGAGACTTGGGGCTTGGTCAGAAGGCAAGGAGATAAAAACATCTTTTTCATTACAATTTATAGTGACATTGAATTTACATAACAAATCTCGGCCAAAAAGGTTTGCTGGTGAACAGTCAGAAACTAAAAAAGCATGATGAGTGTTAAGGGGGCCTAAATATATTGGAGTGGGCTTAGATATGGGCAGTGAAATAGGCTGTCCAGAGACTCTAACAGCTTGATAGAATCAGAGGTAACAGGTAGAGATAAATCTTTGAATGGATAGTAGAGAATGTCGCACCAGTGTCAATTAAGAAATCCAGTTTCCGATCCTCTATTTTAAGTTTAACTGTAGGCTCAGGAGTGCAACTAAGGATCAGCTGACCCTATCATTTGAGGGAGAAATGTCCCTCAGGTGGAGAAAAATGAGCCTTTTGGTGGTGCTGGGGTCAAGCGGGAACATTTTTTAAACTGCCGGGGGAAGAGAGAGAATCTCCCTCTGCCCTTTCCCTTAAGGTTCTTCTGGCTGGCCAAATAATCAACAAGACAGGTTAGCAGGAGAAAATAATACCAAGTTTAATCACATGTATACATGGGAGAAAGCAGGGACACTGCGTTTCTCAACACAATAGCAGAAATTCTCGTCTTAAATATCATTTTCAGCCAATGACAAAGGAGGATTTTGGGGGTGGGGGGAGTCAGTTACAGGAGATTACCACTAAAGTACAGTAAACAAGAGTAAGGTTTATTATGTAGCTCAAGGCCTCATCTTCTACATTGATAAGTCACTAGAAATGAGCTCATCCCCCTCTCTTCTCCAAACAGAGAGGGAGATACCTTTACACATGGAGATTTCCCTTATAAATATAAATGATTGTCTGGCAACTCTTCGCAGGGTCATCCAGAGAATGTGGCCAGAGAGACAGAACTTCTGATAAGAGGGGCTTGTTGGTGCCTTTCCTATTGTAACATTTACCCTACATTATCTTTACAGCCATCATGATAGATCTGTTCCAGGAAGGAGCCACCATGTCAAATTCTTTAGGCAGTTAGTGGGGGAGGTCAAATGTCCCTAGAAAAAACAACCAAGGTAAAGAGATAGATTTCAGGGTGGCCAAATCCCAATCTCCCACAAAACTTTCCCTTCTCTTAAGAGCGGCACATGCTCTTTTCCAATGCCCTCGTTTCTTGCAATACCTACAATTGTCGGAAGGCAAATAGGGAGCCCTCTGAGTGGGCTTTAGTTTACTTTCAGGGTTGAATTTTTGCTTTTCAAAAGATTCAATTTGCAAAGCAAGAAGAGTTGTCTTTAATTCTTTTTGTTTGTTTGTTTTCTTGCTGACAATTTTCAAAGAATTGTGTAGCAGCCACCATTATTACACTTAATGGTTGTCCTGCCCAAACAACTACACGGTTTTGAATTTGTTTCTTTATATCAGGAAGAAAATTTCCAACTAAAGCAGAAATTAGGAGATTCTTATGCTCTAAAGCTTACAGATTCAATGCAGTGTGTCTTTGGAAAGTCTGAATAAACCGTTCAACAAAAGCTTTATGTTGTTCCCCCTCGTTCTGAGTGCATAATTCAATTTTTGACCGATTAACTTTAGGAGGAAACGCCTCTAGAATCGCTCCTATTAAACCTTGAATATCAGCCCGTAGCTGTGCCACTTCCTGGTTATCTGCAGGAGGGTCTGGGAGAGGGTCTGGCCATGTATTTCCTCTATGAGGGGGGTTTTTGCTAGGGGGCCGTCTGGCCTGTCTGATAACTACAGTGTAGTCATGGGATGGAAGAACGCCCCTTAGCAGCCAGTCAAGGTCTCGGTGGGTGGGGCTATGAATAGCCACTAATCTTTCTAATTCTTCTCTAAATTTAGTAGGGTCTTCTGACAATGGAAGCAGGAGAGTTTTATAATTTAAAAGATCAGCTGCTGTCCAGGGGACATGAATTCTCTGCAGCGGAGGTCCAGGATACATCCTCAGTGGATACTGCATAGGAATGTCTGAAGCTGACAGAGCCTGATTACAAAGCCCTGGAAAGTAGGAGGAGTTGTAAGACACAGCAAAACGAACCTTCTTGCCCTTCCTGGGTGTTTCTACTAAATTTATTTCCTGGTTTTCAACATTTACACAAATAACCTGGATGCCCCTTGCTTGGAGGTCAGGCCTAAGCGCCCCCTGTAAGTCTTCAACAGTGAGAGAAGTTAAAACAGGCACCTGAAAGAACGTCGGAGAAGTTGGAGTTCTGGGACCTAAGGGAACTGGTTGAGGAGGTGGCTGAGGAGATAAGTCTTGATGGGGAGGATTTGGGCCAGGGGCCCAGAAATCCAAAAGATGTTCTGGGGAGTCAGGGACAGGGAGTTGGGGATATAGGGAGTGTAGGAGGAAGGAGACAGGGAATTTCCAGTAAATTTGACATTCAATCTTTGTTCTAACTCCGAATTTGTTCTTTTATTTTATTAAGACATTCCCTAAGGCTACCCGTTATACTTTTCTGGGTTTTCTTTTCAATTTGATTTTCCCATAAATACCAATAAGGCAGCTGCTTGGGATGAGTCAAATATCGATAGAAAGAAAAAGGACTGGGTTTTCCAAAGATGCAACAAGAATGATCAAGTCCCGATTCACACCTAGATATCCTGCTCCTGTTCTCCATGAATTGTAAAATTGAAGTTAATTATCTCGTTCATTTTGTCTAAATCTATTGGGTCACATTGGCACTGAGCCCCTAAACTGGTCCACAGCCTGCTTCAGCAGACACCAAACTCTCTCTCAAGTGCTTGCATTCGGGCGCTGAGTAGGTATTGTATTTAGATCTTTTCCAACAAAAGATCTTCACTGATTCACTCAAGTCCTTACGTATCTACTAGGCGCCAAATGGTCTTGAAATGTTGGGGGTCTGCAAGGAAGACAGATATGTCTAAACAGATAAATTACACGACAGAAATAATGTGAACGAAAGCGATATGAACAAACTGCCGTGGGACTCCAGGAAAAGAACCCCCATGGGTTGACCTACAACTAAGAGATACAGCTCTGTCCTGGGGCTCTGAGGAGAAAAACAACCACCATGGGGGGGGGGCTGGACAGGCTTTGTACCATCTAAGGAAAGGAAAAGGAAGGGAGAGAAGATAAAGAGAACACAAGAGAAACGGAAAGGTTTTCTTCTTCTGAGTGTTTCTGCCACCCACTTTCGGAGCACACTGCTTGCTGATGTCCTTTCTGGCCAGTCTTCTCCTTCAGCCGGCTTCTAGAGACTTCAACAATTCGATTGTACCGAGCCGGGCTCCTCTGTGCAGACAATGCCAAGTCTGGAGGGAGCCAGGAGGGGAGCCAAAGATTCACAGGACTCTGCAGCCCTTCTGCAGCTCACTGGTGTGGAGGGGCACCGAGGCTTCACCTTGGCCTCTGTCTCCAAGTTCACCGAAAGGAGGATCGGTGCCTTCCTCGCTAGATGAGCGTGGAGAGAAACCTCGTTCACAGAAGGGATTATGGAAAAATTAATGTCAGAGCCATGAAAAAGGCAAAGGGGGTAGCACCATAAATCTGAAGTAACTGGACGTGTGAGTTAGTAACCAGTAGGACGAGGAGCTGAAGACAAAAAAAGAAAAAAGGCAAAAAACCAGTTCTCAATTTTCTAAGATGGAAAGGCAAGTCTTTCTATTCCAAAAGAAAAAAGTCATTGAACCCTCTCCTTTACAATAAAATTGAAAGGGGCCACATGTTGCAAAGAAGGGTTTTAACCATGATGTCAGTACACGATCATGTGTAGCCATCAGTCGTTAAGGGCACTGCAGATAGTTCACACCTTAACAGTTATGTTACCAAAGTTTGCAGTTGAGATATATATATGTATACATATATTAGAAAAGAGTAGAGTGTGTGCCAATTGCTCACTATACTATTGACACTGTCACTCTTACAACTGAAAGCATGACTAGGAGAGAGAAGGTGGTGTGACCCTAGACTGCTAGAGTCACAGCAAGAAAAGTTAAGAAAGTGCCATCAGGTCATTCGGACAAAAGAATGCTATATGGCTGTTGGGTTTGTAAGAGATCCATTGGAGAAAAACAAGTCACTACATTAAATTATTTTCTACTTACCTGCATCACCCTCTCCAAGAACACATATTCTAAAATGAGACAAGTTATTACATTAAAAATGACCGGCTCTGGCATTTGGATATCTACATCAAATAATGAAGTAAAAACTGGGTTAAGAACATCCTGGTATCAATTCCAACTACCATCCTTTACCAAACTACAACTCTAATGATCGCTTATTCACTTGCAATCTAGTGCTCCTCCCATATACAACATCAACAACTTAAAACGTGTCATAACTTTTTTAAAATTTCCCTAAAATTTTAGAGGATAATGTAAATATAGCTCTTGGAAAAGTTGAGAACGATGGAGACACTAGGAAAGGAAAAGATGAAAATAGTACCCCAATCAATGATGTAAAACAAAAGGCTTGAACTACTGTTAAAAGAATTCTCTATGACATTGATCCATTCTACCATCTCTACACCTGGCTATTTCCTATCATTCGTTTGATACATAAACCAATAGAATAGTGTATTTCATGGGATCAGTTCTTTTAGTTGTGTGCTTTCCCTTTGACCACTACATATGCTTTTACGTGTTTGCTTTATTGTCAGGTGGTGTCACATCAGAACACCCTCATCTCGGCAGATCTCTGCGTTAAGGAACTCTACCTTGGCCCTTGATCAACTGTACTCTGTGTTATGGTCAACTCAGAGCCCTACATGGACCAGTGTTTCCTCCCTCCTCCCTCCCGTGCGTTGTTCATGTCAAGGAGTATAGTCCACCGAGTGAACAGTAAACAGTCTTTCCAAAGCATCAGATATTTAAGAGGAGGAGACGCAGGGTTGGGTGTGGGACCCCATTCCGTGCCTCAGTGCAGACAAGATAGAGGTCAAGACATCCCTCCAGAGACTGGGATCAAAACAGGAGGTTATGAGCACGAGGTTCCCTCTGCAGGCCTTGAAGCAGGGACCTGGAATCAAACTGCTGACACCGTGGATCATGGTTGGTTTGACAGGGAACTCACGAGGAAGATAAGGACATGAAATAATGATAATTATAAGAACAGCAACGAAGACTTCTACTGAGCCAAAGACTGCACCCTGAATGTAAACTCTGTGCTTGAACATATCTTAACTCACATGACCCTGAAAACATCCTGCCATAGTCAGTGTTGTTCTTTTCACCATTTGCTAGATGAAGAGACCGGGTACAGAGGCTAGAAAACTCAGCCAGGTTACAAAGCGGATAAATGGCCGAGCCCAAGCTCAGTGTTCTTCTGTGATGCTCTTGGACTACAACTCCAAGTGAAGTCTCTAACGACTATCTCCGCTCGCACTGCCAACACCATCGTCCTCCGTGGAGTGGATGGAGGCAGGCGTGGGCAGGGCAGGGAGCCGGGTGTGGCAGGCCGCCAGATCTAAGGTCTGGCACACAGGTTGCCAGGTGGCTCCCTCCTCTGAGGGGGCCCAGCACACGCCCCAGGGGACTTGGCGGCAGGCCCCAGGGCCCTTTCCCCCGGATCTTGTCCACTTGAAAGGGGCCTGGCCCAGGTGGCCGGTTGGGCTGGTTGGCCAGCCTCCTTTGGACAAAGCAGGCGAGCCCAGCCAGCCTTCCAGTCGCCCCCGGCGTGGCACCAGCGCCCTCAGGCCGAGGGCCTCACGCGTGCCCTCCAACGCGGATTTCTCCTCAGAGCCGTGGCCTGGGCACTAGGAAGGCCAGGCCCTCCCGACTCCAGAGATGATGCTGGGACCCGTCGCCGGAAGGGCCTGCCCGTGTGGCAGCGGCTCCCCAAGCCGGCGGCCTGCTGGGGCCTCACTCACTGCTTGGCCATAAGCCTGTCTCGGCCCTTCGGATTCCACAGAGCCTTTCCTCCACCTGGCTGGAGTCGACAAGTGCGGGCGTGGGGTGAGGCCGTGGTTTTGCCTTTCCAGGAAGAAATGAGGCCCGGGCAAAAGCAGCTGGCCGAGGCAGAGCCTTGACCTGGCACCCCAGTCGGCCTTTGGCCACCAGGTCCAGACCACCGCTTCCAAAGAAGGGAAGCGGCCGGCCAGCTGATTGCAAGTGGGGGATGGGAGGGAGACAACAGCTGAAGCCAAGTCCAGCAGGGCGTTGGCGTTCCTTCTTCAGCTGGGACTGGCCTGGCCTGGCGGGCGGGCGGGGCCTTCACTGAGGACCCCCGAGGCCCGCCCTAGGCCCTGGCGGTGGCGGGTGGCGCATGCGCCCTTGGCCTCAGGGGTTGAACCCAAGCCCACAGGGCACTCAAAGCAGCCGGAGAAAGAAGGGGCCAGGGGAGAGGAAGGCAGGTAGGCGAGGCGGGCAGGGCTCGCCCACCTCTTCTCCTCAGGTCCCCTAGAGAGAAAGAGAGAGAGAGAGAGAGTGAGAGACAGACAGACAGACAGGCAGGGAAAGAGTGAGAGATCCCTGACCTCTGAGTATCTGCATCCACCACTGCTGCCAACTCACAGGCCATCCCACTTCCCCCCCTCCATCCCCTTCCCCAGGCGCGGCCCCCCGGGGCCAGCCACACCACAGAGAGGCCCCTTCATGGTCACCTCCGTGCTGTCCCTTCCGGGCCTGACCCCACTGCAGGGGAACCGGTTCAGACAATCCAATCGTCTACATGTCCCTCTCCATGACAATTATCTTCTCCAGTCTCACATGCCCAAACCGCACCCCCAACATCCTCCTTTGTCTGCAGCTGGAGATAGGAGGAGAATCTCTGCCATTGTGTTGAGAGACTCAGTTTCGCGGGTTTCTCCCCTGTACACGTGTTCTTAAGCTGGGTATTATTTTCTCCAGCGAACCTGTCTTGTGAAGGATTTGGCCAGCCATAAGAAGCTTCAGGGAAGAGGCGGAGGGGCTTCTCTCTCCGCCCCCGACAGCCCTGAGCTGGGTCAGTGCCTCAGACCTGGCCAGGGGCAGCCCATCCCCCGGCGCCCTCTCCCGGGGCATCCCAGGAAAGCTTCACAGCCAGCCCCACCCCACTCGCCACTGCCAGGACCATCGGCCTCCCTCGGGAGGACGGGGCAGGACAGGGAACCGGGTGTGGGAGGCCGCCAGATCTCAGCTCTGGCACACAGGCTGCCAGGCTGCCTGGTCCTCTGAGGGGGCCCAGCACACGCCCCAGGAAACTTGGCGGCAGGCCCCGGGGCTCTCTCCTCTGAAACTTGTCCACTTGAAAGGGGCCTGGCCCAGGTGGCTGGTTCGACTGGTTGGAAAGAAATCTTTTTCTTCTCTGAGAGACTGTTGCTTGTCATCTCCTGGACATGAGATGACAGACAATTGTTCCCATTTCCCTTTCTACTTGAAACCTGATGGATACATTGCCCACTGCCTTTAGAGACTGCAGGTCTTTCTGAAACTCTTTTCAGTGCGCTGGCTTACTTCAGCATCATTTCATTGTTCCATCCGAAATTCCTTTCAGTTGGATCTATTTTCCTTTCTAATCCTTTTGTATACCTAGATATTTAAAAGCTGCTCAAATCTGTAGTGGAGAAAAGTTGGGTTACAACTCTTTCAGACAGCATGTAAACCCACATTTTAGGGTTTCTACACAAAACGTCTCTGCCATGTTTCTAGCAGCTCTCCTTCCATATATTTTCCTCCAGGACTTCCTGTGACAAAATTGCCTTTCTAAAAGCCAGTCCTCCGTTCACTCTCTTGGCCAGTCACGTTTCCATAGAAAGAAAAAGGACTGGATTTTCCAAAGATGCAACAAGAATGATCAAGTCCCGATTCACACCTAGATATCCTGCTCCTGTTCTCCATGAATTGTAAAATTGAAGTTAATTATCTCGTTCATTTTGTCTAAATCTATTGGGTCACTTTGGCACTGAGCCCCTAAGCTGGTCCACAGCCTGCTTCAGCAGACACCAAACTCTCTCTCAAGTGCCTGCATTCGTGTGCTGAGTAGGTATTGTATTTATTTAGATCGTATTCAACAAAAGATCTTCACGGATTCACTCAAGTACTTAAGCATCTACTATGTGCCCAAAGGTCTTGAAATGTTGGGGGTCTGCAAGGAAGACAGATATGCCTAAACAGATAAATTACACTACTGAAATCATTTGAATGAAAGAGATGTGAATAAACTGCCGTGGGACTCCAGGCAAAGAACCCCCATGGGTTGACCTACAACTAAGAGATACAGCTCTGTCCTGGGGCTCTGAGGAGAAAAACAACCACCATGGGGGGTGGACAGGCTCTGTACCATCTAAGGAAAGGAAAAGGAAGGGAGAGAAGATAAAGAGAAAACAAGAGAAACGGAAAGGTTTTCTTCTTCTGAGTGTTTCTGCCACCCACTTTTGGAGCACACTGCTTGCTGATGTCCTTTCTGGCCAGTCTTATCCTTCAGCCGGCTTCAGGAGACTTCAACAATTCGATTGGAAGAAAACATGGCCCTGGATTAGGCAATGTGTTTGTAATTATGGCACCCAACACATAAGCAACCAAAGGGAAAACAGATCAATTCAACTTCATCAAATTAAAACTTGAGTGCTTTGAAAGACATGATCAAGAAAGTGAAAAGACGACTCACAGAAGGGGAGAATATGTTTACAGATCTTTACATATCTGATAAGGGTCTACTATTGAGAATATATAATACATTCTCCCCTCTCAACAATAAAATACAAATAGCACAATGAAAAATGGGCAATGCATTTGGATAGGCATTTCTCCATAAGAAATACATTCCTGCCTGGTGCTGTGCTGTCCCTTCCCGAGGCTGCGGTTCCTGTGCTGGCCATCAGGTGGCAGCCTCCTGTGTCAGTGGTGCCCACTGAGCTTTGTTGGAGCAATTGGAGAAAGGAGGAGTCATGCAGAAGTCATGCTGACCCTCCGCCTGCCTCAGGACCCACTTGCACTTCCTATTACTAGTGTTCCTCTTCACCGACTGAGTGGAGCAAAAGCAGGAAGGAGGGATCCAAGATGCCCCTATTTGTTCATTCGGCAGCTATGTGCCAAGCCCTCACCCTGGGCCGGGAGCCCTGGTGGTCCCAAGGGTGGTACTGAAATCTACCCAGTGGTCCCTGCCCACCAGGAGCTCAGTCTGGAGGCAGATGGACAAAAGCACAAAATCAGAGACACGTGAAAGAGAAGAGCATGAACTGGAATGAAAATAAAGAGTGTCCTGCAGGGAGGGCTGGGGTCTCACTGGGTAGGAGGGTCTGAAAGGCCTGACTGAGGTGACATTTGCTGTGACCAGAATGACAGGAGGACCCAGCGCTGCACTCATCTGTGATCAGCGTGCCAGGGAGAAGGCACTGCTGGTGTGGAGACACCCAGGCAGAAGTGAGTTTGGCCAGAGGAGGTTAGAGAGGTGGGCACTGTGGCTGCAGATAGCCTGGAGGGGAGAGGAGGGAGAAGGGCAGGCCAGACCCAGGAACTGGGAGATGGTGTGAGGTGTCTCCTCCTCTCTGAGAACACTGCTCCCCACCCTGCATCTTTAAACCGCAAATATTCTCTCTCTCTCCATCTCTGTGGACCAGGAATCCTGCACAACTGAGCTGGAGCCTCTGCTCATGACGACTTCCAGGTTGGGGCTGTGGCCTCCACTGAGGCTGGAACAGGGTGAGATGTGCTGTCAAGCTTACTCTTGTGGGCTCGGTCAGGAGCAGCTTCACTGAGAGCCCGGCTCCTTTCTGTCTGTTGGCCAGGGCACTCCCTTGGTTTTCTTCTGTGTGGGCCTCTGCATAGGGGAGCTCAGGACGTCCATGTATGTCCCCAGGTCCAGGGGTTAGACAGACTGAGAGAGGGGAACAAGGGAAGAGGGAAGAGGGAACACAAGAGAGCGAGTGAGAGAGAATGACAGCCTCGGTGATGGAATCTGAGAAGGGTCGTCCTGTCACTTGTGCTGGGTCTGTTGGTCAGAAGCCAGTGCCTAAGCAGTCAGTGGTCCACAGGGACGTGTAGAACAGGCAGGGAGGTCATCCCTGCAGGGGCACGCTGACCTTGACTCGAGTGTCCTGGTTGCGAAAGGCTCCCTTCCTACCTGGGCTGATCCTGCGTTGAGCTCAGATCCTCCTCCTTGGGAGTGTTGCTCATCGTGACCCGGGTGTGCTCTCCCGGGTTCCCTGGGCTCCTGTCTCCTCCAGGAGGGAGATGTACACTGAAGAGGCTGAGGCCAGAGCAAGCAGGGACCACTCCACCCTCCCAGTTCATTTGCTTCCTTCCCCAGGAGGGCCGACTCCTCAGGAGCCTCTCCTCACTGCTCACCATCTTCTCTGCTCTGAGAGCACCTCGTTTCAGCCTCTGAAGAAGACCTGGGGAGAAGCTTGCAGGTGGGAAGGCCTCTCTCCATGGGAGCCCCAGAGTGGACAGGGAACTTCAACAGGGCTGGGCATTGTCCCCTCAGTCAACTTGGACTTCCTGGGAGGCAGCAACACCTGGGGGCAGAGCCTAGGCTGGTGGCAGGTCTCTAAGCATCCCCACAATGCCCATCTTCCTGGTCTCACCTGATTGGGCACAGGCCTGCACAAGCACACAGCATTTCAGACCCCCTGGGGTCATGTGCAGCCCATCAAGGCCGCTGTGTCTGTCTCATTGTGTGGCTGTCCGTCTCACCTTCCTGGCTGATTCGCTGCTCTGTTCTAGATCCAACCTCAGGCGGCTGCAAAGTTGACCTTCCACGTCAGCTTGCCACTGAGATGGTTACTGTTTCCAGAAATGCTTAGGGGCCGGGCTTTGCGCAACCATGGCGACATCAAGTGGGCAACCTCTGACAATGAAGCCACCCCCCTTCAGGCTTGCGCCGCTCACAGGGCCGTCACACTGAGGGGGTGGGGACGGGACCTGCCCTGGGCAAAAACACCACGACTCTCACTGTTCTTCCCTCAGCTTCAAATGCTCCTCAGTTGGTTGTATGTCTTTGGTCTCTTCCCAGAAGTTGTTTTCTGACAGCGCGTCCAGTGTGATCATGGCTTTCCGGGAAGAGGATTGGCTGAATTCCTCACTCAACCATTTGGTGTGTCCTGCCGCCCCACCCCGATCACTTTCTAAAGGCTCATCCTTTCAGCAATCTGAGGACCCAAGATTGTGAGTCTGTGTCCCGGAGGGATTTTGAGAAGAGCTGGTGGGATGGCAGTATTGCAAAGCATAAAGTCTTGTTTCCAGAAAGCTCTCTGGGATCCTCATCATCTTGCTGTTTTGGAGTCAAAGCCCTGAGGTCTTTAAAAAGCCAGCAATGTTAGAACATGGGCAGGACAAACAAAAGTCTCTGGGCTCCAACACCAACTAAAATATTCTGAATTTCTAGTAAACTGAGACGAGTGGAAAGGAATTGGGAGTGTGGAGTGGAGGGGCGGTTTGGGCCAACTACGCATCTGGGAGGAGAAATGCCATGCAGAGCAGCCTTTCTGGGGGCATAAGTGTGGGACATGTGTGCAGACCCCCGCTGCAGACATTGCTGCTGCTGCCCTTCAGTTCCCTCAGCCCACTTGAGTCCCTGCAGTCCCTGGGAGCCAGTCCCCAGCAGGCCCACAGTGTCCCCCTGGAGCACCTGCATCCACTCTCTGTCTGAGGGCTCTCTCCTGCACCGGGAGCTTCCTCTCCTGCAAGCCTGTGCCAGCCTGTAGCACAGAAGCCTTCATGACCCGGGGTAAACCCTCCACTCACGGGGACAGAGCCAGTCCGGGTGGGATCTCGTCTCCCAACAGGACTAGGATGGATGCTCACCTCAGTGCTCCCTCGTCAGGCCCCGCACTGGCTCTCCTCCGCCAGGCTCCCTTCCCCCATGGTCTCCCTCGGGCCTCCTCCATCACCTGAAAACAAACCACTTGCGATACAACCTTGTCTGCTTTGGGGGCCCAAACCCTGCCGAGGCTCCACGCTGGCTGTGACTTGGAGTAGGTCGTCCAGGCTTCTGGACTTGAGCTTCCTCACCTGTAAGATGGGGACAAAAGGCCTGCCTCCCGGAGTCTTCGGAGGAGACACAGCATGGGAAGATGCAAACCGCTGCAAAGAAGGATGCCAGGTGATCACCCAGGAAAACACCAACCTTTCCAAAGCAACAGGAGCTCGTGAGGCTGAGGGAGGAACGCGGGCAGCCTGTCCCAACAACGTGGAGATTCACTGACGAGTGTGGCCGTGCAGGGTAGGCCCCCGAGCAGTGGAAGAGCCATTAACAAGGAGGGTGAAAGGACAGAGGCTTCCAAGGAGAAAGATTTAAGTGTTAGAGGATCACAGAGGCCTTAGGAAAATCGTGAGGCCCTGGAACATGTTACTGAAATGCTATTATTGGCCGTAAAAATGTGTTACAAATACCCAGTCCACTCTGGATTACTTCTCTTTGGTTGTAGGAATGAGTGCACACTTGTGATTAGAACCCACATTTTGTTAAATATAGGATATCTTTATTTTTCTTAACTTTTAATTATTTTTTTTGTCGATGAAGTGCCAAGCATGGGTTTTCTCCGTTCTTCTCTTTGCATGGGTGGCCTCTACTTTCAGAAGTGGATTCATGGTGCTCATCACCACTACTATCCCGAGGGACAGCCCTCTTTCAGGTCATACAGTGGATGTGAGCTCCAGGTGGGCAGGGACCACGTCGGGTCATACTGGTGAAGTTACAGTGCTCGGCCCACGGCAGGGACCAGAGCTTATTGGGTGAATGAGAGAGTGAAACAATGAACGAATGCATGAATGAGTACATGAGTGCAGGAGTGAGTGAGTGAGGGAATGAGTGAAGGAATGACTGGGTGAATGAAGCAATAAGTGAATAAACCACAGCAGCTGGATCCATACAGGAGGAGGCTTTATCTGTGGCGGGCTCACAGGGTGTCACAGCACAAGGCCTAGACGGTGGCATGGAGCATGTCCAGCTCTCCTTCCAGCACTGAGCCTCCGTCACCTGCAACACAGTGTGGTCCTGGTTCTTCTTCAGCTCCACCTCAAACAATGCTGAATGTTCCCGGGAGCAGGGCAGCAGGAAGGGAACCTGAGGAGGGACTTCCCAGACCCTGCGCCCTGGAAGACCACTGTGACAGCCTGGCAGGGGGCTCTTAACACGCTCCAGGCACCAGGCTAGAGATACTCAAGCCATTCCGCAGGGAAGTCTCCCAACAGCCCATCAGGAGGCCAAGTCATTTCCTCATTGTACAGATGGGGAAACTGAGGCTGAGAGCCTCACCTGCATCACCAGCTAGAAAGAGGCTGAGCAGGCACTAGGACCCCTGTTTCTCTGACTTTGGATCATTCCAAACCACTGTCCTGCACTGCGGCCTCCTCGGGCCTAGGGGTCCTGGCCTCCCTGGGGCCTGCACCCTTCTGGCCTCCAGCCATCACTGAACTAAAGGGACAGGGTCACTCTGTCTGCCTGGGGCTGGGTATGGTGGCCGGGGAATGGCCAGCCGTGGGCGCTGTGGGCTCTCCCAGTACCAAGGACCAGCCTATCCCCCCACAGAGTGAGGTCTCTCTGGGCATCAGGACCAAAAGTTGTCAGAACTTTAGGGAAAAGAGGTCCCTCCCTCAGCATGGGGGAGCCCTTCTCAGGCAGGCCCCATGGGGTCTAAGAGGCACTGGGTTCAAATCCCGGCTCTGCCACTCTGCAGGGCACAGAGGGGGCAAGTCTCTTTGAGCCTCAGTTTCCTCATCAGTGAAATGAAGACAATAATTGCTCCTCCCCCAAGGAGTTGTGGGGAGGATTCAAGGAGATAGCTCAAGAGGAGAACAGAGGCCCCAGTAAGTGCTCATCACCGTGAGCTGTTCCTGCTGATGTCACCCCACTGAGAGCCCCTTGGGGCCCTCCGCCTCTGCCCACTCTGATCTCCCCCCAGGCATGCCCTACTCGCTCTGACTCCGCTGTTCCTCTGGAATGCCTTTCTCCACCCCATCTCGTCCCACGGCAGTCAGCCAGCCAGGTGGGGATCCAGGACCCAGCCCCATCTCTCCTCCCGTGATTCCTCTTCAGTAGAGCTAGTAGCTGTTGAGATCTGAGAAGGTGCAGGGCACTCCAGGTGCAGCCTCAGCGAACTTGTCTGACACCACCATGAAATGTCGGCTGCCACCCCACTTCACAGGTGAGGAAACCGAGGCTCCAATGGCAGTGCCTCTCCGAGGTCACCAGGGCTCTCTCGCTCATCCCCACTGAGCAGGGCCCCTCCATCGCAGAGGCTGAATGTGCTGGATATGTGGGCTGGGGCTGGCACAGTGCCTGAGGCAGCCATCACTCCTGGAAGACCCTGAGGTGTGCTTTGGGCACAATGACCTTCTCCAAAGCGTCCAGCCCCGTGCTCTGACCTTCTGGCACCTTCTATGACACCTCCACTGTGTCTTGTCAAAGTCACTTCTGCTCACACAAGCTCAAGTGGGTCCTGCTGTTGCAACTGAGAACTCCCCCTGGAGGGGGCATGTTCAAGGAGGTCCCTGTGACTCACTGCACTGCCCTAGATGTGCTTTCCCTACTGAGGATAGGGCTCTCTGCTTGGAGGGAGAGGGAGCAGGCAGGAGTGTCCAGACCCTCATCATCATCAGTCCTGGATGGCAGGCCAGGCTGCTCAGCTCAGGTGTGTTAGGGAGCAGGAGGGGCATGGGCAAGGCCAAAGCGAAGTCAGGTGTGGTAGGGGCGGGGCCAGGGGTGAGGGGAGTGGTAGGGACAGAAGCTGGGCAGGTCACCCCAGGAACCTTCATCCCCTGCATCCTAGCTGCTCCTCCTTCTCCCTCCCTCCCTCAGGTCTCTGCTTCAGGGTCTCTGGACTCCCTGTTCCCAAATAAGATCACAGGGTAGAAGGAGACCTTGGGTGTCAGAGACTGTGACCAAACCTTAACATCATGTTTACATTATGAGCCAGAATCTCCACCTCTAGTGATCGGTCCTAAAGAAGTAGAGATTTATGGATGCAGGTGTCCCTTTCAGCACGCTGACGGGAGTGAAAAATCAGAAATGATCCGTGTTGCCCAGCAGAGGCTCTTAGGAAATTCTGAGGCCGACGCAGAGGAGGAAGAGGATTGACTGGCCAGGGTCCAGCCCTGGGGAAATCAGGTTCCAGAAGAGCACACTCCCTGAAGTCCTTCCCACACGATAGCCGCAAGTGCACACTCACACACATTTGCACATAGTCATACCCATGTGCATACAGATGCACATAGCTGAATGGGCACATGCACACACGTGCACACACACGTGCATACAAAGACAAAGGACTGAAACGGTAAACACTGCCTATTAAGGGCACTCCTCAGTTTCCACTTAATTCTTAATTCCCTTAGAATTCATTCTTTTATTCTAATAAACGTTCATTGTCTTTGTAATAAAAACCTTTACAAAGAAAAACTAAATAATGTACGTCAGTCCAAAGATGAGTGATAAATGGATAACATTAACCATGTGATTTTAATCTTGTTAGAATTATAAGAGGAATAGAGGCATATTCTATCAAGTTGAAATATCACGCAGGCCCCTAAAGGAGAAGAGAAGCGAGTGGCAATTCCCATCCCCAGTGGTGAACCCCATGGAAGATTTGGTGCATATCTCTCTGGCTCTGTCTCTCTCTTTCTGTCTGTCTGTCTCTGTCTCTCTCTCACACACAGATTCATTTTCATAGATGCGTGTCTCCCGGCTGATATCACGTATACGTGGTCTTACAGATGGGACGGATGGATCCCATCGCCTCGCCATGGACAGTAGCATTCCTTCCAATTGCTTGCTATTGCAACCAGTGCTGTGATGAATAGTCTGGAAAATACATCTTTGAAAAGTTGGGCAGGAATTTCTGTGGGATGAAGTCTTGGGATCAGCACCGCCAGCACAGGCGTGCCCCTGGGGACAACGATGGGTCCTGCAGGCTGGTCTCCAGAGAGGAGTGTCCATTCATACGTGTCACTAGGGGTCTACTGGGGCCTCTGCTTCCTCACATTGTCACCAGGGCTTGTCATCACCACACTGGAACCTTGCCCGTCTGATGGGGCCCAGTGCCATCTCCACAGTGTCTCCATGTGCGCATCTCCTCCTCGGGGAGCTCGCGCATCTCTGACACGTGCTGCCTCTGTGTAGCGCCTCTCGTTGGTGTTGAATGTGTTTGCTCTTTATCTCTTTTTAAAACTCTGACTTTCGACCGTTTTTGTAGACCACAAGGATGCGTAACCTTTCCCTGGCCTTGTGTTATGAGGAATACATTCCGGTTTATGGTTTGTCTTTCCAGCTTTCAACTCTTTTCTTGTTTTTGTTTCTGCCGCACGAAGAGCAGCGCATTTCGTGTGTGGCTTCTGGCTCTGGTGTTCCACTTAGAACAACAGTCTGTACCCCAAGATTGTGCACATATGTAGCAAAAGGGCTTTCTTGGATACATGAAATCTAGACTCATCTGGGATTTTCCTATTAAATTAGAGAAATTCTATTTCAAATAAAAACAGAAAAGGAAAACCTATCAGGCCTTGTGAAAATGAGTGGGCAGATACAAATGTCCACCTACGGCATGATTTCACTTATAGGAAACATCCAGAACAGATTAAAAATAAAAAAAACCGTGACAGATAACAGATTAGGGGTTGCCAGGGCCTGAGGGAGAAATGAGGAGTGAGTGCTTTTAGAACAGGGTTTCCTTTTGGAGAATGAAATATTCTGAACCCAGACAACGGTGATGGATGCACAGCATTGTGAATGTACTTGATGCTCATGAGGTGTACAATTTAAAATGAAAAACAATAAATTGTTAAAAGATGAAAGTTAAATTTATTTTAAATATTCAAGATATAAACAATAAAAACAAAGCAATGAAAGGAACCAGGAAGGAAACAAATACAATAAACAGGGTAGGGAAGGATATTTGTGGTAAGGGAGCAGGTGGAACAGGTGGGACTGGAGGTGCTAATGAGGGAGGTTCCCGAGCCAGCTCTCCCAGGGCGCAGAGATTGGCCTCAGCTGCCTCCCTGTATCCTGCAGGCGCCTGTGCAGGGGATGGCTCTCCCTGCACGGAGGCTGTGGCCTCAGCTGCCTCCCAGTGTCCTGCAGGAGCCTGTGCAGGGGATGGCTCTCCCTGCACAGAGTCTGGAGCCTCAGCTGCATCAATGTTTCCTGCAGGTGCCTGTGCAGGGGACGGCTCTCCCTGCACGGAGGCTGGGCCCTCAGCTGCCTCCTGATCTGCTGGAGCCTGTGCAGGGGATGGTTCTCCCTGCACAGAGGCTGAGGCCTCAGCTGCCTCCTGGTGTCCTGCAGGGGCCTCTGCAGAGGATGGCTCTCCCTGCACGGAGTATGGGGCCTCAGCTGCCTCTCGTTCTCCTGCAGGAACCTGTGCAGGGCATGGCTCTCCATGCACAGAGGCTGTGCCCTCAGCTGCCTCCTCTTCTCCTGCAGGAGCCTGTTCAGGGGATGGCTCTCCCTGCACAAAGGCAGGGGCCTCAGCAGCCTCCCTGTCTCCTGCAGGAGCCTGTGCAGGGGATGGCTCTCCCTGCACAGAGCCTGGTGCCTCAGCTGCCTCCCTGTATCCTACAGGAGACTGTGCGGGGGATGGCTCTCCCTGCACAGAGGCTGAGGCCTCAGGTGACTCCTGGTGTCCTGCTGGAGCCTGTGCAGGGGATGGCGCTCCCTGCATGGACGCTGGGGCCTCAGCTGCCTCCTGGTCTGCTGCAGGACATGGTGGATATAATTTTTCTCCCGGGATTGAAGCTGGGTCATCTGGTGGCTCTGAAGGTTTTATCACTGTCACTGCAGACCCTCTCCCGGTAGCTGCTGATTCAGTCCTGTGGGACACCGGCGCTCGATCGGGGAGATGGATGGAATATCCCCTTCCACCAGTTCCACGCTGTCTCCTGTCTGGAGCTCTGCAAAGACAGTGACTGGCTCTGTCCCAGAGGCATCAGAGCCCTGCCCAGCTGTCCTTGCTGCTGCTTCTGCCCTCTGGACCTAATTCTCCCAGATCAGGCACACACTTGTGTCTGCACAGTATTCCACCCCTGAGGAAAGACCTACACCTCAGGGGCTTGGGATAAACCTCAGGCAGAAGGGTGCCATCCCCTCACTCCACATCCCACCCAGCCGGCCTTGACCTGGGCTTTGAATCTGACCGACACCCCCCAGGCTTCTAAAACCTCACCGACTGCTCCTGCTCACGGTGGTCTACCCACATGAACCCGCCCTTCCAGGTACACATGGGGAGGTGATGTAGGGCTGCCCAGATGGGACCATAGTGGTAGCCTGGTTTGGAATGGCCTTCCCTGGGCCTCCCGGTGTTACCTTTCCGTCCCTCCGGGTAAACGGCAAGAGCTGTCGGCCGTGAGAGGGGCACCAGCATCTGCATGGGTGTTTGGGGGCTTTCCTGGGGCTCCGGCCCCTGGTCATTGGGAAGCAGCAACTAAACATGTTGCTCCTTCTAGACAAGTGCTAGACAAGTGAGCTCGCTTGGGGGCTGTGTTTAGGATGTGTGTGCCTAGTTACCAGGGTTTCCAAGTTCTGTTTGGCTCTGTGAGGTCACTCCCTGGGATCCCCTTACCTAAGCTTCCTCCTCACACAAGACCTTCCTAAGGGCCCCCCGGGTTGCTGACTGCTCACTCTCCATCTCCGTACCCTGTCCAGACACAGTCACACCAACACAGTCCACCCCACAGCCTCTGGGGAGGTCTGGACGCAACCGGGGCCCCAGCTTTGAGGACACAGAGTTGAATTCAGTCCCGCTCCTGCTTCTTGCCAGTGATGTCACCCTGGACAACCCTGCGTCTCTCACTGCCTCCCCTCTCAGGGTCTCTCCTCTGTTCATGTCCCTCTCTGTGTAGTGGGGGTCATTCTAGCATCTACTTCCTAGGGATGTCATCAGGTGTATAGACCTAGAGATCCCTTCAGAATCTGTGAATCCCGTGGGCTGCTCCCACACGTAGCTCCTGCACAGACTTGGCAGTGCCAGGATTACAGAAAGGGCTGGCTGTAGCAGAGAATACAACGCAAAGAGGCTTGGGTCTGCTGGGCGTCTGGGAGAGGCACTTCCCCTCTTGCCTGTTTCCCAGTGTCCCTACGGAGGGTTGAAATGAAATGACGTTCAGACATCATCTCCTTCGGGCTCGCAACCCTCCAGGGCCTCCTATTATATTTAGACTCAGGTCCAAGTGCCTGAGTGGCTGTCATCTCAGCGTATGTGGTGGGCAGCCCCCACAATGGCTCCCAGGGTTCCCACTTTCTAGGCACACATCCTATGTAATCCCCGCTCCTCAATGACAATGGACTTTGCGGCTGGCTTCTAACCAATAGAATAGGGCCGAGTGATGGGTGGTCACTTCCACGGTCGGCTTAATGAAAAGTCTGTGACTTCTGCCTGGTTCTGTCTCTCCTGTGTTCATTCTATCTCTCTGTCTCTGTCTCTCTCTCTGTCTCTGTCTCCCTGTCTCTGTGTCTCTGGCTGTCTCTATCTCTCTTGCTCTCTCCCTGTCTCTCTGTCTTTCTCTTTGTCTCTCCTCTCTGTCTCCCTGTCTCTGTCTGAGTCTCCTCTCTTTGTCTCTCCTACCCATCTTTCTATCTCTGTGTGTCTCTGTCTCTCTTTCTCTCTCTCTTTCTGTCTCTCTGATCCACTATTCAGGAGAAGCCAGATCAGATATTATGAGCTTTCTTCCCTATGGCACCCCCTAATGCAAAGAACTGGCAGAGGGTCCAGGGCCACAGACAGAAAAGGCCTGAAACCCCCCATCCAAACTGAATCCTACCACTGCCCCGATACTCGTGAATGATCTCCGAGATGGCTCCTGCCTCTATCAAGCTTCAGTTGAGAACACAGCCCCAGCCTCCTGCTAGACCTTGATGGGGAGCCTCCCAGCTGACCTGAGCCTGGACCCTGGTACAGACACTGTCAGATGCTCAATGATAGGTCTCGTAAGTGCTAAGTGAGGCTAATGCTGTCACCCAGCGTAGACAGCTAGTACCTCCTTCCAAGCCTGGGTCTGGCCCTACCATCCTCTCTCCCTCACTTCTCTCCTCCTCAGCTCACTCTAGCCACACTGGCTCTTTTCTCACCTCCTCTCTTGTCAAATTCTCTTCTGCCTCCAAGTCTCTGTGCCTTTGAGCTTCCCCCCAGCACGCTGTTTGCAGACAGATGCAGGGCTGGTTCCTCTTGTCCTTCTGCTCAGGGCACAATTGTTCCCAGGGGGGCCCTTTACACCCACCTAGGGGCTCCAGGCCCTCCCTCCTCCAGCACCCTGCTTCATTGCCCTGTATCACCTGCTCTTTTTTTCGCATGGATTTGTTCATGATTTTGTCCCTTCTACCTCCAGGCTGTGAGCTCCTGGAGGACAGGGACCATGTGGGTGCTTTCAGCACTGCCCTCAGGACAAACACGGGCCGTGCTCAGGGTGAGTGCTGGGGCCACAGTAGCTGACAGAATCATGAGAGGATCTCAGAGTCCCCTCCCGCCTCTGATCAGCTCCCATTGTGAACGTGGATGCCAGTAATGAAAGGTGCCTGTTGCTTTAGTCAGGGGAACACCCAGAACGAGCCCTGGGCGTCCCTTCCCTGCTCCACTTGCTCCATTGAGCACGAATGGACACAGGACACCACTGGTGGTCAGCCCTAGCCTTGCAGCCCTAAGCAGGAAAGCAGAAAGCAAAACACACACCTTTCTTTGTTTGGGGTCCTCAAGGTAGTTGTTCCACCAGGGCCGAGGGTGCAAAGGAGCAGGACCTGTGGGCTCCAGGAGGGACGTGAGGGACCTCAGAAGCCTCTCTTGCTCCCTGCTTTCCTTACACTGGCCCTGGCGTGTCCCGTTGACTCACAAGGCCTCCTCACCCCAGCCAGGCCAATGACTCCACCTCACTTCCAAAGGAGGACCCCGAGGCTCCGACACGGATGGCCTTGTCCCTGGTCCCCAGACAAGTCGACCAGTGCTCTGCCATGTTCTGCACTGCCTTACTGTTATTAGGGAGCCCCCTGGGTGCTGAGTGATTGCACCCCATTTTACAGATGACCAGTGGTCCCAGCATTCAAGGTCACTCTGCTCTAAGTGACCAAGTTCAGACGTGAACAGGGGACTAGATATCCTTGCTTTTCACCAGCTTTGAGCCCAGCATTGACCATCGAGGCCTTGTCGTGTGTTGGGGCTCCCCCAGCCAGGCGACCTCCTGAGTCCAAGCACTTTGGGCACCTTCTTCTCCCTGCTTGAATCCCAACACACCCTCTTGAGGTCAGAGTCACTGACCCCAATTTTCATGGAGGAAACTGAGTCTCCGAGAAGACACCGCATTACCTTGTCTGTCACAGGGCTGTGAGGTGACCCAGCTATGGGTTTGACCCCAGGTCAATCTGACCCTACAGGCTCTGCTAGCACAGGAGCCTGAGGAGGTGGCCTGTGAGCCCAGCACAGAGGTGAGTCCATCCTGGATGGGGGCTCGGGGGAGGGGCACTGCAGGCTAGGAGCTCTGAAGGGGGCAGGGGCTTGGCAGGGTCCTTGGGGAGGAAGGCTCTAGGGAGGGTGGGGTGCGGTGAGGGGTACACTCTGGGCACGGTGTCTGGACCAGATCACACAGGGCTGTGACTCAGGCAAGGAGTCGGGCCTCACTACAGGTTGGTTGGACGTGAACGAGCAGTCTCATCAGAGCCTCTGGCAGTTAGATCCTAGATTTGGAGGGAGCTTGGTGTGGGCACCTTATCCACGTCCACCCAAGCCCTGTGGCTGAACAGCACTAGGGACTGAGGAGAAGGTGCCCTTGGCAATATCGAGTCCCTCCTCTTCATGTGAGGCTGGGTTGAGCTGGCTCCATGCCTGACCTCACCCCCTTGGTGACGGTGGGCTTCTTCAGGTCAAAGTCATACTAGGCTTCGGGTTCATTGCATTGAACACATTGGCATCCTCAGGGGTATTCAGCATGGGGGGGTGGGGCCAAAGGAGGGTTGGCTGTGCTCAGGACAGCCATACCAGGGACAGGGAAATGCACAGAGACAGGAAGCAGATCAGTGCTTCTCAGGGTGTGGGGAAGTGGATATGGGGGCATGGCTGCTTCATGGGTACAGGGGTTCTGGTGGGGTGAAGCAATGATCTGGAACTAGATAATGGTGACGGTACACAGCATAGAAGATGTAGTTAATGGCCGGCCCTGAATTGTACAACTTTAAGTGATGAAAACATTACACTTTATTGAATCTAAATTTGAACACATAAAACATAAAAAATCATAAAACATAGAAAAGGGAAAAGACATCCTGCCCTCACAGGCAAGGTGAAGGACAGCTCTAGGGTGGAGCTGGAGCCGGCTGGGCCTTAGTTGCTGACGATGAGGGTGGTGCTGCAGCTGCTCTAGCGCTGGAGCCACTGCTGTGGCTGATGCTAGAGATACCACCAGCTCTGGCTGTGCCACTGGCCCAGGAGCTGGACTTGATCTGGGGCTGGAGCTCGGACTGTCTCAGGCGATGGTGCCTGACCTGCTTCTAGAATTGGCTCCGGTCCTGAGACTGACTCTAGCTCTGCATTGTTGACAGATTTGGTGCGGGAGCCAGTGATGGAAATGGCTGCTGCTCTGGAGCTGGTCAAGTGTGGGAGCTGGAGGAGCTCTAGTTCTGGAGCTGGCCGCAACTGAGCTCTAGAGCTGGCACCAGAGCTCTCACTAGTCCACAGCTGGAGCAGGATCTGGTGCCATGTGGCTCTAACTTTGTAGGTTGAGGTAACTCTGGCTCTGCTGCTGGTGACCGAGCCTTCTCTAGCGCCACAGCTGGTAAACAACGTGTCCTGACCTTTAGATGGGGTCAGTGACATCACCAACCCATCATGAGCTGTCCATCAGATGGTGGGAGCACTCCAGCAAATAGGATCTATTACATTAGTGTTATTTCATCTCAGTTCCAGTTACATATTTATTTTAAATATACTTAGAAGGAGAATAGGATAACAGAAACCATTACTCTTTGCTGAGATTTAACAGAGCACACCTTATTGATGTCGTTTTTTAAGAAATATTACACAGTGGAAGACATCATTCTCCTTCCTCTCTCTTTCCTCCCCAGAGGTAAGTACCGTCTTGACGTTAATATATGTATTTTGTACACATTGTCTTTTGCAAAAAGACAATCGTCCCAAATTTGCTGAGGTTTTTGTTATAAGTGGCCATCAAAGATATGCGTCCTAGTGGATACTGTTAAAAACTCTGTCCTTTCAAAGTAAAGACAACAGTTCAACAGTTAGTTGAGAAGCTACCTGCTTTGTAGATATGGTTTTTAAAAGAGAGGTTTGAAAATATCTCCATTATGTTATCATTGACCCTCCTTATTTGGAAGAGTTATGTTCTGTCAATTCTTTGCTGACACTGCATGAGCAAGAATGAACCAGTGCTCCCAGGGGAAGGACAAGGTGAGGTTTCCGCAGCCTCTGGTCGTGACATGTTTGGGAACCTCTCAATGCACAACCTTGTCTTATGTGTGTCTCTTGAAAGACACCTTATTTCATATAGATTGTTGATTCATTAGTTGAACTCTCGGCCAACAGCACTATCTGTAACTCATGCCTGAAGGAAGCTCATCTAACACAAGCATTTTCTACGAAAGGCCCATGACAGGCTCCTTGTGCTTAGGAACACTACACAACACTTCAGCGTTTGAGGGCCATTCTAAAGAGCTAAAGCACCAAGGAGAAGCACAAAAGGTGAGAAACGTAGCATTCCATAGATTAGAAAAAGGACATTTGTTGACGTGAGAATTAAAACAAGAGTTTTAATACTGTAATAGCAAAAACTGGAAACAACCCAAATGTGCACCAAAAGAAGAACAGTCAAAGGAGATGTCGTTTACTCATACTAACATGTAACAGTGAAAAAGAATGGCATAGGTCCAAGCAAATTGTTACAAAAATATCTCCAATGTAGTTTTGAGTGAAAAGAGGAGGTTGCAGAACCAGGTCCATGCCTCACAGGAACAGGTCTGCCTGAGGTTTGATCTCCAAGCAGCTCTATCCAGCCTAATGCCAACTGCTGTGAAAAAGGAAACAAAAATTCTGTTTCTGGAATGTGCTATTTGCCTAAAGAAAATCTTGCAAGCATGTGGCTGGTAGGTTCATCTAAAAGGACAGAGAGCTGAGACTTTGCTGAGCTTACAGAATAGGATTTACGAGTTCTTTCATTCCCTGATTCCTAAGGAATATTTTTAAGTAAATGTCTGCTTGTGTGACAACATTTCACGTGAGACTCGCTTGCATTATAACCTGGTAATGAGGTTGTGGGCCTTAGCTAACCATTACCAAGGCAAAGTTTTGCTGGCTCTCCTCTCTACCAAAAGCAACCTAAAGTTGGGCAGGACTATTTTGGTGTATCTGGTGTTATTTGGGCTGGTTTGCAGCACACACCCCCAAGAAGTCTCTCACCTCTGGGCCTCTGTACTTGAGGTAGCCTCTGCCTAGAACCTCTACCCAGGATGTGTAAATGGCTCACTCTTCATTTATCATGGCTTGGCTCAAATGTCCTCTGAGAGGTGGACACCAAGACAGGATTAAACGGGCAAGGATTTTATGAGGGGAAATGCTTCTGTAACAGAAAATGGGGTGGGGGAGCCTGGCAAAGTGGGAGAGCCATCAGGCCATGATGCAAGTCTGACTCTAAATGAGGGGGAGATAGAGGGAAGGATGGGTCCAAGTGTCCTACACTGCTGTATAGTCTAAGGAAGGCTTAGGAATGCCACTGGGGAGTCCTTGAGCACAAGCAGATCAGCAGAGGAGTCCATGCCTCCCAGGAACAGGTCTGCCTGAGTGACTATCCCTGCCTCACTCACTGATTCAGAGCAGTCCAAGGGAAGCACGACCTCAGTGCAAACAGAGGATAGATCTCATAGCCCAGCAGACTACTGACTTCATAGCTTTGGTTAATTACGTTTGCTGCAGGTGGAGGCCTTCGAGGAGCAGTCTCCTGGATACCATATCTTATCAGTCAGTTTTCCCTGATCACTCTCTGCAAAACAGCCCCACAGAACAGTAAAACATCCACCACATTTCACCAGGAAACAGTAAAAACACATTTCAGACTGGATACAAGGCACATTCCAGGACAACAAGGTAATCTGAACTGGTGTTGGGAGTAGATTAAAACTGGATTACTTCTAGGGATCAAGCAATATCAAGAGAAAGAGAGAGAAGGAAGCAAGGGAGGGAAGACAGAGGGCGTTGGCCCTCAGCATTTGGGGCTAGTATTTGGGCATGCCCACCAGGGATCATAACCGGCTGCAAGACATCCTACAAGCCATAAAGTCAAAACACCTCATTCATTTTAAAAATATCATTTCATGTATTGACTTTTGTTTTAACCCGTCCCCTCATTTCAGACAGGAGATCCAGAAAAGGGAGACAACTAGTCAGTAGCCGAAGCAGGACTAGAAACAAGGGCCCCAGACTCCTGGTCATTCATTCAGGAGGACACCCCTTGTTCCTGGCCGCCTCCCAACCTGTAGGAGGACAACATTGGTGAGGACAACCTGAAGGAACTGAAGTACTTGCTTTCACAGAAGTTCAAAGGAGGTGCTTGAGCTGGATCTTAGAAGATGACTAGGAGTTTGCCAGACATCTGAAGGGCATTGGAGGCAGTGCGTGCAAAGTAGGGAGGCCTGAAACAGCGGTGGGATCAGAAGGCACAAGTGGAGCCCTCTGCTCAAGTGGATGAAGCGCTGAGGAGTGAGGTGAGCCGGGGAGGAGGATGCACTGTGGAAGACAGTGGGGAATGCCTGCAGGGGTTTTGGCAGCGAATGCCAATAGGAAGAGCTACCCTCTAGCTCACTGTGGCTGGAGCAGGGACTGAGTTGCCTAGTAGCTGATGAGGGTGGGGAACGCCCACGACAAGGCCAGGGAAGAGATGACAACGGACAGTGGCAAAGGGACTACACAGGGCAGGGGAAGGACTTACCTGGAGATGCGCGGAGGGCGCCACCCCTCCAGCGTTTCCCAGGCTGATGCCAAGAAGCAAAGGACCTGGCGACAGGAAAGCGCCCTGCGCCCTGAGGAGCCGGGCAGATGCTCGGGAAACGTGTGCTCCGCGGGAAGGGGACGGCGCTCAGGCGGAGCTGGAGCTCAGAGGAAGGTCCCGCACCAGGTGGCAGGGCCAGGACCTGGGCCCCATCCACCACCCTGAGGATCGCAGGTCTCCGGCTCCGCCCAGCCCAGCCCCCCTGGATGCGCCACTGGGGTCCCTCAGCACCTCTGCCTTCAGCCAATAGGAAACCTGGAGGCGGGCGCATTCGCCAGGGCGTGGGGTCAAGGGTCACACAAATTGGCCTTGCTGGGTGGCCTGGAGGGGTGAAGCGGCGATGGCGCCGGCGGCGAGGGCCCGGCTGGGGCGCCGGCTGGGCTGCCCCGGGGGCGGGGCGAGGGCTCTGAACGGCGGCCGTGTGCTCACCGAGTCGGCAGGAGGCGGCGGAGGCCGGGGGCGCGCCTGTGGGCCTGTAGGTTGGCGAGCGCGCGGCCGGCGCCGACCGCATCCTCGTGGGGGGCTGCAGCTTTTCGGGGCGCAGGGCGCCCCCCCTTCGTGCTGCCCAGCTCCGGGCGGAGCCCCGCGCCAGCTCGCGTCCGCGCTGCCGGGTCGAGCCGCTGCCATCCCTCCTGGAGCTGGAGCGGAAGGAGCGGGCGGCCCCTCCCTCGGCGCGTTCCGGCCACTGCCGCCGCTGCTCCTCCCCGTGCCCTCGGCCTCTTGAGAAGCTGCCACGCTGGAGGGTGAGACTCCGGGAGGGCACCCCTCGAGCGGCCACAGGCACAGGAGGGGGAGGCGACAGGGGCGCTGCCTGCCTTGATGGAGGCGCGGAAACGGCGGGGTTGTGGCGGCCCGTGGGAGCCACACCTCCCCGGCGGGTCGGGGTTGTCCCCACATATCAGGGAGCAGAGGGAGGCTCAGACAGGTCAAAGGACAGGCCCCAGACCCCACAGCTGGTAGGGGGAGGTACAGTGGGATCAGCACTCGGGCGGTTGGCCCCGGAAGTTCTGATGTTAGGACAGACGGCTGCAAAAGCTCTGGGACCTTGCGGGCCGGCTGGAGTCGGTGGGCCAGAGGGAAAGGAAGCGTTAACTGGAGCAGGTACAGGGATGAGCGAGGAGGAGCGGAGGTCCGCACACACTAGGGTGTTTGCACAGGAGGCGTCTGCCTTGACTCAGGTTTGAAAAGATGGCAGCAGAGGGCGACCTGCGGCAGCTTCTCTTGGAGCCAACAGTCAGAAGAGCAAAACGAGGTGCTTGGGATAGGTTCTTGTTGGGGATGCTTGTGGGAATCTCGATGCGGGATGAAAAAGCAGAAGATTGGACCAGTGTGGCTTCTGACTTGTCTGTCAAGGGTAACAAGTGATCTTGAACTGAAAAGGGGAGATCAAGAGAAACGGGGCATTGAAGCTCCAGAGGAATGACAAGTTGCGTTGTTTTTTCCTTAATATTGAGTTGTAAGAGTTATTTATGTGTGCTGGATAGAGGTCCTTTATCATATACATGATATGTGCGGATATTTTCTGCCAGCCCACGGCTTTTCTTTTGATTTTCTTAAGTGTCCTTTGAAGAGACAAATATTTAAATTTTAATGAAATTCAGTTGATCAGTTTTTCTGCTGTGGATTGTGTTTTTGGTATGTGTAAGAAGTCTTTGCCTAACCCAAGATCACAAAGATAGTTTTCCTATATTTTCTTGTAGGAGCGTCATAGTTTTAGTTCTTCTGTTTAGGTCTATGAGCCAGCCATTTGACCTGGTATTTGTGTATGGTGTGGGGAAGGGGCCTTTTTCCATGTGGATATCCCATTGTCCTAGGATCATTAGTTGAAAGACTATCCTTTCCTTATTGAATTGTTTGGCACCTTTGTCCAAGTCAGTTGCCTGTAAACAGTCAGGGTTTATTTCTGAACTGTCAGTTCTGTTCCGTTGATCTATATGTCTAACCGTATGCTAAAATTATGCTCTTTTGATTACTGTAGCTTTATAATAAATTTTGAAATTGGGAAATGTAAGTCCTCCAGCTTGTTCTTGTTTTTAAAAATTGTTTTGTCTATTCTGAGTCTTTTGATTTTCCACATAAATGTTAGGATTAGCTTGTCAGTTTTTGCAGAAGTACTTGCTGGGATTTTGGTAGGGATTATGTTGAATTTGTAGATTGATTTGGGCACAAATGCCCTCTAACATTCTTTTGTCTTCCAATCCATGAACGTAGAATCTCTCATTTAAGTAGGTCTTTAATTTCTCTCAAGTATGTTTTGTAGTTTTCAGTATACAACTCTTGCATTTCTTTTGTTACAGTTATTCCTAAGCATTTTATCCTTTTTGATGGTATTTTGAATAGAATTGTATTCTCAACGTAATTCTTGGAGCTTTCCTTGCTAGTATATAGAAATACCTTTGGTTTTTGTACATTGACCTTCTATCTTTTGACTTTGCTGAACTTGTATATTAGTTTTATATGTTGTTGTGTATTCCTTAGGATTTTCTACATACAGGATGGTGTTGTCTGGTTGTCTGTGAATCAAGACAGTTTCACGTCTTCATTTCCAATTTGCATGGCTTTGTTTCTTTCTCTTGCCTAATTGCACTGGGTAGAGCCTTCAGTACAGTGTTGAATTGAAGTGTTGTCCGTGTTCTGTTCCTGATCTTAGGGAGACAGCATTCAGTCTTTGACCATTGCGGGTGATGCGAGCTGTAAGGTTTTCACAGATGTCTTTCCTCAAGTTGAGGAAGTTCCCTTCTTGTCCTACCTTATGCGGAGTTTCTTTTCTTTTTTAAAATCCTGAATAGGGACTAGATTCTGTCAAATGCTTTTTGTATATCTGTTGAGGTGATCATGTGATGTTTGTCCTTTATTCTGTGAGTAGGATATATTACGTTAGTTGATTGTTGGATGTTAAACCAGCTTGCATTCCTGGGAGAAATTCCTCTTGTTCTTGGACAATAATCCTTTTTCCACTGGGTTGGTTATGCTAACATCTTATTGAGGATTTTTTTCTTGTGATGTCTTTGACTGGTTTTGGTATCAGGATATTCCTGGCCTCATAGAATGAGTTTCTGGAAAAGTTTGTGAAGAATTGGTGTTATTCCTTAGGTAAATGTTGGGTTAATTTACCAGTGAAGTAAGTTATCTGGGTCTGGACTTTCCTTGGTAAGAAGAGCTTGTTTTATTACTAATTTAATTTTTTTAAGCTTGTTATAGGCACATTAAAATTTTCGATTTCTTCTTGAGTCAGCTTGGGTAATTTGTGTCTTCCTAGGAATGTGTTTTTTCTTGTTAGTTATCTAATTTGTTGGCATAAAGTTGTTTCTAGTATTCACTTCTGATCTCCCACAGTTCTGTACGTTGGTAGTAATCTTCTTTCTTTAGTTCCCGATTTTGGTAATTTGTATTTTCTCTTTTGTCCTTTGTCAGTCTAGCTAAAGAATTGTCAACTTTATTAATGTTTCGAGAGAACCAAATTTTTGTTGAATTGATTTTCACTATTGATTTTCTGTTTTCTGTTTGATTGATTTCTAGTTGTATTTTTAGTATTTCCCTTCTTTGCTTGCTTTCGGTTTAGTTTGCTCTTTCTAGTTTCTTAAGGTGGAAGGTTTGGCTATTGTCGAGGTCTTTTTTCTTTTGTCATGTAGGTATTGAAAGCTACATTACAAGCTTTAAACTAAAGTTTAAAGCTAAAATTATAATTTTGTCTCTAGGCACTATTTAGCTACAGCCCATAAATTCGGATATGTTGTATTTCTTCTGTCTTCATTTACCTTCAAGTAGTTTTCAGTTTTCTTTGGAATTTCTTCTTTGACCCTGGAGTCATTTAGAAGTGTTTACTTTCCAAATATTGATGGTTTTCCTAATTTCTTTATTTGTGGATTTCCAATTTCATTCTGTTGTGGTTAGAGAACATACTTTAATTTCAGTCCTTTTAAATGTATTGAGACTTTCTTTTTTCGCCTAGAATATGGTCTATCCTGGAGAATGTTCCCTGTGTGTTCTAAAAGGATGTGTATTCTGCTGTTGTTTGGGTGCAGTGTTCTAGAGATGTCAGGTCAAGTTGGTTGATAGTTTCTGGGTTAATCTATATTGTTTGCTCCTACTATTATGCACCACCCAGGCAGCTTTAATGTTCGTTATTAGCCTCTCATTGTTTTCAACAGACACTCCAGGAGGAAAGGCTGTTTGTTTTGGGTGATATCTGCATCAGGTCAGAAAAATAGAGCCTTGTTAATGGGGTCTTGCAGGGCACTACCAGACAGATGAAACGCGAGTTCTCTGGGAGTGGGGCTTTGCAGTTGTTCCAATCCTTTTCTGCCTCCCCCCATGGCTGCCAGATTGCTGATTTCCACTGAAATTGTGAGCTGTTTGTGTTGAGGGCTCCTGCAGAGCTGAGGAGAGGTGGATGGGAATAGGTCAGATTAAAATGCGACCAAGCTTGCTGTTCTGACTGAGAGTCAGCTGCTTTCCTGGAGTAAACATCCCCCAGATTGCTTGAAGTCTTTGGTTCTTTGTCAGAGTTTTGAAAAGTGGATTCTGACAGTTTCCCAGTGTTTTTGTTGCTCCACTATTTTCACCGACATTGCTCAATCCATGTCCTTTGAATGTAGTTACGGATGTGGTCGGATCACATCTGCCATTTTGCTCTGTTTCTTTATGTCATTTTTTTCTCTCTGCTCTTCCTTTGAGGCCCTCTTTTGTGGTTAATAGTTATTTTTCTAGCGGACTTTTTAAATTCCTTTGTTTGGTGTTTTACTATATTTTGTTTGTTTTTTTAGTAGTTGCTCTTGGGATTAAAATATGTGTCCTAATTTATCACAATCTACTTCAGGTTAATAGTGACCTAATCCTGAGGAAACTAACTTTGTTTCAACATTGCTCCATTTCCTCCTCTCTCGTTTGTGTGGTTGTTGTGATCTATACCACATCTTTCTACATTTGAAGCCCAGCAAAGCAATTTATAATTATGATTTTGTGCGATTGTCCTTTAAATCTCTTAAGTGATGAAGATAGACAAAATATATTTGTGCAGTGTTTTATATTTACCTTTATAATTACTTTGACTGATGTTCTTCATTTCTTCTTGTGATTGTTACTGACCATCTGCTGTCATTTCCTGTCAGCCTGAAGGACTTCTTTAGTTCTTGTTCAGACGCGTCTGCTCTCAGTGAATTCTGTCAGTCTTTGTTTGGTCATGTCTTTATTCCAGCTTCAATTTTTTTTAAAGTGTAATTTTGCTGGATATAGAATTAATGCTTGGTTGACAGTTTTTGTCTTTCAGACTTTGAATATGTCATTCTATTCGTTTCTGGTCTCCGTAGTTTCTGATGAGAAGTGAGCCGTGAATCTGATTGTTGTTGCCTTGTACCTGATGAGTCCATTTTCTTTGGGTGCTTTCCAGAGTTTGTTTTTTAACAGGTTAACTGTGTTTTGTTGAGCATCTTTGATCTTAGATTTATGTTTTTTCATAAAATTTGGTGGGTTTTCTGCCATTCTTTCTATAAGTGTTTTGTTCTACTTTCTTTCTCTCTTGCCCTTCTGAGACTCCCATTTCCTGACTGTTAATACAATTGATGTTGTGCCACAGGTCTCTGCAGCACCATTCGTTTTCTTTTTCAGTCTTTTTTTTCTCTATTTTTCAGAATGAATACTTTCTATTGCTATTTCTTCAAGTTCACTGATTCTTCTGCCATCTCAAATCTGCTGTTGAGCCTATATAGTGAATTCTTTATTTTGTTATTTTGCTTTACAACTTTAAAATTTCTATTTAGGATTTTTGTGTTTGTTTTTCTGTATTCAGCGTCCGTATTTGTCAAGTCATTGTCATCATGTATTCATATGGTTTTTTAACATGGTCTTAAAATAGTCTTTGAAAAACAGTTCATTGATATCTTTGATAAATCTAACATCTGGGTCAACTGCGTGTCAGTTTCTGTTGGCTGCTTTTTTCCCCCTGGTATATGTCACTCTTTCTTAATTCTTGTATTTTTTTTTTTGTTAAAAACTGGAGTTTTTCATGATATATTATAACAATTTTGGATTCTGATATTTTTCATGCTGAGGATTTTTTCTTTTGTTTTGTTTTTTAATTTTTATGGACTTGATCTATAGCCTCAGCCTCCTGGGCTGTGCGTGGCCACTGATGTCTTTGCTCGGTTCCTCTTATTTTTTTAGCCTGACTTCCTGAGGGTTGCCCCCAGTCTGCATCCCTTTGTGGTCAGCCAATGATTTGGGCAGAGGTTGTGCTCAAACAACTTGAGCTTCTAAGGTTTCTACTCTCTACCTTTGATTGTCTGTAGGTTGGAACCACATCAAAGTTCAGCCTGTTCTCCAGTCTCCTCATCTTTACTTTCCACCGGTGCTCAGGTCTCATCTGTCCATTCGTGCAGTTTCTCAGAAAGCCGTGGATGTGGGCAGAGGCTTCTGTCGCTCTCTCTTTTCTAGCATTTTCCCATGAAATTTCTGGCTGGTCTGCCTCTCCTCTTGCCCCAATCACCATTGCAATCAGGCTCGTCGAGTTGTGCATTTTACTTGTTTGTTTCCTACTAGTTTGCTGATGGGCATGAGTTTGCACCCTCCAGTTTCAGCATCCAATGAAGGTCTGTGCATTCTGGCAACAAAGCTGAAGGTTTTCATGGCCAGCCCTGTCCTGTTCAAACTTCTGTGCTAACTGAGCTGGGGCAGAAGGAACAACACAAGACAGGAAGTCTGAAGTCTCCAGCTGTTCTTACCTGTAGTTCTCACAGTCTTCTGTGAATAATTCCTCAGTTTCTTTGTGTTTTATTGATTTCCCAGGCCGTGAAGTGGTGTTTTTTAAATAATTTTGTCCAGTTTTGCAGTTCTTTTTTGGTGAGAGCTTCACTAACTTCTTCACTCCACCATAGTTGGAAGTGCTCTGCTGGCACATTATTATAACACACATTACCGAATGCTGACTCTGTGTCAGGTGTTGTTCGAAGCCTTTTCCCATACTAGCAGATTTAATAACACAGTAGGTGCTCACCAAGTATTTGTTGAGTGTTGAATCAACAGCTACCACAAGCAATGAGAGAAAGCATAGGGTGCTGGGCATCCTCTGTGGACTCGCTTCTTTTCTATGTTTCCTGCCGTGTGGTCGGGGGCTGGCTCCTGCCTCCCCAGTGGGTCGTTTCTGTGGACCCAAGCCATTCCCAAAGGCCAGGGAACTGAGCTTTTTGACTCACACAGGGGTGCATGTGTATATGTTCCCTGTGAATGTGAGGAGAGAAAATATCACAGGGAAAAAGGAGGGATATGTCACTTTGGGATGACTTGATTAAACAAGTCACCAACACGTCAAATTTAAAGGAAATATTTAGCTAGCTTTCCTCAGGCCATGCTGCAAGTAAAAAGAAAATCTTTCTTTTGCTGAGGAAGAGTCACCCTGAGCTAACACATGTGCCAGTCATCCTCTATTTTGTATGTGGGTCGCAGCCCCTGCCTGGCCACCAAAAGTGGTGTAGGTTTGCATCCTGGAACCAAACCCAGGCCACCCTAGCAGAGCGCGCCGAACTCACTCACTGGGAACTAGTCCACATGGCCGGCACCCCCGCCAAGAAAATTCTTCACATTTGCTCGTTATTGGTCAGCTGGCTTTTCCTAAGGATTAGGTTTATATATAGTCTCTGAGATTGACTACAGAGGCCTGTGATAAACTGTAAACAGCCAAGGGACAGTGGGGCGTCATTTGGGTCACTGTAGAATTTGTTGTCCAGTTTGTTCGAGAGTGAACGTTGGGACATCAGGTGTAAGCTAGGACTATCCCAGGCCACCCGGGAAGGTGCTCACTCTGGGTTTTATGGGAAAGGAGCCGATTCTAAAGCCAGGCTGCCCTTGGCTGCAGCCCTACCAAATCCTCCGTTTCCTCATGTGGCCAGTGAAAGTGAGGATTGATAACATCACATCGCGTTTGGGTGAAACACCCAACAGAGTCACTGGGCTGTGAATGTGTCACTTTCGCTGTGGCTGTGGTATGAATGCTTCTTCATGGCAGGGCTTTGAGAATGTCACAGTGCAGTATCAGGGTCAAGAGGGTGCATTCTGGAATCAGACAGCCTCCACATCTTAGCCGCGTGACTGTATTAGACAAGTTACTTAATCTCTAGGAGCCTCGATTTTCTCCTCTATCGACTACTCCTCTTACTACCACCAGTAATGATAGTGAGTACGTGCCGTCGCTCTTACACATTAAGTCAAGTACTATTCACTGTAGGGGCTTTAGCTCTATTAACTCATTTAGTCCTGACAACAACCCAATAAGAGAGATATTGTTCTCAACTCCAGTTCACATAGAGGGAAACAGACACAGAGAGGTCAAGCAGTCTGTTTCAGATCACACAACTGGTCAGGGTCTACCAGCTGTAGACCCTCTGGTGTTGCCAAGATTCAAACTAAGGTAATGTTCAACTTTAGTGCTTTGCGAGACTGTGTCTTGGTGAATGGGGAGGATCTGATAACTAGATCCTTGGGTGAGTGTGAAGATGAAATGAGATAGTGCATCTCAAGCACTTAGCATGTAGCAAACATTCCATAAGTGTTGGTTGCTGTGTTAATAGTGTGTGTTCTTGGAATGGGTAAACAAGCTGCCATTTATTGCTGGAAAAACTGGACGTCCCAGATCAGTGAATGCTTTATGGGAACTTTTTTTCAGATTTCACCTGCCGCCTGTGGCCATGGATTCACACTGCTGTCCTCTAAAGCTAAGGATGGGACGAAAGTTTGGTAGATGGAACTCAACAGAGATTCTCAGTTTGGATTTCACAGGAGCCGAAAAGAGAAAATTGAGGCTCTCGCCTTGGCTTTTTCTGCTGTGATTTGCTGAGGAAGCTCCCTCTGATTTTCAAGAATCTGATGACATAAAGCAAACCGTAACAACAACATAGATGGAGTCTTGAAAGGCACATTGTTTGGAACTATCTGGACTAGATTATTTTCAGCCTGTTTGGTAAAGGTCCTTTGCTGATAAGTAGGGATGTTATTTTTTGGCCCCAGAGTGATGACCTTTGTTTCCTAGCTTGAGATATCCTGAGACACTCTACAGTGCCTAGAATGTGGTCTGGGCAAAAAATTCAATGAAAGCCTTAAGATGGAGGCTTTATTCCAGATATTTGAAATTGGATTATAAAATGTTAGAAATGATTTATGATATTTGCAAAAGTAGACACGAGTCAATCAATATGATGAGGACAATATGAAACATTTTTTAAAATAAAGGGGAATTACCCAGAAATACATACTGGACAAATCTTTCTTTTCATTTTTTTCCCTCTTCCCTCATTTGTATGCAAATGTCTGTTTATAGAATTTTGATCACAGTGTATATTTTGTTTTCTGCCTTTTTTCACTGAATTTCATATCAGAATCCTTTTACCCTTAGTATTGAAGTCTTTATTGGCTGTACG
The DNA here is from genome assembly GCF_020826845.1 of Diceros bicornis minor. Classification (NCBI taxonomy): domain Eukaryota; kingdom Metazoa; phylum Chordata; class Mammalia; order Perissodactyla; family Rhinocerotidae; genus Diceros; species Diceros bicornis. Next base: position 77,760 of record NW_026691163.1, read on the forward strand.
ATGCCAAATGAAATTTCTTTTTACCTTTTGTTAAGAATGATTGTAGACATATGCAAAAGTGGATGGAATAAGATAATGCACCGCATGGGCCATCACCAGCTTCCACCATCATCAGCTCATGACGATCTTGTTTTACACATTTCCCCCATGTTCTCCCTCAGCAAATTTAGAGCAAATCATAAGAAAATTGATTTCATTCATAAATATTTCAGTACATATCTAAAAACATAAGGACTGAATAGAGTGGTAAGTATAGCATCACACCTAAAAATAATTAACAATGTAATCCCTTAATATCAAATAGTTTGTCAGTGTTCAAACTGACAGTTGTCTTATAAGTGTCAATAGATTTTTATTTTATTTTTAAAAATTTATTTGAATCAAAAGCTGGATAAGGTCTAGACATTGCAAGTGGTTGAGAAGACTTTTATAGTCTTTTAAGTCTGTTTGAATCTTTTATCCTTGAAATGCATTTAACGAAGAAATCTCATTGTTTATTCTATAGAATTTTCCAGTCTTCAGTTTGTTGAATGCATCCCTGTGGTGCTGGTTGACATGATCCTCTGTCCTCTGTATTTCCTGTCAATAGGTAGTTGGACCTAGAGCCAGTTTCCCTTTCAATGTTATATATTAACTTTTCCCAGGCCCTTAGGGGTCCATGCAGATAGTAATGGGGGATGTGAATCACTTGTCAGTATTTTAAAGTACTTCATATTTTCAGCTACTAATATGAGCTAACAACATTGTCCATTTTCTTTGATTTTGCCTAGAATCACATCATCTCATTGTGATAAACCAGTTATTTCATGCAGATCAAAAGCTCTGTCTGCAAATTATATCAGTCACTGATGAATATGGATGGGCAAGTATATTATTATAACATTCATAATGCCATTTATTTGGTGGATGAGATGTTTTTAAAGATGAGGATTATAGGAGAAGATAGGGGGTCATTAGTGAGGAGTATGTTGAGAACCAGTGCGTTTGCAGATCTTCTCCTCAACTCCAGACTCCACTGTAAATAGTCAAAAGTTCATTGTTTAAAACCTGTCAGAGGAATTCCATACATAGACCAATCTGGCCTCTCCAGTAGGATTATAAAGAAGAATAAGTTTCTGCTTTAATTCCTTTATTTTTTATTATTTATTTTTTGTGAGGAAGATCAGCCCTGAGCTAACATCCGATGCCGATCCTCCTCCTTTTTGCCGAGAAAGATCGGCCCTGAGCTAACATCTGTGCCCATCTTCCTTTACTTTATATGGGACGCCACCACAGCATGGCGTGACAAGTGGGGCGTCGGCGCACGCCCAGGATCCAAGCCAGCGAATCCCGGGCCGCCGAAGCACAGCGCGCACACTTAACTGCTTGCGCCACCTGGCCGGCCCCAAGTTTCTTCTTTAGAGTGACTTCTAGACAACATTTCATCTTACATGCTTATTTAAAAATTAAAATTTTCTATTTTGAATAGGTAACATATTTGCATAATTTAGAATCGTAATGGCGCCATAGAACATATGATGAAGAGTCTGCTTTCCACCTCTGTCCTCCCAGGATCATGATTTTTCTCCCTGTCGACAACCTGTGTTAACAGTTTCCTGTTTATCCTTCTGGAGAGATGTAATGCATGTGCGAGCAAATGCATCTACAAATGTATTCTTTTTGCTTCCTTTATTAGAAGTGGTGTCATATAACATGTGCTGTTTTTCACCATACTGAGAAATCCTAGTGGCTATTGCAGAAAGTGGCTATTGCTTTTACTTTCCTGAAAAATTCAAATGGTGTGAAATGACATGTGAAGAGCTTTCTTTAATAAGACTAAGGATGCTTTTCAGTAACCCCATGTGTCATGGAGGCAGTGTGGTGCAGTGGGTTGGACTTGGGGGCCAGGGTTCTGGTCCTTGCTGTGCCACTAACTTATGTGGCTTGAGTAAGTCATTCCGATCTCACTGTGTAACAATGTAGGGGTGGGGCAGTGTCATCTCTCATGTTAGAAGTGCTCTGACTCTGCGTCAGTGCACTCGCCCTGGTTGTGTTTGTTTCAGCGAGGGGAGACGCGTGTGTTTTGGAGCTCTCACCTGTCCCACTGCCTCTGGACAGACCTCAGGAGACACAGGTGCTACAGGTCTCCTTTGGCAGCGCCCACTGTCGTCCTGACAAGACGGTGAAGGACGTGAATTGACCTGTTCAAGATTGATGGATGGTGGGGGGACCACTTTCTTGCCATAGGGCCTGAAGTGGCCCATTTGATTGACCCACATCTGATTGTGAGGCTGTTGGAATTTCCCGAGCAAATCAGGAGCATGGCTCAAGAGACTATGTTGGGCAGACTTGGCTGACTCTTTTCTGTTCTCTGCTCTCTGTGGTTCTTGGGAAATCTGAGGTATATGTAAACATGACAGTGCACACCAGGCAGCCTCATCAACGCCTGCCTTTGTTGTGAAGTCACTGAGCTGGGCTACGTGTGTAAACGGCTTTTCCCTTGTACTGAGAGAAGCCTGTTTGCTAACACTTCCTCCAAGACGCGGGGCTTTCAGAGTCCAGGCTCCTGGGTAACCCCGACCGTCTCCAAAAAAGTGGTTATTCCAGGGAAGGCCAACTTGATGAAATTCATCACATTTCATTTTCTGGCTAGGGTTCTTTGTAGGAAAAGCCGAAGGTGGTGTTTAGGAACTCTTTCCAGAGGGGACTTGGCCTTGAGGGCAACCTGGTGACAGGTGCAAGGAATGGGGTGTTATGAGCGGTTCGGGGGATTCGATTGGAGACGTAAAAGAAACTCCACTCCAAACAAATGGACTGAAGGTATATCTTATTATACAGAGGATAGTAAAGGCGGTAGTCCTCCAACAGATCAGAATAGGTCAAATAATAAGAGGGAAAAACACCAGCTCCATCAGAATGGGAAACCCCTGATCAGCTGAGATAGCGGCAGATTCGAATAGGTCATATAATAAGAGGGAAAAACATTGGCTCGATCAGAAATGGAAAAACATTGGCTCGACCAGATCGACTGAAGGGAAATGACACAAGGCAACCGGAAAGAGAAACACCAGGTTGACCGAAAAGAGAACACATCAGATCAATTACTTCACAATAAATCCATTACTCACAACATCCACGCCCCAGTACCGAGAGAGTCCTGTCAATCGACATGGGTGTGTGGGAATCACACGTCCTGGGCAAGGCGTCCCTTCCACAAGTGGAACTCTCACCAGGCCTCGCTTTCCAGCAGTTTATATAAGCAGTTACAGAGTTTACAGAGCAAGCATTCAGTGTTTCCATGCACAAAAGGTTATCAGTGGCGTACATGCACTGAGCACCCTGGCTGTTGTCGCAGCCCAGTAGTTGTGTACGTGCGTTGGTTTGTGGTTATCGTCCCAGCCCAGCACAGATGGTCAGTCAGGCCCAGGCTGTGGCGCCCGAGGGCCTTGAAATTTTTACACATTGCAACTATGTTCATGGGAGAAGGGCCAGTTCCCACCACTCAGAAAGCAGCTTTTATATTTCTTTTTGTGCTGGTGGCTGTAGGTCAATGGAGTGGCCAAACATGGCTGTACTCATGTCAAGACAAGGGGGTGCTGAGTCCTTTCACAGGAGGTGCTCGCCTCTCATGGAATTCCTGAGAGGCAGAACGAGGGCCCAGAGGAGAAGCAGAGGGAAAGTACAGGTGGCCCAGCCTGTTGCAGCATGTCTGGACCCCAGCATGCCTGGAGGTGTGCCTGCACTGGCTGGGAATATTGGAGAAGGAAACCCAGTGGCAGTTGGGTGAGCAGTTGGACTAGGACCACTTTCCAGACCCCCTTCCAGTCCTGACATTCTTGGGTTCCACACACCTGTAGAACTGATTTCATTGGTGGTGGTATTCTTTAGTCTTCAGCCTGGCAAACAGCTATTACGGACAATGTGGAAGGAAGGTGGTGGAAAATGAACCTTACAGGTGAGTTCCCACAAGGACTACCCCTCCCCAAGTTGTGTTGAGCATTAAACATCTCTGGAGTGATTACTGTGTGATAGAGTCACAGAGCAGTACCAAGCAAGGTTCCTCAGGCCTGAGAGGAGCAGTGAGCGCTCCACGGAGAGCTGTGGAGAGTGTTGTTCCATCTCAGGGGGAGCTCCGTGCATCAGCCTGGTGGGAGGGCAGGTGCATGAGCATTGATTGGGATGGCTAGACCTTCTTTGGATTCCTTCTTTATTTTTAGCCAAATTGATTAACTTCAAAAATTCCTCTGTTTCAGTTCTATTTCTGTTGGTCTTTAAAAAAATTTCCCTCTAGTTCCTCGCGTTATGCTGGTGGGTTTAAACACCAGTCTCAGCTCTGGCAGCATATTAAAATCACCAAGCGATTTAGTTTGTATTATTTTACCTTTGCACCTGTGTCTAACTCTGCCTTCTTTTTGACCTAGAGAGTTTCCCTAACAGTTACTATGTGTGTGTATGGGGCCGCCAGTGAGGAATGACAGAGGAGAGGCCAGAACCCCACAATGCTTACCGTGACCATATGTCTTGCTTCTCCCCAGATTGCCCTCAGCCATTAGCAGAAGTCACAAAGTCCATAGAACGCAGGCCTTCGATGGACAGGTGGTCCAGGTAAGAGGCGTGGGCTGAGAGCTACTCATTCTGCCCCTTAGGGCACTTTTGAAAGGGGGAAACTAGGGGGGGGTGATGGGAAATTTTTAGGCGGATTTTCTGAATTAATAAATTATTTTATACAAATGGTCGCCTGGCTACTGTAGGCCAGGATGTTCAGTACTGGAACATGGGGTACCAAGTTGAATAAGGTTTGGGGGGAAAACACTCTAGTGGGAGAGACAAGTTGAAAAAACTAGCTGTACCTGAGTGTGCCCAGGCTCTGTGTGTGTTTCAGGCTGGCTTTATCTTGTTCACCATTTATTCCCATGTTTGGGGCAGTTCCTGGCACATGGTAGATATCTATAATCAATACTTAAATACATAAATGAATGCATACCGAAAGTGCTATAAGAGTAGCAAAGGGGAGTCATTAAGTCTTCCGGGGATGGAATGGAAGGCACAGAAGGCATCGTGGAGGAGGTGACAGAGGAATTTACCAGATAGACCAGGAATGGGTGGTGGGAAAGGTTTCATGGCAGAGGGGAGGTGGCAGGTGGAGCCTTTAACTGCTGAGAGCATGTGGGGTGGCTGGAGTTTGGTATGCTTACAGGGGAGTGCTGTGGCATAGGCTGGAAGACAGGTGGAGAGTGAGCGATGCAGGGTTTTCTAGGGTTGGGGGAGGAGGTGATGAAGGCCACTTGGGAAGGCGTGGGGAGAAGGGACATGTGGAGAGACATGTAAGGAGGATTGACCAGATTTGGGGCTTGATAAGAGGTCCAGGGAGTGAGCTAGAGGGAATGGAGCCTGACTCCACTGGCAAATGAGTGGCTGCTGATGTTCTCAACCCGGATGGGGGAGTCCTAGAGGAGGAGGCTCGTGTTGAGTGGGAGACAGAAGCAAGGAGGAGGTAGAGAGTGAAATTGTTTTTAGTATGCAGTAGAGTATAGTGCGTCTTGCACAGACTTGAAAGTCCCATGGATGCGAATTCAAGTCCCTGCTTCCCCACATATTAACTGGATGACTTTGGGCAAGTTACCAACCTTCTCTGAGATTCAGTTTCTTCGTAGGTGTTCTTGGTTATTGACTTAGCACAGTGCCTGGCATAATAAGCATTTAGTAAACGGTGCTTTTCATTAGGCAGTTAGAAAAGCAGGTCTGGAACTCAGTAAAGTTGTTGGGAATGGAGATAGCAGTGTACAGGTGACAGAGAAAGCCTTGGAAACGGATGCAGCCTCCCAGGGGAGTGTGAAGAGGAGGAGAGAAGAGGGCAGAAGACAGACCTTGGAGAAGGATTCCAACACTGAAGGGTAAGGAGTAAGGCTGAGCTAGGGAGCAAGACTGGAAGCTATGGGAGAGGCAGAAGAGAGAGATGGGGAAGAGAAAGGCTTGTGGAGAAGGGAGTGGTTCTTCAGGGATGGACTGGGATGGAGGAGCTCTTGGGTCTTCTCCTTAGGACATCTGGCCCTTTCCTTTAGCAAGAGCCGCATCAGTGGAGGGGCAGGCAGAAACCAGGCTGCAGTGGAGTGAGAAAGAATAAGAAGTGGAGGTTGTGTGGGGCAGCCTGCCTGGACTTGGCCCCCTCAGGTTCAGGAGCAGTAGGGAATGCTCCCGTGCTTTGGGTCCTCTGAGCAGGACACTGGGCTGCCAAGGATTTCTTCTCATAAACCTTCCCTCTGTTTGTCTGATAGATCGCTTGTGGTCAGGACCATAGTCTGTTCCTAACGGATAAAGGAGAAGTCTATTCTGATGGATGGGGCCCAGCTGGGCAAACAGGTAGTGGACCTTACACCTCCTTGGGATGGTGCAGTCTGGAGCTGTGAGCAGTGGGGCTCTCATGGGTTCGAACCACCTGCCTTCATTTGACTCTTACCTCTCTTATCACTTCCTGGGGACACTGTTCTGTTTGTCCCTTCCCAGTTCCCTCATCCCCAGCTCCCATGGAAAGGAACCAATAAAGGATTGGGTGGAGGATTAGAGCCACCCCTCAGCAGAGGAGCTGTGAGCCTTTCTCTCAGCAGAGACAGGAAGCTGTGTGAGGCTTTCAAAGAGAAAACAAGTGTCCCCTAAAAGGAGCTTGATGTTCACTGATTTGAGAAGAATGTGATTAATGCAGGGAGGAATGATTGAGACATTTTCTCAAGCTTGTATATTTAACCTTTTTGTTTCTGATATTGGTCTGAAGAGAGGGCCATTAATATAAGACTAAATCTTGTAGAAATCCTCAGTAATCCTACCAGCAGATGAAATCATCTTTGTTCATTGTCTACTGTTTTCTTCCAATCCTCGTTCATATGTGCACATTTTTTCCCCCAAAGCCACAGTAGATAGTTGTATGTCATAGCTGCACATCCTTCTAGTTGCTGTATGTGGGACACGGCTTCAGCATGGCCGTAGAAACGGTGCGTCGGTGCGTGCCCAGGATCCGAACCCGGGCCGCCAGCAGCAGAGCGCGCACATTTAAGGGCTAAGCCACGGGGCCGGCCCTTTTTTTTGATGAGAAAGATTCGCCCTGAGTTACCATCCGATGCCAATCCCTCTCTTTTGTCTAACGAAGATTGCCCCTGGGCTAACATCTGTGCCCATCTTCCTCTACTCCACATGGGATGCCGCCACAGCATGGCTTGACAAGTGGTGCATCGGTGCACGCCCGGGATCAGTACCTGGGAGTCCCAGGTCGCCGCAACGGAGCGTGCACACTTGACCGCTCCGCCACAGGGCCGGCCCCCATTTGTGCACATTAGTATACAGTAATCACAGCATAGGTGTGGTTTTATATGCTTGTTTTATCATTTATACTTACATAAAGCATTTTTCCATGGTGGTAATATTTTCACAGTTACAGTTTTTAATATTTGTATGATATAGCATCAATTTAATTTATCATAATTAATAATTAATTTAACCATTTTATTATAAAATTACATGAGCATTTCCCTGTTGTCAGGTGGCATACTTCTTTGGAGACGGAGTGCGGTGGCCGTTGGAGATATTATGACATTTATCTTGTGTGCATACGTGACTTTTTCTTTCGTTTGGATTATTGCTCTAGAATAAATCCCAGGAGTGTCAAAGGAGTAGGATATTTTTATTCTTGTCAGTATGTATTGTTAAATTGCTTTCCAGAAGTTTTATCAGTTGATACTGCCAGCAGCAGTGGGTAGAAGTACCACTTGAATTTTGTGGGTGAGGCATCGTGGGGGGGCTTAGCTGGGTCTTTGGCTCTGAGTCTCTCAAAGGCTGCAGTCATCGTAGGGTTCCACTGGGAAGGCTCTGCTTCCAGGAGCACACCGATGGTTGTTGGCAGGATGCAGGGGCCCCAATTCCTTGCTGGTAGTTGTCCAGCAAATGGTTGCTGGCCAAGCCTTCCTCGGTTCCTTGCCATGTAGGCTTCTCCATGTGGCAGCTCCCAACATGGCAGCTGGCTTCGTCAGAGTGACCAAATGAGAGGGTAAGACGGAGTGCCAGTGAGACAGAAGCCAGTGTCCTCTCATTTAATCTGGGCAGTGACCTCACCTTCACGTTTGCTGGCCTTCTGCTTGTGAGAAGCAAGTCACTAGGTCCAGCCCCCACACAAGGGAGTACACGTGGGTGTGAACAGCAGGAGACGGGGCTCACTAGGGGCCATTATAGAAGTAGCCTGCCACAACCATGATCTTGACTGTGGCCTGAGCCTCCCTCTGTCAGTGACAACAGTGATTTCTTTCCAGTGGCCCTTGCCAGAGCACAGTTAGGTAAAGAAGCTCTCTGCGAGCCAGGCAGCAGAGGCCAGGCCCCAGCTCTGCCAGCCTCGCTCACCTAGGTGTACACTTTCTGGGTCAGTAAACCCCTCTTTTCCTTTTGAGTCAACTTAGGGACCGTTGGTGTGCCGCGGTCTTCACCAAAGCACTTAGAATCTGTCTTTCCAAAGTTATCCCTCAGCAGAGGCACCAAGATCAAATCCTGCTGGAAAGCTAAGTTGGCCACACTTCGTCCTCCAGACCGCTGACCCTCCCATCTTTCACTCTCAGCAGAAGAACCTGCCTCCTGTTTCATAGGGGAAACAGATGCCGTCAGCTGAGAAAGCCCTCAGTTTCCCACTCGGACTCCTGCACACTTGCCTCTACCTGTCCCCGCCCTGGGTCCCTTCCCTTTACAGTGGTGGGGGAAGCGTGTCTCTTCCTGCTGAAGCTGATGATTCTCTCTGTGCCCTGGATCCCTTCTCCCCCCGTTCCTCAGAAGCCTCACTCCATCTGCTGGGCCTTCTTCCCCACAACTTCAGCCTCTCCCTCTCTACTCGTCCCTCGCCATCAGTCTTGACACCTGACTCAGGTGTCTTCCATCTTAAGAGGCCCTGTGTGGAGCCCTCCACATCCTCCCATTCCCCCAAGTCCCACCCCTTCGCTTCACCTCCTGCCTCCCCTTCTAGGCGAGAGTTCTCAGGAGCTGCATTGACTTACTGTCCCCATTTCTTCGTCTCCTTCTCATTCCTCTGTCCGTTCCACTCAGCTTCCACACTGATCAGTTTGCTGAGTGGCTCTTGCTAGGGTTACGGTGACCTCCATGTTGCTGAAAACAATAATAAAGAACCTGGAGACCATTGTCCAATCTTTCCCTTTCTTGATCTCTCAGCAGCGTTTGACATTGGCCGTGACGTGCTGAGCATCTTGGTGAAGAGCAGTCTTCCTTTCGCCCCTGTGACTGGGCTCTCCGAGGGCTCTCTTCGTTTCTCGTTCCTTCTGGACTCATTTCCTGGCTCTCCTCCTGGGCCAGGCCCTCCCATGTCGGAGGTCCCCGAGGCGGGACTGTGCTCTCCTCCTTTCCTCTGCCTTCTCCTTCAGAAGGTCTCACCCTCACCGTGGTTGCAGTCACCGTCTGTGTGCTCAGGACTCTCCAGCTGGCTGGTGAGGCCAAGCCTGCTGTTCGGAGGTGCGAACATCTCTCAGTGCCACTTGACGTTTTCCCTTGGCCGTCTCTAAGCACTGTGAGTTCAGTGGGTCCAAAAGTGAACCCCTGCTCGTCACCCCCCCCCCCCGCTCCTTCTCCACTGTTTGCCACGTCCACTCACGTTCCCCTCTAGGAATCATGTCCCTTCCCTACTTAGAACCCTTACCGTCTCCCCATTGTGCTTAGAATAAAGACCAGACCCTTCCGTGGTCTACAGCATCCTGCATGACCTGCCCTCCCTGCTCCCCACTGGCGTCTTGCAAATATTCCCCCTCGTCCCCTGGCTTCATCCACTCGGCCCTTGTTTAAACTCCCTCAGTGGGCCATGGCCCTTCCCTCCCTGTGCAGGTGCTGTCTCCCCTACGTGGAATACCGTGCTCTCCCCTCCCCTCCACACTCCTACTCATCCCTCAGACTACGTGGATAGAGTGAAGCCTCCCGACTGCTCCTGCCCATGAACTACATCAGGCTCCCTGACGTTCCCTCACGGAGGCCCCTGTCCTGCCATCCTTGCAGTCAGCACAGATTAACTGGGTGTTAATTTTGGCTGACCTCTGCCTCCTCCACTAGACTGAACTCAGAGAGAGGGACCGGGTCTCTTCCTTCCCCTCATGTTCCCATCACCAGTTAGATGTTTAGCTTATGTTTACTGTTTGGGACATATTTGTGGGGTGAATGAATGACCTGGCACTTATCTGCTCTTTCCGTTCACCAGAATCCTTCCAAGTTCTCACAAGTTTGTCTTCCTAACAGTATGGACCCTTCCTGTGACTCGGGTGAATGTCCCCCGATACTTGCCCTTCTCAGGAGTGGGGACGGTTAAGCATGTGGCATGTAGGGGCACAGGCTGTGCTGTATGAAATGGTGAGAGCCTCTTGCAGGCAGGTCATTGGGAAGGTGTAGAGGGGTCGATGGCGAAGGGTCGGTGTCTGTTGGATTCACAGGCACAGACCTCAGCCTGAGGGAGGGAACGTGGCTGTGGGAAGACCTAGTTAGAGTGAGTTCAGTTAATAGAGGGTGAGGGTGACGTTCCTGACAGAACGATAGTAGCCCTGGTTTCTCTGTAGACAAATAGCTAGCCCAGAGCTTAGTAATTCTGTAGTAAACCTCTGGAGTGGAGAAGGAACTGCTTTCTCCCCTCCTGTCGCCTGGGCCAGAGACTCTGGCCCTGCCTTCTCCAGAGAGGCTGCACCAAGAAACAGAGACAGAGGGAGAAGAGCCTTAGGGTTTCGACGCTGAGGTCCATGCCCCTGGGATGAAACATCTGGCACCACTGATGAGTATTCCACTTTTTATAAGCAAAACATCATTTCTGAGAGTTTTCAGCATCTGGCCAGAAGTTGTTTTATATTTGGCTTGCTCTCCTGGTCAGTGTGAAACTTAGAGCTGTTAGTAGGGGGATAACTGCCCTTCTGAGGCTCTCCTGTGTTCACATGGGGTTTCTGGGTGATTTGTTGACTAGGCCCCTCCAGGTTGCCCTCCAGGTGTGGGAAGTTTGTATTCTGAGCTTGGTTTGTTTGCTTGACATACGCCAAGAGTAAGAATTTAAAAGAGGAGAAAAGAAACTGATTCTTTTCCAAGTGTAATTAACGTGATTTTGCCAACCAAGGAGGAGAAAACAATCCCTGTGTATCGAAAGCATCCGAGCGGTGCAGTTTGAATTTCTGGTGAGGAGAGCTGCACTTGGTTTGACTTACTGACCGCTGTTTTTACTGTCATGTAGAAGGACATGTTTTTGTCTGAGGCTACGGAATTCTTGGCAACGGAACAAACCTAGTGGAAACCGCTCTTCCGGAAATGATTCCACCCACTCTCTTCAGCTTGATGGAGTTCAACCCAGAAGTCCAGGTTTCCTGCATTTGCTGTGGACTCAGCCACTTTGCTCCCCTTACCAGTAAGTGGCGAAGCCTGTGTGGCCCCAGTGACGGGCCGAGCTGCACTCTCTTGGGTTCATCCTAAGCCGTGGGCAGCTTTCAGTGTCCATCCATCCAGTGGAGGGGCGCCCCGCGTGGATAATTACAGTGAGCAGCTCATCCAGATGTTGTTTGGCTTGAAGTTGTATAATGTGTGTCTTTTTTCATCCTGGAGTTTTGTTTTTGGTTCCTTTGGTTTGTGGTTGGGCTCATGTGAAAGTGAATTTTCTCAAGAGGATGCCAGTCGGTGGTAGGAGGTGGACCCTCGAGAATGTCAGGGTGCTGGGGAACCCAGCAGAGGTTTGATGAATCCCCGGGAGAGCCATCGGGAAATGAAAGTGTGGGGCTCATCCCGCTCCTGGCCAAGCCCAAACCCTGACCCAACCCAGGAATGAGGGACGGCAGGACGCTGATTTGTCAGATACCCTGGGGTTTTGTGGAGGGAAATATGCCCCATTTCTCCAAAGTGCCAGGACAGAATGATCAAAGCCAAGGCTGGAATGGAGCTGTTCTTGAAGGTTTGCCCAGTTACAAAGCCGTCAGACACCCAAGTGCCTCCCGCCCTCGGATGTGCGCTTTCCTTGATTGCCTCTCCCGTTCCACCACAGTAACTGTCAGGTCAGTCTGCTGCTCTTTAGTTGACCTGACTGGTAAGACTGAAGAAAATTAATTTCATTTTGTGGGGATCCTCACGTAAATTCGCTATTTCCTTGCACCTAAGAATGTTAATTTGTAAATCTCAATTACTCATCTCTGGTGAGTCATTGTTTTCTATTTAGGCGTCTGGGCCGGGACAGAGTGGGGTCATCCTCGTTAGTGTTCTCTGGCCCTACGCTACTGTGAGGACTATCCAGAGGCCCCCCCGACCCAGAGTCCTGACTGCCCTTCAGTTGTCGTCTGAGGTTCAGATCTCAGGCCTGTAACACACACGGGCTGTGGCGTGGACTGTGGGGGGGTGACTGTGTGCACAGCACCCTCGGTCGCAGTGATGACCGGGGTAGTCCCTCAGCACCGTCACTCGGAGTCAGCACTTCCATATGCTAATGTCTTGAGGGTGCCAGACTCTTCTAAAGCTATTTTGATTTAAAAACTAAGAGTCATTATGGACTCAATCTGGAGGTATCAATGATCTACGGCTTAAACTGTGCAGAGTCACATCCTTGGAAATCCATATGAAATGTGCAAAATATTCAACTAGAGTACACTGTTTTCTGTTTGCTGTCATGCCATGTGGACGTTTTGGGTCACACCAAAATGAAATCCGCTTCTAGATTTCCCCCGAGACCCCACAGCCACCCTCCAGGTGCCGTGACTGTCCTCAGTAGAGGGAGCATCAGAGCTTGGGTATCTCTCCTTCTGTGCCCAGCGTTTGCATGTGGTCAGCTGGGAGTTGGACTTGGTTGGTTTCCCCTGAGATCTGCTAACCTTTTGGGGGCCAGACTGAATTGTTCTATTAAACACGTAAAATCTGAGGGTGGAGTCCCCAGGGTGGTGGTCAGACCAGAGGGGCTCTGATGGATGGGAACAAAAGGATTCCTTATTAATCAGCCAGATTATTTTAGTCCTGGCTTCTCCATGTCTTGTCTACTTCTTCTGCTTCTCAGGTGGAGGTGGTAAAATGGGGCCTCTGTGCCAAGGAGTGCCCAGAGCTGATGTGGACAGAAGTGGGGTCTGAAGGCTGGGTAGCAGGAGGCTGCCCCACCAGGTCTGGGGTCCCGTCCAGAGGTGGGCATTCCCGAGCCCAGTCTAGATTTGTTCTCCTGGACTGTCCTCTAGAGCACTTCGTCCGTTCTTGTCCCTCGTGGCACTTTTTACAGTTTGTAAACACGTATATATTGGTTTGATCGTTTGTTTCTTTCTAACTGTTTGACTAGCTCTTGTCCCATGAGGACAGGAACCGTACGTGTTCACTCACTGTCGTGTCCCAGCTCCCAGCACACAGACATCGACCCGGCCCAAAGAGGTGCCCAGTCACCCTGTGTCCCTTGACCAAATGCTCCCGAGATGTGGAAACCCAGACAAGGGATGACGGATGGAGGTCTCCCTCTATTAGGGCATGACCAGGACTGGAGGGTGCTCAGACTTCAGGACGTGTGGAGGGCAGGGTGTGGTCGGATGTGACTGTGGGTGAGGGGTGTGCATAAGGGACGAGCAGAGTGGGCCATGACTGTGGGTGAGGGGCGTGCATATGGGGCGAGCAGAGTGGGCCGTGTCCAGGAGCCTCCTGGGCCTACAGCTCTGTGCATGTACTCTTCTCCATGTGACGGACACACCGTCATTCTGGGCTTGCACATGTCTTTGGTTTGGGGGTAGTATACCTTTCCCTTCAAAAGGAGGCATTAATGCCTGGTAGAAATTGAAGTTTAACATTGGGCTCTGTTTGTACCTGGTTCTGGAAAGCGTATTCTCATGACCCTTCCTCTTCTTGGTGACTTGCCTCTGGCCTAGCCCAGCCAAGCCACCCTTTTCCTTTCTGTGCAGACAAAGGAGAGCTGTTTGTGTGAGGCAAGAACATCCGAGGGTGCCTGGGAATCGGTTGCCTGGAAGACCGGTATTTGCCATGGAGCGTAAGGCTGGACTGGACGGGCGTGAGTGCGTGCCCACAGAGCAGACTACCTGATGTGGCAGCAGCGTCCAGTGTGCGGCTGGGCCAGGACCAGTTCCCTGGGCGCTGCTTCCCCTCCCAGGTCCCCGCTGGCCTCCTCCTGCCCCAGCGCACCCTCTGCCAGGGCATCAGGAGAGAGCGCGTAGTGGTGAGGAGCCAGAGCGAGCGCCCAGCAGCAGCTTCTCAGGCTGCAGGCTCCCTGGCGCTGCGCTCCTTCCTGGGGCTGTGAGTGAGCAGCCTGTGCAAGCAGGGGGCAGCCTGACCAAGGGTTCCAGTCCCCCTGTGCCCTGGAAGAGGCCCTGTCAGAGGCTGTCCACGGGCACGTGGAGCAGAGAAACAGAGGCCCCCCGGGGCCTCAGAGAGGCAGAAGCTACAGGCCAGGCTCCACAAGGCCCAGAGGGGCTCCCAAGGGGGAAAGATTTGAAATGACAAAGCTGGCGTGCCAGGAGCTGTTTGCAGAGGCCCGTTTGGAGGAATGTTTTACATGCATTTAAAAGAAAGCAGGATATTTAATATTTAGAGTGCCTTACCACAGCCACCAAAGTGAAAAATAATGTTTTTCATACCGGGGAGAATGCAATTAGACCAAAAGGCTCATTTCAGTGTTAAAGTGTTCTTTCTTAAATTGTAGTTTATATTACTGTTTACTAAATCAGTTCTTCTAAACAAAGCTATTGATGTTTTTGAACACGGAACATACGTACTTGGTACAAAGTGTCTTATGAAAACTAAGTCTCCCGTCTCTTGTCCCAGAGGCACCACCGGTTCTGGTTCTCATGTTGCCTCCAGAGACAGACTGCGGAGAGTGCGTGTGTGTGCCTGCGCGCGACCGTATGCACGCACAGGCCTAAGTATTTCCTTTGAAGGCTGGATTCTAATAATGTCTTTTGAAATTGTGAGAAGCATTTTTAAAAAACACTTGTAAAAATGCAAAAAAAAATGTATAATTTAAATACAATAAGGATTTATCTTTCAAAAACCCACTGCAGAGTGTTTCGAGGCACTTTGGTGTTTCAGGGGCTGTTTCCATCGGGCCTTCCCTCTGCCGCTGGCTCTGTTGGTTCCCTGTGACCTCGGCAGGCCCACAGACACAGAAACTGTTTCCACCATTAGCTTCGTTGCTATAATTTATCCTTTTTTTCCCTGCGAAAAGTCTGTCTGCAGGCTCCGGGCTCCTGTCACTTCAGCGAGTGTGTGAGGACACCCTGAATGCAGTGACCATGGGCCACTCCGACGTGTCTTCTGGCTGTCCTGACTTCTTACACTCAGGCTCTGTCCTTCTGCATGTATTGGGGTCTGTAGAGGAGGCCAGTGCACAGCCCGAGTGGCAGGTGTGGCCTGAGAAGGTGGAGGGACTCTCATCACACGGTGGCCACCATTATCTCCCTCAGTGGATAGCCGTTCCCAGGGGCATAGGTCTCAGTCTTCTGTTCCCTGAGCACCCGCCAGGTGTACATGCTGCCAGTCCATGATGATTTCTGGCGGGGACGGGGGTCTCTTGCTGGCACACAGACCCTGACATCAGTGAATCCAAAACACTTGGCCTGCCATTCTCGTCAGGTCCACCCCTGACTCACTCAGGAGAGTCTTGTCCTGATCATGCTTGTTTCTTGAATATGTGGTTGGCTCGCATTTTCACGAGGTCAGGAAACACCTACTGTGCACTCACTGTGTTCATGTGACACAGTCAGACGCTGAGAACCACGCGGCAGGAAGAGTGCTCTGACTTGGCACAGCGGGTGACAATCTCGCTGAGCACCTGGCACAGGGTAGACACTCGGGCTGCGTTTCTGAAGATCCACACTGTTCTCTCTCCTCATGGGCAGCCCTGGTCAGGTCCCAGCACCTCCTGACAAGCAGCAGAGTTACTCACAACTCTGAGGGCCGTTCTCCCCGCAGGGGCAGCATGGGAGCTGCTCATTGCCTCGGCCTAACCATGCAGCCTGACCTTCCCAGAGACCACTTCAGATGGCCTTGGGGGTGGCCCCCAGCACTGGGGTGGCTCTGTGAGGTCTCCATTCTCCTGGGGCCTGCCCTGCCCCAGGATTGAGCCCCAGGAATGTATCCCCTCCCCCAAGGAGCCCACACTTGCCTTTCTCTCTCCCAGGGTGCATCACCCAGCTACCCTCAGACGCTCATGCTGTGGCGACCAAGAAACCCAGCCTTTCTTCCACACCAACCTTGATATTTCTCATGGAACAGCCCAGATTGAGCTTGAGCTGGAGACAGTGCTTGGAGTCCCTCTTGCTGTGATTTTCTCGGGGCCACACTGAGGGCATGCTGAGCAGTCAAGTTTAAAAGGAAAAATCCCGAGAGTGTGGTCACCTCCTTGAACCAGGAGTCCATTGTCTTGCTAGGGAGGCAAACATGTGGGATGTAGCTGGTGTGGGGGCTGCCCATGAGGAGCAGAGAGACTTGGTCTTGCTGTCGCTCTGGTAGGGTGGTGCCAGCTGAATTGCCAGAGAAGAGCACAGGAATCTGTGCCCATCAGAAAAATGGCCCTTGTGAGTCCACCCTCAGAGACGGAAACTGAACAGGCTCAGGCTCATGACCGAAAGCTGTTCCACAGCTAAGTCATCCACCCTCATTACAGCGGGAGAACACTGAAGATGAAGCAAAGGCCTGATTGGGTCCCTGTTCCTGTCTGACTGTACGCCAGGAGCTGCCAGGTGCAGGGGATGCAGTGGTGAGAAGGACGCGTTCATTCCAGCTGGCGCATCTGGGTGCAGGCTGCCTCTAATGAGTCTGGCCTCAAACTAGGGAATCAAGATGAGGCCGCCTGCTCTGGGGGCCATGTTCATGAGGGGATTCCTTTGGGCAGATTCAACCCTTTACCCTGGGCCTCACAACCTTGCCTGTATGATAGAATCATCTGGGAGGTTACTGATTGATTGTTTTGATGTATGCGAATGATCCAAAAAAAATAAAACGCTGGGCCAATGTAAAACTCGTACATGAAGTTCTGGCATTATTCATAATAGCCAAAAAGTGGAACCACCCAAATGTCCACCAACTGTTGAATTCGGTACAAGTGTCTGTGTGAACGTGTTCTCAGTTTTCTCAAGTGTATACCTAAGAAGTGGGATCACTGGTGCCTTCATTTAATTTTTTAAGTTTGGACACTTACCACATATTTCATGACACGCTCGGTGATCTTGAGTCCAAGACACGGAGTATTAATTGCCCTGAAAACAACGCGGGCTGTTCCCTATAGGCTCCTCAGAGACTCTGCCTGCTCTCCGAGGTTCTCCCGGGACAACAGGACCCTCCCGGTGTCCCAAGCTCATCAGGGTGGGAGATGGGCCTGGGTCTCGCTGACGCTGCAGAGCTTCCCGCTGGATCAGATCAGGTCCAGAGCTCCTGGAAAAACAGCTCAAATGAGATGCTCCCCCACCAACATTTGCGAGGTGGGAGCTCCCGGTTCTTGCCTCCGTCCTCCTCCTTCTTCTCTGTGCTGCCTCCACCATGTTGATAGGGACTTCCTCTAACCCTCAAGAGTGTCAGAATAACTCATATTCTTTCTTGGCCATCCTTCACGCCCAGCATCCATTCCTGTTGTTTTTTCTACCACATCGATATTTTTAAAACATTGACATGTGAGTCACATGACGTAGGACCATTTTAAAGTGTACAATTAAGTGTTTTAGCGTATTGTCTATGTGGTGCAACCACCCCCACGATCTCATCCCGCACATTCCCTTTGGAGAGCTCGTTTTGACCATCATGAGCCCCCTGCCCCCCCAGAGGAATGTCACATGATAAACCCGGGGGGCCATGTGACCACAGTTGTTGCTGTTCTGTGACCCAGTTCTTTACATTACCTTTTAAGAGAGGGTGGGGGACGTTTTACACCGATATTTTATCCAAGAGAAACTGAATCAGACTCTTGGGGGTGGAGTCCTGGCATGGGTAACCCCCCTGGGGGTCTGAATGTGAGCAGTGGTGAGAACCTGCCACAAGCAGCCAGAGCTGCTCCAGGAGGAATTATGCCCTGGTTAGGCGAGGGGCACAGTCATGGTTCTGAGGGCTGGCTGGACATCTGCTGGTCCCCTGATACTCCACTGCCCCCACAACCCCAACTCTGCACAGGGACGACTCTAGAACCAGCCAGGGGCCTCCTCCTGAGAACTGAGACCAGGACCCTGGCAGTCCCCCTTTCCTGCTCCTATCAGCCCTCTTCATAACCAAGACTCCCACTCAGATGCTAAGTTTGGTCCCCTGCGTGGAAGTCCTCAGTGGCTCCCCATGGCCTATAGGAGGGTGAGGCCCCTGGCGGACCTGAGCACCCACCTTGCATTTCAGCCTCATCCCCTACCTGCCGCATCAACTCCTCCCTCCCCCGCCGCACTCCTCCATTCCAGCCAAGGTTCCCTCTGGCCCTCTGCGCCTTTGCTCCTCCCTCTGCTGGGTCCCCATCTTACCAAGCTCAACCCTAATGTCCTGGCTTCTTGTTCTGCCCCCTACTACTGGACAGTGGTCGTTCCCTCCCCCTGGGCACAGCACACCCTTGTGGTCTAGCCTGGCCTTGCACTCTTTGGACTAGCTCCTTTCCCTGTCTTCTCACCTCCTAGAGAGACGCAGGTCCAGGGGCCACAGCCTGTTCCTCGGGGTCCCCAGCACCTGGCACAAGGTCCAGCACCGCCCAAGTGACAGTGACTGTGAGTGAGTGGTGGGAATGGGAGATCGGGCCCTGGAGTTCTTTGTAACTTTTGAGATTTTGGGGGAAATCAAGAGTCCCCGTGGATGTCCCAGCTCCAATGGGGTCTCTGAAGGAATGAGGGGGGCGTAGTCTGAAGACCCCAGAAGGGAAAGCATTCACAGCATCCAGAACTTTCTTGGGCTCAGGGTGGTGAGTGAGCTTCATCCTCATTGTCACTCCCTTCAATCCTCAGGTCCACTTCTCCTGCGGGCAGGGGTGAGACAGGTGGGAATGGAGGTTGGTGGGGTTCAGTGCAGGCTCAGGTCTTCAGCACTGCCTTGGTCACACTGGCCCTCTATGGAAAACGTCAGAGAGGGGCAGTGAAGGGTGTCCAAGGTCCAAGACCTCTGTCCTGCTTGGGCATCCTGCGTGCCTACCTGTCAAAAGGGCAGGAACCAAATGCCAGAGCCCTGTGTTAGGGACGCTGGGCACGGAGCCCTCCCTCGTGCCCCCAGGGTATCTTGTAGGGAGGCGTCAGCTCCTGGGCTTCTAGCACCAAGGACCTTCCTGGGGGTGTGACATCCACAGCACGGCTCCAGGCTTGGGCCAGAGGCCCTGTGGCCCGGAATCCAGCCCCGTATCCTCCCCATGCACCAGCAAGGCCCTGTCCTGCTCCGCAGGCCCCCTCACCCCCAGGCCTGCCTCTGCCAGAGGTTTGGGAGGAATGATGGGCACAGTAGCCGGTCTCCAAGATGACCCCAGTGACCTTGGCCTCTTGGTTTCACACCCTTGTGTGTTCTCCTCCTGTGTCAAATCAGAGCAGGGCTGTATGGTGACAGAGTATGGTGGAGGCAGAGGCGTGTGAATTCTGAGGCTCAGGGCCAAAAAACCATTTTGGTCCCTACACTGGCCCTTGAATCCCTTGTCCTGGGGGAATCTGGGCACCGTATTGTGAGGACACTCAAGCAGCCCCATGGGGAGACCCATGTGGAGAGGAACAGGCTCCCTGCCAACAGCTGAGCCCAACTTGCCAGCCCTGTGAATAAACCACCTGGGAAGTAGATCCTCCAGTCCCAGCCAGGACTTCAGATGATTGCAGCCTCCCGAGGGACCCTGAGCCAGCTGCTCAAACTGCTCCCGAATTCCTAACCCACAGAAACGGTGACACGTAAACAATCATTTTAATCCATTGCGTTTGGGGCAACTCGTTACCCTGCATCAGGTAACTAATACAGCCCCTCTTGCTCTGGGGATGTGTCCTCTCTCAGCCGCTGAGTGTGGACGGGGAGGCTGTTCTGCCTTCCTCCCAACCGCTGGCCATGTTCCCCGACCATGGAATGGAGAAGGAAAGAGATGAGGTGTGGCCCTGGAGCAGCACAAAATCAGACGCCCTCAGCCAACATATTTTTCTCCATTTTAATTAACACTTTACAAAGTCCAAAATACATTGTGTTTTGGGGGGAACAGTTGGTATTTGTTTCTCTCCATCACACAGTACGTGAATCTTGAGGGTCTTGTGTTTCTTCAAGAAAGAAAGAAATAGTGAGGGTCCCCACCAGGGTGTAAGGCTGCCCAGTTCTCCCCTCTCCAGACTTTGGGACAGATGTAAGTGCCACTGCTACTGCTGGTGACCTTGGGCAGGCCGGGTGAGGGCCAGACCCCCGAAGACGAGGTCCTGAACAGGGCAAGGCCCCCCAGAATACCATTGTACCCCCAACATCCACTCACCCCATCTCAGGGTGACGGAAATGATCTTTGCATAGAGGAGGAGGTTGGCTTGAGATTTTGTTTGTTACCGCCTGACCCCAGCTTTGGAGCTTACCCTGCCCAGCACTCTGGAACATTTCCTGAATAGGTAAACTGAGGTAGGGAACAGGGAAATTCACTGGGCTTAGCCTGTGACTTGGGACATGAATTTGGCCTATTTTTCATCCCCCCTTCCCGCCCCATCTCCAACTTGCTGGACCCTCTTCAGGGACGAGCCCCAGTAGGCGAGGGGGCACCAGCACCCAAAACCTCTCCCTGTGAACAGTATCCTCAGGACTGGATGCTTCTGAAGAGCCAGCTCAGCAGGTCTAGCCCCTTTGGGCTGCATGGACTGCCAGGCCTCGCGCTGCACAGCAGAGCCCCTGCTGGAGACACCTCTGCCCCCTCCACAGAGCAGATTTACACAGTCAAGTGGGCTGGGGCAGTCCTGCATGCAAGGCCTGCCACACCACCATCAGCTCCACATGTGGCCCCCGGATAAGAATGCTACCGAGGCCTCAAAATACGGGATGAGCCAATCCCTCAGCTAGGATTTGGGCTCTGCACACGTGTGCTGGCACACACCCTATTGTGGATGACACAGCACATGCTCACACTTACATGTGTGTGTATGAACACACGTTTGCCGTGTACAGAACACTGTCCTGCCCCCAGGGCAAGGTCCACCTTGCACTCCTGACTCTCACAGCCTCCCACCTCCTTGAAGCAAGAGCCACAAACTCCCTCACCACCAGGCTGCCCACAGACGCCAGGGGCCGGGCCGCAGGCTCCTACCTCCCATCCAGCCGCTCCTGGTGCCGCCTGCCTCAAGGCCAGAGGCTGCCTCAGCCACCAGCTCCTGCCTTTACCTTCCCAAGAGAGCAGGCGTCATAAGAGGGGTGGACATCAAAGCTGAAGGTATGGAAAGGGGACGAGAGACAGTTAAGCTTGTCCTTTTGCTGCCTCTAATTTGAAAATGAAAGAAAGAAAAGAGCCAGATGAACTCTGAGAGGTAGGGAAAGGTCTCTCCTACAGCAGGGCTCCACTCCCCTCAGGACAGCCCCGCCACTCTTCCCAAGCCTGCCCTCTGCTGGGCCGACCACCGTCCACCACTCTAGTTTCTCCCCTCCCAGGAGGCCTCTGTGAATGGAGGGCTGCTGCCCCTCCCTCAGCACAGTATCCAGGAACCTGAAAGGCCAAAGCTCCTGTCTTTCCACTGCTGGGAGACTCCATCATCCTCCCCCAGGCTCCTCTCACTAAGCCAATCACCAACTCCATTTCTCAGTGGATGTGACAGCAGTGACTGGCTGCTCCCTGCCCTGGCTTACAGTGGGCACACATATATTGGGGGTATTTTCTTCCTAACCCTGCCCAGTGTTCACTCAGAGAGTGGCATCAAAAATTTCTCAGTCCCAGGACTGGAGTGCTCTGTTCTCATATGGGAGCTCCTCAAGGTTCCCTCTCTTAGCCGGGGCCGGCAAGGGCCCTAGTTGTCCCCACCTCCAGATCCAGAGGCTCAGAGAGGTGGCCCAGGGTAGCTGTGAGACTCCTAAAAGTCTTCCTGGGAAATACTGCCAGGAGGGGCTGGTGGTGGGTGAACAGGTTCATATTCGATGATCAGGCAAATGGTGCCTTGGCATGGGGTGGGGGCCTGTCCCTTCCTATCTCCCCAGAGCCTTCTCTCCTGACCTCCATAGCCTCCTCTGTCACCACAAAGGGCCAGGCTCCACCAGAGCGTGCATCATCTTCTGGACACCACACTGGTCTCTGAGGCCATGCTGACTGGTGGGGGGAGGTCACAGTGGGCGGCTCTGAGTCACCTGGCTCCCTCCCTTCCCTCCAGGGGTCTGTGGCCTGGGGTTGGTGGGAGGGGGAGAATGCTGGTTCTTGGGGGGCTCTGGACCCTCTGAATCTTTGGGAGTAGAGTTCTGCACACCTCTCCATCTTGGATGAGTACTCTGGGCTGAGGGCAGTGGCATGGGTAACACCTCTTGGGGGCTTTGGAGACCCCCATGGAGGAAGGAGGTGCAGAGTTGGCACTGCCCATCTCTCTCCTGGGTCAGGACTGAGGTCTGAGGGAGAAAGATGTTTCTTGGGAACCAGGGGAACCAATGCCAAAGGTTGAGCGAGGTCAGATTTTTCTACTTGGTGGGGGAGGGAAAGGGGTGGTCAGGGCTCCCCCTGCCCCTCACTCTCCTCTCCTGGAGCTCTCACCACTCTGGATGGGGCAGGGAGGAGCGAGGGTGGTGTAGAGGGTTTGAGCTTTTCTCACCAGGGGGAGGCACGGAGGGAAAGACACACACGGGAGTCCAGGTGGTGGATCTGAGTGCCCGCTCACCCTGCCTTTTGGCAGCCTGGCCCAGGAGCCCAATTTCCCTCCTGTGCCACCTGCCTCCCCAGTCAGTGCCCAGAGATCCTCAGCCCCCACAGGGCATCATCCTCAGGTCTCCCTGAGCCATTGGCTGCCCTTAGCACCCACCTTCGCCTTCAGCCGTTGGGAAATGTGGCCTCCAGCTCTTCTGCTGGGGCATGGGGTCAAGGATCATGCAAGACTGCAGTGCCCAGCATGGGTTTTCTCTGAACTTTTCTCTGCATGACTGGCCTCTATTTTCAGGTGTGGATTTCTGGTGCTCATCACCCCTGGTACCCCCAGGGACTGCCCTCTTTTATGTCACACAGTGGACGTGAGCTCCACGTGAGCAGGGACCACATCAGGTTGTGCTCCCTGGTGAAGTCACAGTGCTTGCCACACAGCAAGGACTGGAGGATGTTGGCTGAATGATTGAATAAATGAACCAGTGAATGAACAAATGAGTGAATGAATGAGTGATGACTGAATGAATGAGTGTAGGAATGAATGAGAGAATGACTGAGTGAGTGATTGAAGGAATGAGAGAATAAACGAAACAATGAGTGAATGGGTGAGTGAATGAAAACACAGAAGCAGGTGTGATCCAAACAGGAGGAGCCTTTGTTTCTTCTCCTCTGGACTCTGCCCATCTCATGGGCCCGGGCCAGTCCCTGTCTCTCCTGGCCTCAGTTTCCCAACTGTCTCCTGAGAGCCTGCTCTTGGAACTGCATCAGCCAGCTCAGTGTGGACACGGCTTGTGCTCTCCCCGGCGTGGGGGCGGTAGGGACGCGCTCGGGGCGCACGGGCCTCCCTCCAATGGGCGGTCGCGGGTGGACCCGCGCGGGGCAGCCGGGCCTCACGTCCCCAGCCGGGCACGCTCTCGGGGCCCACGCACAGCACATGCACGTGACCCCGCTCCTCCGCGCACATGCGCAACACCAACAGCTGCCACAGGGCTGGTCCCGAGGGTCCCCACTCCGCCGACTGCTCTGTGACCCCCACATCGGTTGGGGCGTTGGAAGAGGCCCTGGATCCAGTGTGGGGCCGGGTCGTGGGTGCTGTGGGGTGGAGGACAGCGTGTGGGGACTCCTGTCTCCCCAGAACTCCCAGCCCCTCGTCTCGGTACAGCTGGCGCCCAGGGAGAGGTTTCAGAAGAGGCTGCGGCTCCCGGAGAGACTGGCCTCCGAGCCCGAGAGAGACCCGCCTTTGGTTCCGCCTCCGGGTTGCACGCGGGGGGACGGTGAACCCTTTGCTCTGTGTCCCGGGCCTTTGTCACGGAGGCCTGCTTGTTCGTGTGTGCAGGGACAGCTGGAGACCTCCATCGCCTCGGTGAGGGAGACGGGCCCTGACCCCGCCAGCCTGCAGGTGAGAGAGCTGGTCCCAGTCCCCAGAGGCAGCACCGTCCCGCCCACTGTGCCCGCCCACTGTCTGGGCACCTGTGGGAGAGACGGGACCTGGTGGCAGGAGCATACCTGTCATGAAGGTTGATGCTACTTGGCCGAGGAGACAAACGTGTTTCGGCTCATTGATGCTCATTCATGACGAGCTGATACATTTATTGTGGGTCGACTATGTGGACTGAGGGGTCAGGACTCCAGTCAATTTGTTCCAATCTCTGTGAGGATGAACTAAAAATGGCAACTTGCCCTAGAGTTTTCTCTTGTCCAGTAGCCTGTTTTGTTTCTGTGTCAGGGAAAGAACTAAAATGATCCTATAGGGCTGGCCCCGTGGCTCAGCGCTTGAGTGCGCGCCCTCCACTACTGGCGGCTCGGGTTCGGATCCCGGGCGCGGCCCGACGCACCGCTTCTCGGACCATGCTGAGGCCGCGTCCCACATACAGCAACTAGAGGGATGTGCAGCTATGACATACAACTATCTGCTGGGGCTTTGGGGGAAAAATTTTTAAAAATTTAAAAAAAGGCAGCTTTCTTTGAAAATGTCCTAAGGATCAGCCCATTTCTGGCATAGAGAGGAGAGTTCTTCGTGGCTCCCCAATGAGAAAGTGCCCTGGACCAGAAGTCAGAGACACTCCCAGTGTGTCCTTGAACCCTCCCTGGGCGTCAGTTTCCTCATCTGTAAAATAGGGCTATTGTGGAGGTCGTAAGTGGTTTCCAGAACTTCTTACAGCTCTGAGAGTGATGCCTTAAGCTACCAAATGTTCCTGAAGCCATGAAGGAGGGGTCACAAATGGTGTTGTTACCGCTTAACAGTCATAAGCTAGTAAATATGAAAATGAGAGGGGCCCAGCTCGCAGATGGATGATTCCAGTGAAACTCCTTCACACCTTGTGTGTCATGGAAAGTTCTCCTTTACATGCTCCCTGCGCAGGTCCTGCTCCTTACCTATCGCCAGAGTTCATCGTTGACCTTGGGCACTTTCATTGGTCTTTTGGGAGGATTTCTGTTCAACTTGATGAGTTCCTGAATATCGTACCCAGTGAATCACTCCCAATATTACTCATTAATTCCAAGTCCTATTTTTTAAAATTCCATCTCCAGCCCTGTTCTGGGCAAGTTGTCTAAGCAAACCTCAGTGTCTTGGTCCAATTGAATTGTAGTGAAGATATCCCCGTGTACACTCATGTTTTCTCCCCTTTGATGTATTTCCCACATGGAATAGCTGCTTTGAAAATCAAAAGATAAAATTTCCTCTCTGTCCTCTGCCAGCTACCCTCCTGCCAAGAGAGACACTCTAAGCTGCACGTGCTTCACCTTGGGAAGATCAAGGCGTAAATTCAAGGTAAAATTTCATCAGTGTGAAGGTTAGGGTTAGGGCTGCTCGTGCCCATGCTGCTGGCTGGACCAAGTCTGCACCCCCTCCTCTAGTGGCCAACTCCTCCATCCATTCCTTCTGAGGACGTCTTTCCCCATTTCCCTGGGGGTGGGCTTTGTGAAGGTGGGTTTTGTGGGGTTGTGACCCATATCGTTTGCATGGGTTGGGTCTTTGTGCTATAGCAAGTGCCTAGTCCGGCTGCTCCTGGGACCAAGACACATCTCCAAGTTGAAACAAATTATCTTTCTCTGTATTTTCTTAAAACAGCTGTATTGAGATATCGCTCACATGCCGTGTAAGCCACCCATTTAAAGTGTACAAATCAATGGCTTGTAGTAGAGTCACAGAGTTGGGCAACCATCACCACAACAGTGGAACATTTTCATCACCTCAGAATGAAACCCTGGACCCATTAGCAGTCACTCCCCCTTCCCCCATCGCCACAGCCCTAGACAACCACTCCTCTACTTTTTCTCTCCCTCGATCTGTCTATTTTCGACCTCTTATATACACAGAATAGTACAATGTGTGTTGTTTTGTGATAGCTCCTTTAATATGTCATGTTTTCAAGGTTCATCCTTGTTTGTAGTGTATCGGTAATTCTTTCTGTTTTGTGCCAAATGATTTTCCGTTGCATAGATATACTGTATTTTATTGATCCATTCATCGGTTGAGGGGCATTGGACTTGTCTCCACCTTTTGGCTATTATAATAATGATGCTATGAACATTCACGTACAAGCTTTCATGTTTTCATGTCTGTTGGGTACACACCTAGAGTGGAACTGCTGGGTCATATGAAAACTCTCTAAATTTTGAAGAATTGCTAGACTATTTTCCATCTTTATTCCTGCCAACAATGTATGAGGATCCCAGTTTCTACCTATCCTTGACAAGACGTCTTAATATCTATATTTTTAATTTACAACCATCCTAGTGGATGGGAAATGATACTTATTGATTGTGGTTTTGATTGCATTTTCTTCCTGGATAATGGAGTTGAGCATTTTTCATGTCTTTATTGGCCACTTGTATATCTTCTTTGGAGAAATGTCTGCTCAGCTCCTTTCCCCATTTTTAAATTGGGTTATTAGTTTCTTTATTATTGAGTTGTAAGCATTCACTCTATCTTCTATTTGCAAGTAGCTTGTTATATATATGGTGAGCTGGTATAGTGTCCCATTCAGCAGGCTGTCTTCTCACTTTCTTGATACTGCCTTTTGATACACACAAATTTTTAATTTTGATGAAGTCCAATTTGTTTATTTTTTATTCGTGTGTTTTTGGTGTCCTATCTAAGAAATCATCACCTAACTCAAGGTCAAAAGTTTTATTCCTAGGGCCTGCCCAGTGGCGCAAGCGGTTAAGTGCCCGTGCTCTGCTGCGGCAGCCCGGGGTTCGCTGGTTCGGATCCCGGGCGGGCACCGACGCACCGCTTGTTAAGCCATGCTGTGGTGGCGTCCCACATAAAGTAGAGGAAGATGGGCATGGATGTTAGCCCAGGGCCAGTCTTCCTCAGCAAAAAAGAGGAGGATTGGCATTGGATGTTAGCTCAGGGCTGGTCCTCCTCACAAAAAAAATAAATAAAATAAAAGTTTTATTCCTATGTGTTTTCTTGTAAGAGTTGTATAGTATTGCCTCATATTTAGCTGTTGGATCTATTTTGAGTTCATTTTTGTAAGTACTGTAAGCAAGGAGTCCAACTTCTTTGCGTGTGAAAATCCAGTTGTTTCAATAACATTTGTGGACAACATTGTTCTTTCCCCATTGAATTGTCTTTTCACTCATCAAAAATCAATTGACTGTAAATATGTAGGTTGATTTCTGGACTCTCAATTCTATTCCATTGGTCTGTATGTCTATTTTTTATGACAGCACCACACTGTATTCATTATGGTAGCTTTGTAATAATTTTTGAAATTGGGAAGTGTGAATACTCCATCTTTGAACTTCTTTCTCAAAATTGTTTTGGCTCTTGTGGCTCCCTTGCATTTCCATATGAATTTTAGCCTTGGCTTGTCAGTTTCTGCAAAAACAGGCAGCTGGGAGTTTGCTTGGAATTCCACTGAATCTCTAGTTCTATTTGTGGAGTATTGCCACCTTAATAGTATCAAGTCTTCGGATACATGAAGATGAAATGTCTTTCCATTTATTTTGGTCTTCATTAATTGCTTCCAATAATGTTTTGTATCTTTCATTGTACAACTCTTGTACTTCTTATGATAAATTTATTTCTAATTATTTCATTGTTTTGGATGCTATTGTAAATTAACATATCTTCTTACTTTTATTGTCAGATTTTCCTTTGCTAGTATATAGAAATAAAATTGATATTTTAAAACTTGACATATGATATTATATTAGTTTCAGGCATATAACATAATGATTCTATATATGTATATATTACCAAAGATCAACACAATAAGTCTGGTTAACATCCATCACCTCACATAGTTACAGATATTTTTCTTGTTATCAGGACTTTTAAAATCTGTTCTCTTAGCATCTAACAGATGTACAATACACTATTGCTAACTATAGTCACCATGTTTTTTGTTACATTTCCAGGACTCATTTATTTTCTAAGTGGAAGTTTATACCTTTTGACCCCTTCATTCATTTGCCCAACCCCCACCCCCTGCCTCTGGCGACCACCAAGCTGTTCCCTGTATCTTTTAGCTCAGTTTTTGCTTTTTTTTTAATTTTAGATTCGCCATTTAAGTGAGATCATATGGTATTTGTCTTTCTCTGTCTGACTTATTTCACTTAGCATAATGCCCGTCTATGTTGTTGCAAGTGGCAGGATTTCTTTCCTTTTTATGGCTGAATAAGATTCTGTTATATATATATACTTACACCACATCTTCTTTACCGGTTCATCCATCAAAGGACACTTAGGTTGCTTACCGTGTCTTCACTATTGTAAATAAATGCTGCAATGAACAGTGGGGTGCAGATATCTTTTTGTGTTAGTGTTTTTATTTCCTTTGGATAAATATTCATAAGTGGAATTGCTGGATCATATGGTAGTTCTATTTTTAATTTTTTGAGGAATCTGCATATTCTTTCTCATAGTGGCTGCACCAATTTATATTCCTATACAATGGATTTTTTAAATTAATCTTGTATCCAGCAGCTTTGCTAATCTCATTTCTTAGTTCCAATAGTTTTTCCATGTATTCTCTGTGATTTCCTCTATATGTGGTCACATCATTTGAGAATTGAGATAATTTTACTTCATCTCCTCCAATCTAGATGCCTTTTACTTCATTTTCTTGCCTAATTGACCTGGCTAAAACCTCCAGCAAAATGTAGCATAGAATTGGCAAGAGTGGCCAATGCTCATCTTGTTCTTGACCTCAGGGGTGGCGTTTCCAGTCTTTCCCCACTGACTATGACGTCGGTGAGCTGTGGACTGTTCACAGATGCCCTGGACGAGGCTCAAGATATTCCCTTCTGTTTCTAGTTTCTTGAGTGTTTCTATCACGAAATGGTGTTGGATTTTGTCATATGGTTTTTCGCACCTAGTGGATATTAGCTTTTGCAGCAGCTTTTAAACCATGAAATTGTCTTCCCTCCCCTCTTCCTCCATCTTTCTCCCTCACACAAACACACAGAACCTCTCTGGAGGCAAACCAGAACCCACATATTAAATACTTGCTGAAAGCCAGTCGAATGACTAGTCTAGACCTCTTGATCCCGTCATCCCTGCCCTGGCTGCTGTGTAACTGGGGGGTGGGCCCACTCCAAACAGGTGACGACAGATATTCACATACTCATGGTGATTCCGAGGATGGTGGCTCCCTCTGGATTGCGTTCTCCGTCGTGTTCTCTTCTCTTTACTGACTGTAGAGTGAAAATATTTAGCATGAAGGGAGAGGATTGTGCAGGAAAGAGCATATATCAAGTGTGTGTGCTGAAAGGTAACAATAAATAGGCAAAAAACTTGACTTCTTCAAGAAATGTGTTAAAGGAAATATGACATATTCTCTACAGACCTTCCTGGCATGGAAGCCCACATTCTGAAAATATGGTGTCTGGTTAATTTTCTGAGGCCTCGTGTATCACTTTTCTCTTGCAGGAGTCTGGGTGCTGACCCTGTTGTCGGCCGGCCTCACGAGGGTGAGCTTTCTGTTCCACATTTTGCCCGGTTTCAAGTAAGAGGCCTTTGGGGTCATTTGCATGTCCTCAGCAGGAAAGCGTCAGCCACGCTTTCTCAGAATTACCAGGCAGTGCCGGCAGAGCCCGACATGCAGTACGAGGTCTGGATTGGACAGACACTTCGTCTGCAAACTTCCTATGGCACTGAGTTTCCGAAGCCCTTAAAGAACAGTGATTCTAAAGTGGAAAAAGGAAGGACAAAGGCATTTCAGCATTGTGTTTGTCAGAGTTCTCCAGAAAACAACCAACAGGATACATATGCACGTGCACACATACACACACACACACACACACACACACACACACAGATGTGTGTATATGTATGTGTAGAGAGAGAGAGACTGATTCTAATATATTGGCTCATGTGCTCATGAGGGCTGGCAAGTCCAAAATCTGTAGACCAGGCTTGCAGACTAGAAAGTCAGGCAGGTGTCTAGATGCTGGAGTCTCGAGGCAGATTTTCTTCTTTGAGAAACCTCAGTGTTTGCTCTGAAGGCCCTCAGCTGATGAGGCCCACCCAAATTATTGACAGTAATCTCTTTTTCTTGAGGTCAACTAATTGTACGTGTTAACCACATCTACAGAATACCTTCACAGCAAGACACGATTAAATATCCAGTTTGATTAAACAGCTGCATACTATGGCCTGGTCGGGTTGACACACAAGACTAACCATCAGAGCCCACGCTCCCTCAACTTGGCGCCCACTCACATCTCCTTTAGCCGCATTTAATCTCCAAATAAGGACAGGAAGAAAGTCATTCTTCCCTCTAACATGGTACCCCTCTCCTGTGGACAACTCAAAACACAAATACTCTCCCCAAGGAGGATGCAAAGTTCTTGGGTGATGTGCACTCCTTTCCTTGATATCCTATGACTTACATACTATCATGTGAAGTTAACTGTTATTGATACATCTAGTTACATATGATGTTCTGTGATAAGAAGATAAGGAACAGAAGAAAAAAATTTATTTGATACATGCACACTGTCTACAGTCTGGGAAGGCTTCCTGGAAGGCTTCTTGGATCCTTGGGCTGGGGCTTCTCTGGAGGGCAGCGGGGCGTTTTCTGTTTTTGGAAAGGCACGTGGAATGGCAGTCATGTTGCTGAACATTTGTCCTCTCGAAGCACCAGTGCCCGCTCTAAAACAAGCTTCAGAGCTAGTGCCAGCTCCACCACCAGCTCCACAGCTAGCACCGCCTTCAGTGTCAGACATCACACCAGCTCTAGTACCAAATCTGAAGTTCGAGCCATTTCTTGCCCATGTCCAAGAGCTAGATGTAGTACCAGCCACAGAGCTAGTGCCAACTCCAGAAAACGGTCAAAAGCTGGGGCCAGGTCCAACACCAGCTCCAGCAGCAGCTCAAGAGCTTAAGTGTTCTCTGGAGCCAGCTCTAGCTAGAATCCTGACTCAGAGCCATTTTCAGGACCAGCTTCAACACCCAAGCCACTGCACGAACCAGTTCTATTACAAGCTCCAGAACTAGAGCCAGTGATAGGTCTATAGCCAGAGCTAGCCCCAACACCAGCTCTACCAACAGCTCTAGCACCAGAGTTGGGGCCAGCTCCATAGCTAGAGCTAACCCCAGCTCCCACAGTTGCACAAACTCCTGAGATAGAGCAAGCTCCACCTTCAGCTCCAGTGCTAGTTGCAGGGTCAGGGCCGGGGTTCTCTCATGAGCTAGAGCTGGCTTGAACACTAGCTGTAGCATCAACGCTGGAGATAGAGGCAGCTCTATCACCAACTCCTGTGCCAGTCCCAGTGATGGTTCTAGTGCTCACTTTAGAGTGAGAACCAGGTTGAAGCTAGTTTACAGTCAGTGCCAGGTTCCAAGGAAGAGCGAGCTCCAGCATCAGCTCTAACACTGGCTCCAGAGTTAGAGCCATTTCTGGCACCAGCTCGAGAGCTAGAGTCAGCACCAAGTTCAGAGGCAGAGCCTGCTCCAGCAACAGATCTAGTACCAGCTGCAGAGCTAGATCCCCCACAAGTGCTGGAGCAAGAGCTGGCTTGGGTACCAGTAGCAGACTTAGAGCCAATGCCAGCTCAAGAGAAAGAACCAGCTCTGGCAACAGCTCTAGCACCAACATCAGAACTAGATCATGCTGTGCTACCAGCTCTACCACCGATTTCAGAGATGGAGGCATCTCTATCACCAACCACCCAGCCGGAGCCTGTGCTGCTCTAGTACCAGAATCTGCCCCAACACCAATTCCAGAGGTGGAGCCGGTGCCAGAGCTACAAACCTAATCCACCACCAGTTTTAGCACCAACTACAGAGCTAGAGCTAGGACTGGTTATACAACTAGAGCCACAAGAACCAGGTCTAGAATGAGAACCACAGTTAGAGCCACTTACAGCAATAACTCTACACCAGCTCCAGTGCAAGAGTTGGAGCCAGCTCAAGAGCTTTATCAAACTGCAGAAGCAGGTCTAGATTATCTCTGGAGGTAGTTCCAGCTCCAGTGCCTTCCCCAGAGCTAGAGATACTGGCGGCTATAGAGATAGCGCAACTCTAACACAGGCTCTCGCATGAGCTGCTGAGATTGAACCAGCTCCAGCTTCAGCTCCAGTTCTAGAATCAGAGCCATGTTTTGAGCTAAAGCAAGCTCCAGCACCAGCTCTAGCACCAGCGAGAGGACTAGCCCATGACATCACCATGATGGGTGGG
Organism: Diceros bicornis minor; assembly: GCF_020826845.1. Taxonomy (NCBI): domain Eukaryota; kingdom Metazoa; phylum Chordata; class Mammalia; order Perissodactyla; family Rhinocerotidae; genus Diceros; species Diceros bicornis. The sequence continues at coordinate 110,105 of NW_026691163.1, forward strand.
GCCAGGTGTTGGGCTGAGGGGTGGGACATTTTCTGCCAGACAGCTCACTCCCAAGTACCTTGATCACATCCACTGCCAGCTCCTCGTCCTCCCTCACTCCATGAGGTCCCAGCCCCGGGGTCTCTGTGGCCCTGCTTTCCCAAAGAAGGCTCAAAGCTGACAAAGAGCCCTCTGGTGTTGGAAACTGGGGCCAATTCATTAAAAACAGTATACATTTTGACCCAGAAACTCCACGTCATGGATTCTGTCCTAAACAGAGATTTGTGGTTGCAGGTGTTCCCTTCAGCACGATTCAGAGAGTGAAAAACTGGAAATGGCCCCTGGTCCAAGCAGGGGGTCTTCATAAATTCTGATGCCAGCACAGAGAAAATACCAAGTGGAATAGGATTGCCTGGCAGTGGCCATGCCTGGACAAATCAGGCTCTAGAAGAGCACACACCCTGGAATGCTCCGTTCCTGACACCCACAAGTGCACACACACATACGCACGCATGTGCACACACGTGCACACACTGTACAGACTTTCTGTGGGATGAAGTCCTGGGATCAGCACCGCCAGCACAGGCGTGCCCCTGGGGGCTGCGATGGGTCCTGCAGGCTGGTCTCCAGAGAGGAGTGTCCTTTCACACTTGTCTCTAGGAGTCTGCTGGGGCCTCTGCTTCCTCACATTGTCACCAGGGCTGGTTGTCACCACACTGGAACCCTGCCCATCTGATGGGGCCCAGTGCCCTCTCCACAGTGTCTCCATGTGCGGGTGTCCCCCTCGTGGAGCTCGAGCTTCTCTGACACATGCTGCCCCTGTGTATCACCTCTCATTGGCGTTGAGTGTGTTTGCTCTTTATCTCTTATTAAAATACTGAATTTCAAGCATTTTTTGGAAGCGAGGGATGTGTAGCCTTTCCCTGGCCTTGGGTTATGAGGAATGCTTTCCGGTTTGTGGTTTGCCTTTCCAGCTTTTTACCCTTGTCTTGTTTTTGTTTTGGCCACAGGCGTTTCATGCCTGGCTTCTGGCTCTGGTGTCCCACTTAGAACAGCAGTCTGTACCCCAAGATTATGCACATATTTACCGAAAGGGCTTTATTTGATACATCAAATCTAGAATCCACCTGGGATTTTCCTATCAAATTAGAGAAATTCTATTTCAAATAAAAACAGAAAAGGAAAACCTATCAGGCCCTGTGAAAATAAGAAGGCAGACACAAATGGCCAGTTATGCCATGATTCCACTTATAGGAAACATCCAGAATAGATTTAACAAAAAACAGTGACAGAAAACAGATTAGAGCGGGCCAGGGCCTGAGGAATAAACGGGGAGTGAGTGCTTTTAGAACAGGATTTCCTTTTGGAGTGTGAAATTGTCTGAGCCCAGATAGCGGTGATGGATGCACAACAATGTGAATGTCCTTAATGCTCATAAAGTGTACAATTTAAAATGAGAAAACATAAATTTTAAAAAATCGAAACATTTAATTTAAATAATTATTAAGAACTAAACAATAAAGAAAAATCAAAAAGAGCAACTAAGAAGGAAACAAACACATTAATGAGGGTAGGGAAGGAAATTTCTGGTGAGGGAGCAGTTTGAATGGGTGGTACAGGAGCTGCTGATGAGAGACATTGCAGAGCCAGCTCTCCCAGGCCAGATGGTTTGGCTTCAGGTGCCTCTTGGTCTCCTGCAGGACCCTCTTCAGGGGATGTGTCTCCCTGCTTGCATGGTGGGGCCTCAGTTGCCTCCTGGTCTTCTGCCGGAGCCCGTGCATGGGATGGTTCTCCCTGCACGGTGGCTGGAGCCTCAGCTGCCTCCTGGTCTCCTGCTGGAGCCTGTGCAGGGGATGGCTCTCCCTGCACGGTGGCTGGGGCCTCAGCTACCTCCTGGTCTCCTGCTGGAGCCTGTGCAGGGGATGGCTCTCCCTGCACGGACGCTGGGGCCGCAGCTGCCTCCTGGTTTCCTGCAGGAGTTGGTGGTAATGATAGTTGTCCGGGATGGATGATGGGTACTGAGGTAGCTCTGAGGCTTGTCCAACAGTCAGTGCAGACGTTCTCCCCACAGCTGCTGATGCAGTCTTGTGTCACAGCTGCTCACCCCTGGGGGTGAGGGATTGGATGTCCCCTTCTACCAGCTCCTCGCTGATCTCCTGTATGGAGCTCTGCAACGGCAGTGACCGGCAGCCGACCCAGAGGCATCCGAGCCCTGCCAGCTGCCCAGCTGTCCTTGTGCTGCTTCTGTCCTCGGGACCTAATTCTCCCAGATCAGGCACATACCTGTGTCTCCACAGAATTCCACCCCGGATGAAAGACATACACCTCAGGCAGAAGGGTGCCACTCTAGCACTCCACATCCCACCCAGCCGGCCTTGACCTGGGCTGTGAACATGACCCACCAGGGTCATGTTAGAAGCCCACCAGGCTTCTAACACCTCAGCGACCTGCTCCTGCTCACGGTGGTCCACCCTCATGAAACCGCCCTTCCACACACACACATGGGGAGGGGATGTAGGGATGCCCAGATGGGACCACAGTGCTGGTCTGGTCTGGATTGGCCTTCCCTAGGACTCCCTGTGTTACCTTTCTGTCCCTCCGGTTAAACGGCCACAATTGTCGGCCATGAGAAAGGAACCAGCATCTGCATTGCGGGTGGTCTTTGGGAGCTTTCCTGGGGCTCTGGCCCCTGACCATCGAGAAGAAGCAACTAAACACGTTGCTCCTCCTAGACAAGTGCTAGACAAGTGAGCTGGCTTGGGGGCTGTCTCTAGGATGTGGGTGCCTAGTTACCAGGGTTCCGAGTACTCTTGGGCTCCATGAGGGTACTTCCTGGGGTCACCTTACCTAAGCTCCCTCCTTACACAAGACCTCCCTAAGGGCTCCCGGGGCTGCTGACTGCTCACTCTCCATCTCCACACCACGTCCAGACACAGTCACACCAACAGAGTCCACCCCACAGCCTCTGGGGATGTCTGAACGCAAGCAGGGCCCCAGCTTTGAGGACACAGTGTTGAATGCAGTCCCGCTCCTGCTTCTTGCCAGTGATGTCACCCTGGACAACCACGTGCCTCTCAGGGCCTCCCCAGTGTCCCCATCTGTGCAGTGGGGGTCATTCTAACATCTACTCCCTCGGGATGTCATCAGGTGCGATATAAGATATTTTATGTTTTCAAGTATATGTGGAAACCATTCTGGTTGGAACCTGATTTGGCCCGAAATTTATTTGAACCAAAGAAACCTGACTCATGGCTTGTCAGACATGCATTGTCTGTGTACTTTAATCGTTACCCTAAAGTAAAGAATGTACTCTTTGAAGAAAAAAAAGCATCCCTCCCTTCCTTTGATGCCAGCACCCTTTCAAGATAAGACTGAATGCCTCATTTCCTCCAGCGCCGAGGCCATGGTGACTTGCTGTCTATGTGCTCATCAATAGCAAAATATCTCCTTGAATGCTTGAGAGAATGTGCACCTGTCATGCTTGATGTGTGTCTCTGTCTTTGGAAACGGGATGTAACTCTGCTGAAAACCACTCTTCTTCACAGCGCTTTCTTCCCTTGCAAAGATGTGCTCCGGGCTAGAGTCCTCAAATGAAATTGGGCTCAAATAAAACTTTGTGCTACAGAACGATTATTGATTATTTGCGGCACCTTTTCCTGGCAACCACGAAGGGACTTCTGAGACACCCACCTGAGACCAGGTGGAGCCTACTTTCAACCAACACTGGTACCACAGGGGACCGTTGAGCTCCACTACCCCTCCTCCCCCCCGGGTTCACTGCACTCTTCAGGTGGTCTGGTGAGTGCTCCCGAAATCTGGACCTCCTTATTTAAGTTGACAGTCCTGACTTGTTATTCCAGCTGTTTTGGGTCTGAAGACTTCAACATCTTAAGGGTGTGTTGGTACTCTTCCTAGGTAAGAGGAACCTGGGGGGGACATTTCCTAGGTGAGGGGAGCCAACAGGGAGACATTTCCTAGGTAAGGGGAACCAAGGGGGAAGTTTGGAGTGAACTGGGTTAGCTGACCTCTTTAATTTGGCTTTCAATTGAAAAAGAGACATGTTGATAAAGTCTGAACAAACTGACAGCAAAATGAGAGACTGAATTTGTTTTGTTCTGAAGAAAAGGGGCACTTGCTCTTTCCAGCCACAAGTTGTTCTCAGGTGACTGAGAACCTGGTGTAAGTGTCTGAGGACAATCTCCATGACAAGCGGCAGTCGCATAGGGAACTCAGTCACCATCATTCACTTTAAATAATTAATGTCTTGTCGAGGGGCCCGCACACAAGGATTGTTCATCCAGTGCTCTGCACCCCTACGGTAGTTGTAGACTGCCCGCAGGAGAAGCTAAGACACGTGAGAGAGTGTTCATCACCTTTTAGGAAGTGACACTCACAAGCAGCACAGTTTTGACCAGCTACACTGTCCTTAGAAATTGTTCAGACTTGATATTAAAATGAAACTAAAAGAAAATGAGAAACCACACTTTCAAAGCCAACAATGCCAGATGGGCACCCACCCACTGGAACTCTGGCTGGCTCTGTGTACAATATGTATGGAGCCTTTACTTGCAAGTACTTAACCAAATGGGGATAGCTGTAATTGGCTGAATCTTTGGATCAGGATAACCTGGGATAATTTAAAATTACACTGGCCACCTTTGGGGATCCTTTGAGCTTCCAAAACTTGTCTTTTTGTGCACTAGATTTGAGAACCGTGGAACAGACAGATTAAATGCAATCTTTAATCTCTAAAGAGTTAAGCATGCCACCTTCCAGCACACCTGCTCGAAAACTAAAGGTTGCAGAAGTTGTAAATATTTAAAACAACCGCAAAATCTTGCTACGCTTGTATTGTGTCCTGAGAGCTTGGCTTAGTAACCATCAGGTTGGGCGCCCCAAAATATGGTCAGACAGAATTGCGGGTTGCACCCAATTTGCAGTCAGGTATGGTTGGACAGAAATATGGGTTGAACTCCATTTGTGGCTAGGGTCCTACCAAAATGCCACCAGCTTCAAGGGTGTTACATTGGCCGTTAGAAGGAATGATCTAATTAGATAAGATTGCTTAAGATGTGCACTTAAAAGCAAAGCCTTCAAAATTCCAAAAGAGCCCTACTGAAAGTTTGGTTGCAAAAAGCTAATAAAAAATTAAGCTATAAAAGGTACCTAAAAGTCTATTAAATTATTGCTTTACAGACACCCCCATAATCGACATTCAAAGAGGGGCCCAGTATGAGCCCCTCTCAGAGTTAATGAGATCATAAGAGATTTTCTGGGAAACTTAACGTTATTCCCTTAAACAGTCAAGGGGAAACTTAAATTAAAAATTAATAGAATTGTTTAATACTGCCAAAAACACAGTTTGGATCCAACTATTCTTTTTTAAATTAGTGAGTTTTGTATTGTACCTGATTCATAGGAAACATTTAACGAAAACCATTTAAGGTCTCTGCTTGTGTCTGTCTGTGTATCTATGTATGTCTATGTGTACGTGTTATATATATGTGATATTTTTCTACCTCTGGATGATGTAATTTCTAAAAGAGCTCCATTAGCAGGCTTAAAGTAAGCATTTATATAAATTGTTTCTAAATGTAATGGAAACTAACCCAAATGTTTTTCAAGTTAACATGATATCATCTTTAGTAAATGAAAGCTTATTTAAGTTTGTTGGTTTGATGAAAATAAGCATGTTTTCAGTATTCTAAAAATTATATAAAATTCCTAAAAATCTGATATGTCTTGGTATAATTCTAGTCGTTATCTTAAAATGTGGCTTATAAAATAACCAAATTTCCTTGTAATTACATTATCATGTTAAGTCTTTTGTCATTGCCAGATCGTCACTATTTTACTCCAGTGGTTTTACAAATACATTTCATCTTCAGAGAAATTCGCAACAAGGCCTCTGACACATCCAACATTTGACACACATGGACAGAAAGCTTCTACAGTACGTTGGTTGTGTGATTTATCCTTTTTTGCTGTGAAAAGTCAGTGTTGGCAGGCTCCAGGCTCCTGTCACTTCAGCAAGTGTGTGAGGACACCCTGAATGCAGTGACCACGGGCCACTGTGACGTGTCACCTGGCCGTTCTGTCTTCTTACACTCAGACTCTGTCATTCCACCTATATTGGGGAAGAAGCGAGGCCAGTGCAGAGCCCGAGTGGCAGGCACAGCCTGAGAAGGTGGAGGGACTCTTGTCACACGGTGGCCACCACCGTCTCCCTCAGTGGACGGTCGTTGCCAGGGGCCTGGGTCTCCGTCTTCCATCCCCTGAGCCCCCGCCGGACGTGCAGGCTGCCACTCCATGATGATTTCTGGAGAAGGGGCTCTTGCTAGCACACAGACCCTGACATCAGTGAATAAAAGACACTTGGCCTGCCGTTCTCGTCAGGTCCGCCCCTGACTCACTCAGGAGAGTCCTGTCCTGACCACGTTTGTTTCTTGAATATGTGGTTGGCTCACATTTTCAGGAGGTCAGGAAACACCTACTGTGCACTCACTGTGTTCATGTGACAGTCAGACGCTGAGAACCACGCTGCAGGAAGAGTGCTCTGACTTGGCACAGCAGGTGACAGTCTCGTTGAGCACCTGGCACAGGGTAGACACTTGGGCTGCATTTCTGAAGATCCACACTGTTCTCTCACAGATTACGCTCAGGTCCCAGCACCTCCTGACCAGCAGCAGAGTTACTCACACCTTCTGAGGGTCATTCTCTCCGCAGGGGCTGCATGGGAGCTGCTCAGGTGCCTCGGCCTACCGTGCAGCCTGACGTTCCGACAGACCACTTCAGATGGCCTTGGCGGCCTCAGCACTGGGGTGGATCTGTGAGGCAGCCATTGTCCTGGGGCCTGTCCTGCCCCATGGTTGAGCCCCAGGAATGTATCCCCTCCCCAAAGGATCCCACACTTGCCTTTCTCTCTCCCAGGGTGCATTACCCAGCTACCCTCAGACGCTCATGCTGTGGCGACCAAGAAACCCAGCCTTTCTTCCACACAAACCTTGATATTTCACACGGAGGAGCCCAGATTCAGCTTGAGCTGGAGACAGTGCTTGGAGTCCCTCTCGCTGTGCTTTTCTCAGGGGCCACACTGAGGGCATGCTGAGCAGTCAAGTTTAAAAGGAGTAATCCAGAGATTGTGGTCACCTTCTCAAACCAGGAGTCCATTGTCTTGTTAGGGAGGCAAACAGGTGGGATGTAGCTGGTGGGGGAGCTGCCCATGAGGAGCAGAGAGACTTGGTCTTGCTGTCGCTCTGGTAGGGTGGTGCCAGCTGAATTGCCAGAGAAGAGCACAGGAATCTGTGCCCATCAGAAAAATGCCATGTGTGCATCTACCCTCAGAGATGGAAAGTGAACAGGCTCAGGCTTGTGACCCGAAGCTGTTCCTCAGGTGCAGTCATCCACCTTCATTACAGCGAGAGACCACTGAAGATGAAGCAAAGGCCTGATAAAGTCCCTGTTCCTGACCGACTGTACGCCAGGAGCCGCCAGGTGCTGGGGATGCGGTGGTGAGAAGCATGCATTCATTCCAGCTGGCGCATCTCGGGGCTGGCTACCTCTCATGAGTCTGGCCTCAAACTAGGAAATCAAGATGAGGTCACCTGCCCCCAGAGCAGCCGAAGGAGGCCGTGTTCATGAGGGGATTCCTTTGGGCAGATTCAACCCCTCCCCCTGAGCTTCTCAACCTTGCCTGTATGATAGAATCATCTGGGAGGTTACTGATTGATTGTTTTGATGTACCGTATTCAACATTTGGTGGACATTTGGCTGGTTCCACATTTTGGCTATTATGAATAATGCCAGAACTTCATGTATGAGTTTTACTTGGCCCAGCATTTTATTTTTTGGATCATTCGCATACAAGTGTCTGTGTGAACGTGTTCTCAGTGTTCTCGAGTGTATACCTAAGGAGTGGGATCACTGGTGCCTTCATTTAATTTTTTAAGTTTGGACACTTTTACCACGTAATTCATGACACGCTCAGTGACCCTGAGTCCAAGACACCGAGTATTGATTTCCCTGAAGACACCTCGGGCTATTACCTACAGGCTCCTCAGAGGCTCTGCCTGCTTCCCCGAGGTTCTCCCTGGACATCAGGACCCTCCCGGTGCCCCATGCTCATCAGGGTGGCAGATGGGCCTGGGTCTCGCTGATGCTGCACAGCTTCCCGCTGGGTCAGCTCAGGACCAGAGCTCCTGGAAAAACAGCTCAAATGAGATGCTTCCCCATCAACCTTTGCGAGGTGGGAGCTCCGGATTCTTGCCTCCGTCCTCTTCCTCCTTCTCTGTGCTGCCTCCACCATGTTGATAGGGACTTCCTTTAACCCTCAAGAGTGTCAGAATAACTCACATTCTTTCTTGGCCATCCTTCACGCCCAGCATCCATTCCTGTTGCTTTTTCTACCACATCAATATTTTTAAAACATTGACATGTGAGTCACATGATGTAAGACCATTTTAAAGTGTACAATTCAGTGGTTTTAGCGTATTGTCTATGTGGTGCAACCACCCCCACGATCTCATCCCACGCATTCCCTTTGGAGAGCTCGTTTTCACCATCATGAGCCCCCTGCCACCTCAGAGGAACGTCACATGATAAAACCAGGGGGACCATGTGACCACAGAAGCTGCTCTTTCCTCCTGTGGCTGAGTTCTTTATGTTACATTTTGAAAGAGGGTGGGGGAGGTTTTAAACCGATATTTCATCGAAGAGAAACTGAATCAGATTCTTGGGGGTGGAGTCCTGGCATGGGTAACCCCCCCCAGGGATCTGAATGTGAGCTGCAGTCAGAACCTGCCAAGAACCAGCCAGAGCTGCTCCAGGAGCAATTATACCCTGGTTGAGCGTGGGGCAAATTCATGATTCTGAGGGTTGGCTGGATATCTGCTGGTCCCCTGCATGCGCCACTGCCCCCACCACCCCAAATCTGCACACAGAAGACACTTGAACCACCAGGGACCACTCCTGAGAACTGAGGCCAGGACCCTGGCAGTCCCCCTTTCCTGCTCCTATCAGCCCTCTTCATAACCCAGATCACCACTCAGATGCTAAGTTTGGTCCCCTGCGTGGAAGTCCTCAGTGGCTCCCCATGGCCTGTAGGAGGGTGAGGCCCCTGGCGGACCCGAGCACCCACCTTGCATTTCAGCCTCATCCCCTACCTGCCCCATCCACTCCTGCCTCCCCCTCCGCACTCCTCCATTCCAGCCAAGGTTCCCTCTGGCCCTCTATGACTTTGCTCCTCCCTCTGCTGGGTCCCCATCTTACCAAGTTCAACCCTAATGTCCTGGCTTCTTGGTCTGCCCCCTACTGCTGAACAGTGGTCATTCCCTACCCCTGGACACAGCACACCTTTGTGGTCTAGCCCGGCCCTGCACTCCCTGGAATAGATCCTTTCCCTGTCTTCTCACCTCCTAGAGAGACTCAGGTGCAGGGGCCACAGCAGGTTCCTCGGGGTCCCCAGCACCTGGCACAAGGTCCAGCACCGCCCGAGTGACAGTGACTGTGAATGAGTGGCGGGAAAGGGAGGTTGGGCTCTGGAGGCCTTTGTAACTTTTGAGATTTTGGGGGACATCAAGAGTCCCCGTGGATGTCCTAGCTCCAATGGGGTCTCTGAAGGAATGAGGGGGACATAGTCTGAAGACCCCAGAAAGGAAAGCATTCACAGCATCCAGAACTTTCTTGGACTCAGGGTGGTGAGAAAGCTTCAGAGCCATTGTCACTCTCTTCAATCACCAGGTCTGCTTTTCCTGCGGGCAGGGGTAAGGCGGGTGAGGATGGAGGTTGGTGGGGTTCAGTGCAGGCTCAGGCCTTCAGCGCTGCCCTGCTCACACCAGCCGTCCATGGAAAATGTCAGAGAGGGGCAGTGAAGGGTGTCCAAGGTCCAAGACCTCTGTCCTGCCTGGGCATCCCAAGTGCCTGCCTGCTAAAAGGGCAGGAACCAAATGCCAGAGCCCTGTGTTAGGGACGCTGGGCATGGAGCCCTCCCTCGTGCCCCTAGGGTATCTTGTCGGGAGGCATCAGCTCCTGGGCTTCTAGCACCAAGGACCTTCCTGGGGGTGTGACATCCACAGCAGGGCTCCAGGCTTGTGCCAGAAGCCCTGTGGCCCGGGATCCAGCCCCTGATCCTCCCCCTGCCACCAGCAAGGCCCTGTCCTGCTCCGCAAGCCCCCTAACCCCCAGGGCCACCTCTGCCAGAGGTTTAGGAGGAATGGTGGGCACAGTAGACAGTCTCCAAGATGGCAGCAGTGACCTTGGCCTCTTGGTTTCACACCCTTGTGTGTTCTCCTCCTGTGTCAAATCAGAGCAGGGCTGTATGGTGACAGAGTATGGTGGAGGCAGAGGGGTGTGAATTCTGAGGTTCGGGGCCAAAAAACCATTTTGGCTCTTGTACTGGCCCTTGAATCCCTTGCCCTGTGGGAATCCGGGCACCGTATTGTGAGGACACTCAAGCAGCCCCATGGGGAGACCCACGTGGAGAGGAACAGGCTCCCTGCCAACAGCTGAGCCCAACTTGCCAGCCCTGTGAATAAACCACCTGGGAAGTAGATCCTGCAGTCCCAGCCAGGACTTCAGATGATCGCAGCATCCTGAGGGACCCTGAGCCAGCTGCTCAAACTGCTCCTGAATTCCTAACCCACAGAAACGGTGACACGTAAACAATCAATTTAATCCATTGCATTTGGGGCAACTCGTTACCCTGCCTCAGGTAACTAATACAGCCCCTCTCGCTCTGGGGATGTGCCCTCTCTCAGATGCTGGGTGTGGATGGGAAGGTTGTTCTGCCTTCCTCCAAGCCCCTGGCCATGTTCCTTGACCATGGAATGGAGAAGGAAAGAGATGAGATGTGGCCCTGGAGCAGCACAAAATCAGACGCCCTCAGTCAACATGATATTTTTCTCCATTTTAATTAATACTTTACAAAGTACAAAATACATTGTCTTTTTGGAGAAACAGTTGGTATTTTTTCTCTCCATCACATAGTACATGAATCTTGAGGGTTTCATGTTTCTTGAAGAAAGAAAGAAAGCGTGAGGTTCCCCACCAGGGTGTAAGGTTGCCCAGTTCTCCCCTCTCCAGACCTTGGGACAGATGTAAGTGCCACTGCTACTGCTGGAGACCTAGGGAAGGCCAGGTGAGGGCTAGACCCCCGAAGATGAGGTCCTGGGCAGGGTAAGTCTCCGCAGAATCCCAGTATACCCCCAACATCCCCTCACCCCATCTCAGGGTAACAGAAATGATCTTGGCATAGAGCAGGATCTTTTGTTTGTTACCGTCTGACCCCAGTTTTGGAGCCAACCCTGCTCAGTTCTTCCCTGGACCATTTCCTGAATAGCTAAACTGAGGCAGGGGACAGGGACACTCACTGGGCTTGGCCTGTGACTTGGGACATGAATTTGGCCTATTTTTCAAACCCCCTTCCCACCCCTTCTCCAACTTGCTGGACCCTCTTCAGGGATGAGCCCCAGTAGGCGAGGGGGCACCAGCACCCAAAACCTCTCCCTGTGAACAGTATCCTCAGGACTGGATGCTTCTGAAGAGCCGGCTCAGCAGGTCTTGCCCCTTTGGGCTGCATGGACTGCCAGGCCTCGCGCTGCACAGCAGAGCCCCTGCTGGGGACACCTCTGGCCCCTCCACAGAGCAGATTTACACAGTCAAGTGGGCTGAGGCAGTCCTGCATGCAAGGCCTGCCACACCACCATCAACTCCATATGTGGCCCCCTGGTAAGAATGCTACCGAGGCCTCAAAATACGGGATGAGTCAGTCCCTCAGCTAGGATTTGGGCTCTGCACACGTGTGCTCACACACACACTAATGTGGATGACACGGCACATGTTCACACCTAACATGTGTGTGTTAACACACGTGTGGCTGTCCACAGAACACTGTCCTGACCCGAGGGCAGGGGCCACCTGCACTCCTGGCTTTCTCAGCCTCCCACCTTCTTGAAGCAAGAGCCACAAACTCCCTCATCACCAGGCTGCCCACAGACGCCAGGGGCCGGGCCGCAGGCTCCTACCTCCACTCCAGCCACTCCTGGTGCCGCCTGCCTCAAGGCCAGAGGCTGCCTCAGCCACCAGCTCCTGCCTTTACCTTCCCAAGAGAGCAGGCGTCATAAGAGGGGTGGACATCAAAGCTGAAGGTATGGAAAGGGAATGAGAGACAGTTAAGCTTGTCCTTTTGCTGCCTCTAATTTGAAAATGAAAGAAAGAAAAGAACCAGATGAGCTCTGAGAGGTAGGAAGAAGTCTCTCCTTCAGCGGGGCTCCACTCCCCTCAGGACAGCCCCGCCACTCTTCCCATGCCTGCCCTCTGCTGGGCTGACCATGGTCCACCACCCTGGTTTCTCCCCTCCCAGGAGGCCTCTGTGAATGGAGGGCTGCTGCCCCTCCCTCAGCACAGTATCCAGGAACCTGAAAGGCCAAAGCTCATGTCTTTCCATTGCTGGGAGACTCCATCATCCTCCCCCAGGTTCCACTCACGAAGCCACACCTACTTCATTTCTCCATGTAGGTGACAGCAGTGACTGGCTGCTCCCTGCCCTGGCATAGAGTAGGCACAGATATATTGGGGGTATTTTCTTCCTACCCCTGCCCAGTGTCCACTCAGAGAGTGGCATCAGAAATTCCTCAGTCACAGGGCTGTAGTGCTCTGCTCTCATGTGGGTTCTCCGCAAGGCTCCTCTCTTTGCTGGGGCTGGCAAGGGCCCTAGTTGTCCCCACCTCCAGATCCAGAGGCTCAGATAGGCGGCCCAGGGTGGTCGTGGGACTCCTAAAGTTCTTCCAGGGAAATGCTGCCAGGTGGGTGAGCCGGTTCATCTTTGATTATCAGGCAAATGGTGCCCTGGCTTGGGGTGGGAGCCTGGCCCTTCCTATCTCCCCAGAGCCTTCTCTCCTGACCTCCATGGCCTCCTCTGTCCTCTCAGAGGGGACAAGCCCCACAAGACCAGTCGTCTTCTTCTGGACACTACACTGGTCCCCGAGGCAGTGTTGCCTGGTGTGGGAGACCACAGTGGGCAGCTCTGGGTCACCAGGCTCCCTCCTTCTCCTCAAGGGGCCTGTGCCCTGGAGTTGGTGGGAGGGGGAGAATGCTGGTTCTTGAGGGGCTCTGGACCCCCTGAATCTTGGGGAGGAGAGTTCTACATGCCTCTCCAGCTCAGATGTGTGCCCTGGGCTGAGGGCAGTGGCATGGGCAACACCTGCTTGGCGGCTTTGGAGACCCCCGTGGAGTAAGGAGGTGCAGAGGTGGCACTGCACGTCTCTAATGGATTAGCTTTGGGGGCTGAGGGAGAAAGGGGTTTCTTGGGAACCAGGGGAGGCCATGCTGACGGTTGAGCCAGAGCACATTTTTCTAATTGGGGGTGAGGGACAAGGGGTGGTCAGGGCTCCCTCATCCCTCACTCTCTCCTCCTTGAGCTCTCACCACTCTGGAATGTACAGGGATGGTGTAGGGATGGGCGAGGCGTGAGTGTTTTGCAGAGGGTCTGAGCTTTCCTCACCAGGGAGAAGCACAGAGGCAAAGACACACCCGGGAGCCCAGGTGGGGGCTCCAGTCACTGACCCACCCCGCCTCTCGGCAGCCTGGCCCAGGAACACCATTGTCGTCCCGTGCACGTGTCTGTCCAGCCAGGGCCCAGAGATGCTCAACACCAACAGGACACACTCCTCAGGCCTCCCTGAGCCATTGGCTGCCCTCACTGCCTTTGCCTTCAGCCAGTAGGAAACGTGGCCATGGGCTCTTCCACTTGGGAGTGAGGGCAAAGGTCATGCAAGATGGCGGTGCCCAGGAGAGCTGAGGCATGAAGCAGAGAATGGCACTGGCAGCCCTGGCATTTTGCTGAGTTGGGATTTCCACCCCTGCGCAGATGGCTGAGCTTGCCAGATGCAAGTCCCCTTGTCAGCCCAGCAGAGTGAAGGAGAACAGCCTCAGATCACTGATGGTCCAGCTCAGGGCTGCCCCAGGTGTCCTGCACCAAGCACAGAGCAGAAGGGACTGGGGACCTCCCTAACCACCACCCAGATGAGAAATCTCCGGGAAAACCTTGGCCCTGAGTCCCAGAACTCCCTGGTCCCATGAATGGCCCAGAGTAGAGTTCACAGGGCTGTGGGGAGGACAGGATAGGGGCTCAAGGTGGGCGCTGGTATTTTAGATGAGTGGGAAGGCATGAATTTTACCACATTTTATCCTTAGGAGTGTTGGAGGAGCAGGTGCAGTCGTGTCTCCATATCTGCCCTCCCTGCGTTGATTCTACTCACCTTGACAACTACCGCTGCACTGCCTGCTCCACATGCACTGATCTCATTCAACGGCACAGAATCCCCACCCTGGGAGCAGCATTGTCCCCATGTCATATGGGGAATTGGAGGTGCAAAAAGTGTCACCAATGCCCTCCTTCAGCTAGCAAGTACACCTGGTGTGGAACTGACGGTCAGGAAAAGTGTTCCTGGAGTTTCTACCTGCTGAGCTTGGCCGGGTTCTCACACTGCCCTGGGCGGCACCGTGTCTCCCGGGTTTTGGGAAATGTGTGGAGGCTCTTTGGGCTGTGCCAGCGAACGGGGGAGACCACTGTCATTTAAGGAGGCAGAACATGCCACAGACTGAAGAATTGTCGCCACCCCCAACCCACACCCAGGGTGCCCAGGTAAGAACCCCTGGGAAAACTGGGGAAGGACATTCTAGCTCTGACCTCGCTTAGTCACTGGGGATAAAGAAGGTGCTCCTAATCAGCACAGGTGGCTGGTCCCTGAAGGCATGGGCACTCTGCACTTGGAGCATATTAACAAAGACTTTGAAACACTTAGAGCCCCAGAGTGTTCTGGTCCTTTCACCTTCTGTAAGGAAGGATCCCCTTGGCCTTGGAGCTGGGTTGAAGGCCACAGGGTCAGGGGCCTTGTGTGACCTTGAGGGAGACTCTTGTCAAGGGCAGCCCTGGGAAGCTTCCTTGAGCCCCACTGACCCCACTGTGCTCCTTAGCATCTCTCAGACATAGCCCTGCCCCTTGTCAACCCTTGGTTCATTTGCTGGGACTCCCTCCCAGGCCCCTGCTCTTCTTTGCCCCAGCCCCTGTCCAGCCTCCCACCACCACTCTCCAACTGAGCTACCAACCCTCCTCGGTCCTGCCCACCTGTGACCAAGATCACAAACTAGGTCCTGCTGGTCAGTCAGAGGCCACCACTCAGCTGGGCTTCACCCTGATGGGGGCCACCTGCAGCAGGAGCTCTGCAGCCACACTGGTGGGGCCTGGTGGACACCTGAAAGGCTCTGGGGAAGGAGAACCTGGGCCAAGCAGGGTCAGGGCTGCCTGCACTGCCCACTGTTCTCCCTCCAGCCCTCCTGGGGCCAGGAGGGATAGGGGTGCACAATCTCATCTCTCCACCTTTTGTTGTGACTCACAATTGCTGCTGGTTTTCTCCTGGTGAAGTGAATGTGCTTTTAAAAAATGTGAGAAATTGAGAAAGGTGTAAAGAAGAAATTAATAATCGCTGCTAATCCCTGCCCGTGTAACCGAGCAAAGGCTCCTTCTGCTTGCTGCAACCTTGAAGCCAATCAATCACAAGATGAGTCGGTGGTGAGGAAAGGGATTTACTCGATTAGCTAGCAAAATCGGAAGATGATGGACTCATGTCCCAGAGACCATCTTAAACAAGCACATAATCTGAGGCAGTTCTGTAGGGACTAGTGGGCTGTGAAGGGGGCTCAGGAACATTGACCATCTGGCATCGGAGACTGGAGACATCACACCAGGTCTTTCAGTTGTCATCGATGATGGATGCCGGCATAGACGATCTTCCTGAGGAGGTCGTCATGTTCCTAAGAAACTCAAAAGAATAAAGTAATCATCGATCACTCTTGGGATGTACGTGTGTCAGCCAGGATTATTTCCGAGAGCTGTTTATCTGCTAGGCTAAGTGCAAGGTAAAACACACAGAGCTTGAGTGAGCTAGTCAGACGTTACTCTAAGTTACAACACGGCTTCCCTCGAGTCAACTTGCTCTAGGCCAGTATCACCCACGGGTAACATTTGGCAAATTTTCTCCCAGGCCCTGCTGCATTTGTGCTTTCACTTCTTGTTTTCCTCATTCACATTAATTTGTAAGCATTTTCTGAAGTCAGCACAAATATTTTTCCAGCTGTATTGAGGTACGATTAACAAAGAAAAGTTGTATATATTGAAGGTGTACAATGTGATGATTTCATGTATGTGCACATTGTGAAATGAATACCACAATCAAGCTAATGAAGAGTTCCGTCACCTCCTGTAATAACTCCCCCTTCTTTTAATGCTAAGAACTCTTAAGATCAATTCTCTTGTGTATACAATGCATTATTATTAACTCTGGTCATCTCGTTCTATATTAGATCTTGAAAACATCCTCATGTTATAACTGAAAGTTTGTACCCTTTGACCAACATCTCTCATTCCCCTCGCACCCACCAACCTCCATCCCTTGTAGGCACATTCCACTCTCTGTTTCCACGAGTTTGACGTTTTTAGATTCCACTTGTAAATGAGATCATGCAGTGATTGTCTTTCAGTGTCTGGCTTATTATGCTTAGCATAATGTCCTCCAGGTTCAACTGTGTTGTCAGAAAAGGCAGGATTTCTCTCATATTGAAAGCTGGATAATATTTAATTGTAGATACATGTAATGTTTCTTAATCCAATCATCCATCAACAGACACTTAAGTTGTGTCCATATCTTGGCTATTGTTGTCACCAACTAACTGCCCCGAGTAATTCAAAGGCAATTTCGAAAGCACTTAACTGTTTCTTTTTTGTTGTTTTGGTGAGGAAATTTAGCCCTGACCTAGCATCTGTTGCCAATCTTCCTCTCTATGCTGAGGAAGATTTGCCTTGAGCTAACATCTGTGCCCATCTTCCTCCATTTGATATGCGGGACGCCTGTCATGGCATGGCTTGATGAGCGGTGCATAGGTCGGCACCAGGGATCCGAACCTGCGAACCACAGGCTGTTGAAGCGGTGCGCCCAAACCCAACCACTACGCCACCAGGCCGGGCCCTTAACTCTTTCTCAAAGTTGTTTCTCTGTTACGTTAAGAGACGCAATCACCAACCACCCTGAACCAGTCCAAACTGCATTGCAAAAGCAACGCCTGCACAGATGGGCCAAGAAGTCTCCAAAGTTACTTTTGCTTCATTTTAATGTTAAGATCTCCACCCCAGGAGGAGCTTAAGCCTTATTAGCATAACATGAAAGGTAGGGGAAAGCACGTTTTCAAACTACGCCTGGGCTGGCTTATACCCACCTCTATACGTGAGGACGAAACTTTCCTTTTGAATATTTATTCCCTACCAAAAATAAAAGGCACTTGTTTTCCCTTGCTGAGAGGGCCACAGCTTTGGAAGTGATTCCCTATGGTCCCCTTATTTGCGGCAAATGAATTGTACTTTGTGTGAGAACAACTTCTAGTAAAGGCTTTGATTTCAACTCACCAAATAGGGAACTCATTTTGGTTCGGTAACATTGTGACAAGTGCTGCAGTGAATATGGGAGGGCAGATATCACTTGAAGATACTGATTTCATTTCCTTTGGAACTATACCCCGTAGTGGGATTGCTGCATCATATGAGAGTTCCATTTGTAATCTTTTGAGAAAACTCTGATCTTTAATCTTTGAGAAAACACTGTTTTCCATACCGGCTGTACCAACAAAAATCAATTCCAGGTGGATTTTAAATCTAAACGGGGGTTTCTACAACAACTTCTCTAGTAAGTACCTTAGAAAAACAGTTTCAAGATCTTGGGGCAGCCAAAGATTTCGCAGAACACAAAGAACAGTAAACATAAGGAACAAAAAGATAAACAGGAAATTATTGAAAATGAGAACTGTCAGTGAAAAGAAACTTTTAAGAGAGGAAAAAGGGCAGGCACAAAGGGGATAAACACTTGCCATGTATTTATCTGACACAAGACTCTCATATAGGATATTTGACTAACTGGCATAAATTTATAAAAATATTACAGACAATCCACGAGAATAAAAGGGGAGATTTCACTAGGCACTTCAAAAAAAAGATAACCAAATGGGAACAATGAAATGGAAAAGGGCTCCACGTAATTACTCAGGAGGAAAATGCAAATTAAAACCACAATGAGCTACCACTACACATACACCACCACGGTTAAAATCAAACCTCTGACGGCACCAAGGGTTGGTGGAGATGCGGAGAAACTGGAACTTTTATACACAGCTGGGAGTGCAAACTGTTTAATCCGCTTTGATACTCTTTGATAGTATCTCCTAAAGGTGGACGTACACATACTCCATGACCCAACAATTCCACGCTTAGGTATATACCCAACACAGATATGTTCATATGTTCACCAAAAGATGTACAAGATGTCCAGAGCAGCATTTTTTGGCATATCATCAAATTGTAGACAACCCATTCTGCATCAGCAGTGGAATGGATAAATAAAATGGGTTATATGTTTTATAGTGGAATACTATACAGAAATAAAAATTAACTACAGCCACATTCAAGAATATTGATGAATCTTACAAGCAAAATGAAAGAAGCCAGACACCAAAGAAGACACTCTGTATGACTCCATTTAAATAAAGTTCAAAGACAAGAAAAACAAATTCAGAAGTTAGAATATTGGTTCCCCTTGGGAGAGAGAGGGAAGTGACCTGGGAGGGGCGCATAAGAGGGCTGTTGGAGGGCTAGTCATGTTCTATTTTTTGTGGGTACTGGTTAGCGGTTTTGTTCCCTTTGGATAATTCACGGATCAATGCAAGTATGATTTCTGTACTTGCTGGTATGTATGCTATGCTCCAACTTGCAAATCCAGTCTCATGATTATAAACTTTTTTACTGATTAGTCCCAAAGCACACGTGTTAGTGCGAGACTCCAGACTTATGGGTCTACATTCATATCCTGGATGTAACCTCTTCCTACCTCAGAGACCCTGGCCATGAGATTAACTCTCTGGGCTTCAGTTTCTTCATTTGTAAAATGGGTGACTTTTGGAACCTCTCTCTTACTCGGTGAGATAATTAACTCCTTGCTGGCACAGGGCAAGAACTCCATAACTAATGGCTCTTGTAGTTGTTCTTGCCACCCTTAACTCTTTGGACTGGGGAGCTGGTGAACGATGGCCTGTGGTGGAGGGTGGTGCAGGATGGGGATCCAGTCAAGACACATGCTCCAGGTGAGGGTGAGGGGACAGAGCAGAGCTGATGCTGAGGTGCAGGAGGAAGGGCCAAAGGCCTGGGGCTCCTCCTTCCTTCCCCATCTCGGTTCCTGCCCCTCTATAAATACAGGAGGTTAACTAATCGGGTGATCTCTAGCTGGTTAGTCCTTCCAGCGTGGACATTGGAGAGTCGGAAGGGTGATGGAAATGCCATGAAAAGCCAAAATCAAATTTCCCAGTTTGATCCACACTCAAACCCAAGGAAACAGACCTGGGAGTTAGGGGAGGTGGATATAGTGGTGGGATTATGGGTCTTGTCTATACTCTTCATTGTACTTTTTTCTATTGGGGACAGGAGCCACCTGAAACAAGGAGCCACCTGGGTGGCTGAGGGCCCAGGGGTGGTCCCCTTATCTGAAGACACCACATGAAAGGGGGTCCCTTGGCCCGGGAGAGCAGAGACTTGCCCTCTGTGGATGGGATGGTGTGGAACTCCCTGGGCTCAGGGGTTGCTCTGTCCACCCTGCTACAGCCCCTCCATGAGGGACATCCCTGCATTTGACGTCTTGCAGGGGGTCCACACCAAGAGGAGGGGGTTCAGGCTGTCAGTGCCCGGCCTCCAGGAGCCAGTGACCTTACACTCTCTTCCCCCTCACCTGAATCAGCCCCCAGCCTCCACTCCTGAGTGGAGTCCCATCTTCCCAGCTTGGCCCATTAGAACCTGAAGCCCTCTGAGATGTTCATCTTGGAGAGGGGACAGTCTCTTGGTGTGGCCCTTGTCCCTTCCAGGGTGTCTTCCCCTCCCTGCCGCCTGGGCCTGGCCTCTCCCTGGGGGAGTCTGAGTCTCAGAAGCTGCACCTCAGCCCTCTCCCAGCTGGCAACATGTGTGCACACCATGCCCACAACCTGCTCCACCGAACCGTGCACACTGCAGTGTCCACAATCCATGCACTGAGCCTTGTTAGCGGTAAAGGTTTGTCCTGCACAGGGAAGCAGGGGTGGATGGTGAGGAGAGAAGGGACATGTGAAATGCACCTAGAGCGGGGAGGAGTGAGGTGACCCAGGGACACTGGGAGGGGTGTGGGCAGCACCGTGGGACCTTGTGGTCTGCCGTCATGATGTGACGGTGGGACCAGCCCTGGCTCTGCACCAGCCTCTGCCCCTCTCACAGCTGGGGCAGGTGCAGAGAAGGTGCAGAGCTGGGTCCCAGGGTGGATTTCACCTGGCCAGGACCATGGAAGGAACAGGACAGAGCTGCAGGACAGGAGCGTGGGGCTGTCCTGGAGCTCAGTGTGTGCAGAGGAAGGAAGGACGTGATGTAGGGGAAGGAAAGCGAACGTGGAACAAGGTTGGCAGACGGAGACCCAGTGGGCTGAGGACTCATCAGGGGAGGGAACCTCCAGTGGGTGGGCTGGAGAGACACTGGTGGGTACTAGCTAGAATGGGCTGGCCATAAATGGGGGTGTCGGTCATGGTGGAGATGGTTAAATGCTCAGAGTGATGCCAAGGCAGTGGGTGGTGGGAGTTGAGTGAAGGTGGGCGGAGGACAGGGCCTGAGGGTCCAGGATGTCAGAAAGATCATCTGGGTGGATGCAGGGTGACAAAAGGGGTCGATTCACAGTGGTGGTGGAGAGACAGACAGTGCGGCCTTACACCCACACCTTGAAGTGCACACACAGGTGAACACACAGACACACACTCCCCCATCAGTGCACAGGGTGCAGTTTGGCCCATAGGCTCAGTGCAGCTGCTAGATGTGCTGGCCCAGGTAGGTATCCCACTCTGTGTGGCCACACCACTGCTTTTAAGGCCCCTCCTGCCCTGTGGAGACCCCCACTGAAGAGCTTCATCATCTGCATGTCCTGGTTATTCATCTTGTCTTGGAAGTAAGCAATGCCATGGTCCCTCTCCAGGATGAACTAGGTGTTGATGATGGGTCTCCACCCTGGAAGCAACATGGGTTAGGGCCATTTGGACTTGTTGGGGTTCATGCAGTTGGGGAGGGTCTTAATGCCTGAAGGCGGGAGAACAGAGTGGGGGAGGCCCCAGTGCAGGGAGCTGCGAGGTCAGGAGTGATGCAAGCTCAGATCCCCAGCAGTACAGAGTAGACGTGTCCGGTGGCTGGCAGGGATGCTGTCCACCCCAGGTCTCTCTGCTGGCCTCAGATCACTGTCATCAGCCAAGGCTTCCTGAGGCTTGTTTGGACAAGTATTCCCATATGTTGCAGGGAGCTTAGGAGCAGCTGACCTGAACCCCAAACTTCTTTACTGGGTCTCTGGATGGAATAAGAGAAGATGATGGAACTGTATCAGCATGGTGTCATGTCCCCTGAGGGTGATGACTCTGTGAGGTAGAGGAAGCACAGGTGTCCTGTCCCTGGGGATGGGGCCAGTTTCAGTGAGAAAGGCTCACAGGTGGAGGGGTGCCCAGCAGAGTGTGTCTGGGCTCTGGGAAACTGGAGAAAGTCAGTTCGTGGATATGGTGTGGAAAGAACACGAGCTGCGTGTGGGGACCAGCCGGAATAACTGATGGCTCTGAGCAGTAGAGGGAAAACTGTCTCCCGAGGTGATGATCTGAGGTTTTCAAGGGACAGGCGAGGGGGGCTCTATCACATGAGTCCTCATCCAAATTCACAGTCTAGGTGGTCACCTGGCACATTCCTGCAGAAATGCTGCCCCCTGGAAGCCCAGGCCCTCCATGCAGCTGAGCCAGTGGCCACTTACAGGTTTTGAATTTCGAGGTGATGATTCCACAAAGGGCACTTTAAGTACTTTCAATCCACTGGGCTTCCTGGACAACAGAAGCCACCTTGGAGCCCTGTTCTGGTGATGGAAGCATCCCAAGGTCTCCAGGGGGTGAGCCCCGACTGTTGAAACCAAAAGGCACCCTCCTCATTCTTCACTCAACGCCCATCCCGCCTCCCCCAACCCAGGGAAGCGCCACTAGCCTATCCATTCGGCCCAGCCCCTGCCTGGCCTGGGGTTCTGAACCATCTTTACTCAAACAAAATTAAAGGATAGGGTCAATCCTGTAGCCCCTTCCATCACCTCTCATCAGCCTCCACTACCATGATCTTCTGAGCTCACGGACCCCCATGACCTCCCCCACCAATGTCCCCAGGAAGTACCAATGTGGCCACATAGAATGAACGGTCAGGAGATTGTCCAATGAATCTTGCAAACTCCTCCTCCCCCAATCTCAGCCAGGAACACACTCCTTGGTGAAGTCCTCGCATCTCAAGCATGATGAGGCTGCGGGCTGCAGGTGGCAGGACTGTCATTCCTCTTGGGACAAGCTTGTCCACCTGCTGCTCAAGGAGACGGTGAAGGTTGGGCTGAAGACTCCATCTGATTTCTCTTTGTGTCTCCAGAGACCAGGATGTTATAAAACAACACCCAGCAAGTGTGGTGGGCGGAGAGAATGATCTACGGAACATTCAACCTCCTGACTAATTCCTCTTGTCCCTGAAGGATGGGAATTTTGGCCTCTCATTAACAGATTTCAGAATTGCCCCCTCAAGCCTATTCTAAGGACTTATAAATCTCATCTTGCTGACAGCGCCCAACAGGATCCTGAAGAGGCTGTCAGCCTACTGTGGGGAATATCCCGCCCATCGCCCCCGCCCATCCCACTTACAGTGCTGAGCCGACAGGTGAGCCTACCTGGGCCGCACCGGCTATAGCAGGATGACAGTGGTACTGTCTTCCCCTTGCCCATTTGCCCACCTGTCCTGTAGACAAGAGACCTCTGTTCCTTGTCTCAACAGAAGCCAGTCCGAAGCTTATATTCCAGGCTCAGAGATCACCAATACCTATCAATCTATCGAATTTCTAGCTCACATGAGAAGTACAAAGACTCCCCTTCCTCAAGCACCCGCAGCACAGGGCTTTTGCAAGATGTGAATGAGGTAAGGTGGGTAAAGCATTTTTCAGAGAACCACCCCAGAATTAGTTCTCAGTACACAATGGTGACTCACGGTTACGTTCGTTACCATCACCACCATCTTTATTGTGTTGAGTCTGCTAGAAAAACCAGCACATTAATAATGTAGAGGATGTTGGATCAACTTGGCAGGCTGCGGCCTGGCTCCAGAGCACAGGTGGGGGGTGAGGTCTGTTTCCAGGACCCCAGGCTCAGGATTGGGGAGCTTGGAAGTAGGAGAGGAGGGAAGTACACCCACATGATGAGCATCTTGAAAACCAAATGACCTTGAAGTTCATTGTGAAGCTGAAGGGCAGCAGGGCTGATACCACTTTTCCTCGAGGTTACTGCTCTAGCCCAGGGCTTTCTATACCATTTTCCTCAAAGCTGGAATAAAAGGATGTCTGTAATAAGAGCTTTAGGGAGAAAAATGCAAAAAGCTGATAGAACTGAGCCCAGATGTCTCTAAAATGACTAATATCGGAGCAGATGTGCATAGCTCAAGGAATATGGACTGTGAAGTTGGATGAAATAGAGAAAGAGAGATCAAATGGTTGAGGGAGCTGTGGGAGACAAACAGCCATGTGTCCCCACACTTGGGTTCACCCTCCCATCTGATCAGCATAGGAAGCTGACACTAATAGGAAACGTCCTGTAAGATTTCCATAGGAGCTGCCATGGCCCTAAGATCCTGAAGAGGAGGGGCAGTTAATGGGCCCTTTGAGAGGAGAACTCCAAAAGAAATTGGATCCCTCTCAGAACTGAACATGCCCCCAATCCAGATCAAGGAAGGTGTGAGCAAGCAAGAGGAGAGGATGGAGCAAATGTGCATGGAGCTCACAGTGATGGTCAAGTGGATCTAGACCCCATTACCTTAGAAGTGTCCATGTGTGCTTTAGTAATCCTGGCCTCATAGGTATCCATCGATCCATCTATCCATCCATCCATCATGCATCCACCCATGATCCATCCATCCACCATTCATTCATCCATTCATCTATCCCTCATTCATCCATCCAACGGTAAACCACACATCCACCCACCCCTCCATCCATCCATTCACCCATCCACTCACTATCCTTGCATCAACTACCCTTTCATCCAACCATTCATCATCCATCCATCCAGCATCCATCCGACCATTCATTTAATTGAGGAACATGGGATGAAAATTATAATGATTATGTGTCCAGACCTTCCTTTGTCCTGACACCGTTGAAGGCCTCAGGTCCTCTAACCATTACTATTGCCAAACCGTTTCCCCTGAAATCAAGTACAGTTTCATTCTGATGATGAGCACACATTGCATGATATTCCCCAGGTTTTGGGTGTGACCAACCACCAGGATCTGGTTTCCCAGCACCAGCTCCCACCTCACTCCTGGGTCTGCTGGGAATCACTTTCCTTGAGAGGCTAAGGACAACTCTCAGAACTGAATGAGACCAGTCTTTTCAGGGGTAGGGGAGAGGGAGGACCTAGACATGGGCATTTAAGAAGGAAAAGGCAAAGAGAGGGGAACTTGGGTCCTCAGGCCCGGGTGGACAAGACTGAGGCCGGCATGTTGACCAGCTCCGAGAGAGGGACAGTGGGCATAGGGAGGCAAATGGGCAGACAGGGGGCAGGAACCTTGTACTGTACAGTTGGGGATGCCTGGAGCCCAGGCCTGAGTGTCAGGGATGTCCAGGTCACATAAGTACCAACAAGAGGCACAGAGGGCTCACAAAGAGGTGAGGCTGTGATGGTCCCTGTGGGAGGGTAGTGACTAGGGACTGGGTGGCACTTAGATATTTGCAGACCTCAAATATTGTTCCAACAGCACCATGGATTTTTGAAGTTGACAACACGTTTTGTAACAATGTGTTTGATTTTTAATGGCAACCCCAGCGCAGTAGTCTTGCAAAATATAAACACATAATAGGGACAACAGTCCTCACATTTATAGATGGGCTTATAATATGTAAAGTTTCTTCCAAATCATGACTTTAGCCTCTGAGGAAACTATGTCTTGGAAAAGCTACCTGACTTGCCTATAACTTCACCAGGAGTAAGGGGTTAGCAGGGACCCATTGTGGATGGAAATCTGTCCAAGGCCTCACTGAGTTCCCCTTTCCCCTGCTGGGCAAGAAGATGTCCCGCTCTGCCTGGGAGACACCATCAAAGACACAAGAGAGCAAATTCTGGCCCAAGTCCACCTGGGGTTCTGAACAACAGGACTGAGACCCTAACCCAGTGCAGGTGGCTGACCTGGGACACACACGTGCCCACTGCCCAGCCCTCCCAGAGACTCTCAAATGACCTCCACAGTGTGGGTAGGAATAAACTGGGTCCCTCAGCTCACAGCACGAAGAGCAGACTCAGTCCAGCAGTCACAAGGGACAGCTGCAGGGCTGGGTGGGGGACCCTACACCTCCTCCCTGCTCACCTGTCTGGCCCTGGGCTGACCTGGAGACAGGATCCTGCTCCTCCCTCATCTTCATAAAGGCCCCTCATTTTGACTTGTAGGTGGTGATTAAATCATTTTTGGGGGGGATCCTGTGAATTTATGTTCTTAATTTTGCATAATTAGCCATCATTACTCTTGGGTTTGATTTCTTCTGAGAAAGCTTATCTGGAAGGGAGAATGTTATCAGAATGGGAAGCAGTACACCTCTGCATTAAGAGCTAGCAAGATAAAGCAATGGCTTCCTCGTATGTACCCCCTACTCCCATGGTCTTTGCTGCCCTAGCCCCAGGGATCCTGGACCAGCCCTGGTCACTCCAAGCTCCCCTGAGAGAGCTGGTCCTAGTCCAGGCTCCAGCTCCAGCCTTGGAGCTGATGTCGCCACCCCGCCCTTTCCTACCAGACCTCTTGAACTACAAGCAAAGTGTCCAGCCTGCTCTAAATGCCCCCACCAGGATGCCCATGGCTCCCATTGCAGCCCCCTCACCCCTTGCAGGCTGAATTGATCTCCTTTCCCTCAAATGTACCCTGGCTCCTGTGTTCTGTACTCCCATCAGTGCCCCCAGTGACCCTGGGAGACCACATTGACCTTCATGTCTGCTACCCATACCACCAGGTCTGCTGGCCCCACACACGCCCCTAATCCACCTCCTCCCTCTATTACTGCTGCTCTTCCCCCGTTCCAGACTTGTGAGTACTGGGGTGACTGCACTGACTGACACACCCTGAGTGGTCTCTGCTTTCCCTGCCCCTCGTTCCTACTCCATTCTGCTCCCAGAACTTTCTACCAAATGCAAATTGCATCATCTTGCTCCTGTGCATGTGTGGGTGCATTTGTGTGTTTGTGTGCATGTGGGTATGCCTGTGTACACATGTCTCTCTGTGCATATGTTTCTTTCTATTTGTATGCAGCATGTGTACACGTGCATATATGTCTTTTGTGCCCACACATATCCATGTGTATGTGCGTAGACGCATGTGTGCATGTGTGTTTTTTGAGTGTGTGCATATGCAGAGTTGTGTATGTGTCTCTGTGTGTGCATATTGTGCTGCATATGTGTCTGTGTGTGAGTGCATGTGTATGTGTGTGTGCCAGTGCATGGCAGGGGGAAGGCTCCAGAACATTCCCACTGCTACCAAGTTCTTGCTCCAAGGGGTGGGTGAATCCAACTTTACCAGGCCCCATAACCTTCTGTGAACCCTCTAGCCCCAACCATGCTGCACCCCTGCTGGGGTGCATCACGCATATGGGAACCACAAAGCTCAGGGCTCTCTTTTTTGAGACTTCTTCCAGCTGCTTCTGAGGAGGGTCAGCCACCCTGTTGTGTTCCCCTTTCATGGCTCCTCACACACCAATGACTCCATCAATGGCTGCTGTAGGCAGGAAGGTATATTTGCATTCTGTGTTCACTGCCCCACCCAGAGGCCCTTGGAATTGTTCATGTCAGAGAGACGGATCCTCACTGATTCTCTAACAACACTACATGCAATGCCCTTCCCATCCAGTCAAGGGCCAGAACCTCTGAATATGTTAGGTTTCAAGGCAAAGAGACATGAAAGTGCTCATGGATTAAGGGGCTGGTCAGCTCACCTTGAGATGGGAGACATCCTCGATTGTCCAGGTGGGCCCGGAGTAATCATATTTCTTACAAGTGGAAGAGGGAGGCAGGAAGGTCAGAGGAGAGAAGACGTGAGGACGGAGGCAGAGTCAGAGTGATGTGATGTGAGGAGGACTCTGCTGGACACTGCCGGCCTTGAAGTTGAAGGAAGAACCCAGGAGCTAAGGGATGCAGTGACCTCTAGAGGTTGGAAAACGTGAGAAAATGGATCCTCCCCAGAGCCTCCAGAGGGAACCTGCATGAATTAGAAAAACAACACTGGTCTGTTGAAATTGGTGATTTGAGCAGCACCACTTCAGCTGAGTCAAGAAGGTGTCCTGTTGTCCAGTAGACAAGGAGGCAGGGGTGGTCTGCACAGAAAAGGTACAGGAGGTGTGTCTATGTGAAGATACCTGGCCCAGCCCCTGCAGGACCACAGGCAGAAGTTGTTCTCCAGTCTTCAAGTGGGCGTTTCAATGGGTTGTGATTCAGCCTGAGGTGGAGAGCACTACCCCTGGGCATGAGATTGGCCTGTGTGAGTGTGTGTGTGTGTGTGTAAGTTTCTTAGGACTCTTGTAACAAATCACCACAATGTTGGTGGTTTAAAGTAACAGAAACATTCTCTCACGGTTCTGAGACCAGGTGTCTGAAATCAAGGTGTTGTCAGGGAGCTGTGTTAACACAGCGCAGATCCCAATGAGTGATACCTGTGGCCTCAGCCCCATGTCTGAAGGCCTAGGGTCGCCTACTGACTGGGCTCTTCCTAGGGTGGGGCTGGGGTGTCCCATGGCCCCCTGCTTCCTGCACATTCTCCAGGCCGATTGTCCAGACATTTGTGAATTCTGTGAACTACAGGATCATCTCCTTGTAGTATATTTCTGCTTAAATTAGCTAGAGTTTCCTCTGGTATTTGTAGTCAATTACCCTCATTGGTCCAGATGCTCATAAAGAAAAAATTCACCCCTGTGACCCTTGCACTTTGAGATCGATGGCAAAACTAGCTTTCCAGTGTCCTTGGACTGGGTCTGCCAGACAGTAGGACAATGAAACGTACAGCTTGTGAAGGGAAATAGAAAACTCCTGGAAGGTGCATTGAGAGCCTACAAAACTTGAGTGATCCAAAGAATTGCGACAGGGACTCAGACAAGTCCATGAATGAGCATGTTCATTGCAGCATTATTCACAATAGCCAAAGGGTGGGAACAACCCAACTGTCCACCAACGGAAGAATGGATAACCAAAGGTGGTCTCTCCATGCAATGGAATATCATTTAGCTATAAAGAGGAATGAAGTTCTGACACACACTTATAACATGGATGAACCTTGACAACATCATGCTAGGTATTTTCATATTGTAGGATTCCGTTTATAAGAAATGTCCCAAGTCAGCAAATCCATAGAGATAGGGAGTAGATTAGTGTTTGTCAGGGGGTGGGGAAGGGAGGGAGGAGTGAGAAGTGACCGCTAATAGGCATGAGGAAGCTTTATAGGATGATGAAAGTATTCTGGATTAAGACAGTGGATGGAGGAGGTGTGGCCGGGGGCTGTGCCTCTCAGAAGGGGCAGTGGAGGAGTTGAGTGGAGTTTCTGAACTTGATGTGGAGCAAAAGTGCAGTGATCAGTCACCTTAGCTGGCCTAGTGGCCTTTGCAACCCCCACCTATGGCTGGGACCTCTCAAGGCTGACCCCAGCAAGGTTACGGTTGAGGTCAGTGAGCCCCCACAGGGCCAGCTTCTTGGCTGTGGGTCATTTCCTTCTGCTGAGTTGGATGGCAGGGCCTTTGAAGTGCTGGGCAGACTCAAACTGAGTTCCTCTGGGAGGAGACCAGCGTGACTCCTGCTCCAGATGGTTCTTCCCAACACTTTCGTAACTAGACTTCAGTGGGCAGGCAGCTCTTATGTGCAGACCAGTTGCTCCTAGGCATAGTGATCATGAGTGGACATGCACTGCCCTCTTGACCAGCGTGTGAGCAGAAGGAAGTCTGGCATCACCCACCCGGGGAACGACTGAGATGAGGGGGTCTCAGGGTGAGTAGCATTGAGAAGGGACAGCTGAGGGGAGGCAATGACAGTCAGATTGGCCCCAGGACCAGCTGCAGCAGGTCGGGGCTGTGGTTTGACCACTGACCTCCCTCTTCTGAGTGTCCCCTCAGGAGGGACATTTCCTGGACCCGGAGAATCTGCTCCCCAAAGGTGAGCAGGGGCATTTACCTGCACACACGACACGGCAGATGGGCTGTGTTGTCCTCACAGAGCACCGCTCAGAGCCTCTTCACAAGAGAGCTCTCCACTGAGCTGCAAGACCAGCAGCTAGCTGAAAGCCACCAGTGGCAGTGCCCCAGGATGGAGCACATGGGGAGATTTGGGGAGGAGGGCGCTGGGCTGGGCTTTCCAATCTGCAGGCTCCTCCAGGGGCAACCATGGCTCCCACCTCCCTGCTGGGCCAGTGAGGCTCCTGGGAGGGTCTCCTGCCTCTTTGGGCTTCCTTCTCCTTCATATCAGGCATCAGCCCCCACACCCCTCTCGCTCTCCTACACAGCTCAGCACCCACTTCCCAAAGGACCCAACTGAGTAAGAAACCAAAAAAAGGCGCCAGGGTAGAAAGGGAGAAATAGAAATGTTGTGTCTGCAGGAAAGATGAACTCTACATGGTCAAACCCCTTGGGGTCCCAGTGTCTCCATGATGAGCTCTCTGGATGTCATGTGTGTGCCTGGAAAAAAGGCTTTGCTGTATTGCATGTGTAGGGAGTAACTTGTTCTTGCAGACATAGCGTGAATGTTCCAGTATGGGAATGAAGAGTGCGGCCAAATGGGGCGGCCACAGAGCCCTCGGCCCCAGCATTTCAAAAGGCAAGCATATGCTTTGGTTCATACTTTTTGAAGCTGAGGGCCAAGTTGTCGCTGCTAGAAAAAGTCCCACCCCAAAAATAGAGAGTATGGGCGTTGACACCAAGTAGGTCAAGAAAGGATCGGATGCCCATAGACAGCACGTGCTAGCAGTGTGTCCTGCCCAGCCAGTAGGCTCAGAGCCCCACATCTTGGCATCTGGGTCCTCAGCCACTGGCAGCAAGTCTGGTATTTCTCAGGCCTGGCACTCGATCAAGGCCCTGCAAAGATGAGACCCTCAGATATGGAAACCCGTGAACACAATTCCTACAGGGTTATTTTGTCATATTGTTTTAATAATGCGGCACGTTAGCACCAAAAGTCTGTCTTATTTAAGGACATTTGGGGACAAATATTGTAAAGACTCAATCCATTCCTGAGAACTCCACCCTCTACTTTTCCACGCCTCTTGAGTGATGCCTGCGATGGGTCTAAAGTATTCCTTAGCATCCTTTTCATCATTGCCCCTCTGGCACCTGCCACAGGCAGACACTCCATAGATGCAGGTGCACTGAATCCAGCCCAGCGTCTCGTCTGGGGTGGGGAAAGACAACAGCAATCAGAATAATAATAAGTGAGCATCGGCACATACTATGTCTCCCTGAGTCCCCCTATCCAGGAGGCACTGGGCCCATGGTCACATAGCTGGTCGGACCCGTCTGACTCCTAAGGCCCCAGCCTTGGCCCCTGCTCCCTGGGACTTCAGAGAGCCCAGAGCTGAATGGGAGTGAATGGGGTCACAGGAAGTGTGCCCTGGTGTTTCTCACACCGGCTAACCCAGCAATAGCTGTCATGCATCTCCAACATCCCCTCTCCTCTCAGGACTCCTTCACCGTCCATTTGGTCTCAGTTGTAAAGATGAAATGTGTCTAGTCAGGAGCAATGAATGACAGATGGAAGATGTTATTTTCCCCCCCAAAACATCCTCTGTTCTTTTGGAATCCCTGCAGTGCAACTTGGACCAGCAGGTTTGGGGAGCAGGTAAGCACCCTACTGGTTGCTGGTCTCCTCTTCCATCAGGCCGAGTGGAGGTGTTGGGGACAGGCTGGACAACACCTGGTGTGGGCCAGGGACTCTGACACCCACTGGGGCCTAGGAGCACCCTCCTTCACCGTGCATCCACACAGACCAAGGCAAGGAACTGCCCTTGAGGATGGTGTCCAAGTCTTCATGGCTGGTTTCTCCTAAATTTTAAATGGCTCCAGGGGCTCAAATATTCCCCCGGTGGCCCTCCCATGCCAGGGTGCAGGGTTTTCCAGTCTGATGTCTACAGCCTGCAGGGCTGCGTTTGGGCTCTGGATGGTCACCTGGATCCCACAGCAGCAAGTAAATCTCAGAAGGAGGTGAGGAGCTGTAAGAACAAAGGCTTATTTTTGTTCTGACATGTTAATTTTGTAAACGTGTATGAGCTGTGCATTAGACACCAACTTTTAGTCACTCTCATCTGATCTTTCCACGTTTTTCTCCCCTCCAGATAACTCTTGTGTTGTCAAGCTACCAGACCATAGTAGTGTGTTTCCTTCTTCCAGGAGAGATTCCTCTGCTGTGGGGTCCCACATTGCCTATGGGTTCAGAAGTCCAAAAGAGAGATTGTTTTTTGAGTGAGTTGTCAGTGTCTCTGCATTATGCCTCTGTCTTCCCTGGGTGAGGTTGAGCTGAGGCATGTGGAGCATCCCTGGGGCTCAAAGTTCACAGAGACTGGTACCCGACACCTGTCCCAAGGCTCTAAAGGCAGAGACTGGCCAACTCCCAGGTCCTCAGGGCCACAGCGAGCTGTGTGAGGCTGTGCATGCTTCCCAAGCACCAGGCGTGAATGCTGGGAGGAGGCCCAGGCTGAGCTGTCTTCAGGGGGACTCTGCCTATGATGAGAGTGGACCTCAGAGGCCAGGCCTGAAGGGCTGTCACAAGCTGTCAGCTCAGAGCACCATCACCTCTGTCCGGGGCTTGAGGACAGAGACCATCAGCTGGGGGGAGGTCTGAAGACACACAAAAGCACTTCCTTAGAAATGGGGTAAGCATTTGGACCTCCACTGAGCCCAGTGGACACCCAAAAGAAGAGTCAAGAAGGATTTTGCTTCTCTCTAGCCTTTCCTCTGTGGCCTGTGTTGGCCCCACAGGCTCATTTGGAAACCTGGT
The DNA here is from genome assembly GCF_020826845.1 of Diceros bicornis minor. NCBI lineage: Eukaryota > Metazoa > Chordata > Mammalia > Perissodactyla > Rhinocerotidae > Diceros > Diceros bicornis. The sequence goes on from NW_026691163.1 coordinate 142,226, forward strand.
ACGCGTGGGTGAGGGACAAGTACAGCAGCTGCAGCAGCACTGGTCTTTCCTTCTGTCCTGCTCCCTGCCCAGCTCCTGCCTCTCTGGTAACAGGACTAATGGGGACAGACTCTGTTCTTCTGCTCCCTGGTGTGGGCATTGGACTGGAATCATGTTTTAAACCTGTTACTTTCCCAGTAAATGACCAGGTTAAGTATCTGAAGAGGTTGGAAGGGACTAACGGCCAGACATAGTTGGGTATGAGCTTGGACTTCTTCCTCTCTTCCTCCTGCAAAACTCACAGTGGTGGTCCCCAGGCTCACTGGCAGAGCCCAGGCAGGAGTCTCTGCAGGCTGGGGTGGGTGTCCACTACTCGCTCAAGGAGAAGGGTGGAAACCAGGTTGGCATCCAGGCAGGGTGAGCCACCAGCCAGATAGCCACCATGGACAGGCTGCTTAGAGCTAATGCCCCAAAGTACGTGATCATAGAGCAGGGCGCCCTTGAAGACTCCAGGGAGGCAAGGCCAGTGTGCGCTTCTCATTGAGCTTCAGGTGCTGAGAAAGACAGGTGGATGGCACCCACAGACGCAGATGTGGCAAGAAAAATGAAGAGTCGAGAGCCAGGCAGGGCAGGGCACACTCAGAACTGCAGGACAAATTCCCTTTGATGCTACTACATGCAAAACAACATGTATCAGTTTCTCTGAGACTAAAACAAGCGAAATCAGATGTTCTGTGCTGCTGCGGCTCCAAAGACTCTCTGAGGCACCACATGTGAAATGTGGCCTACAAAAGGCTGCTGCTGGCCTTTTGTAGGCCTCTCCAACCAAAAGTGAACTCGGGTCACCCATCATCATAGCTGCCATCCTGGGTGCTTGAGCCCACCTGGGGGACTGTGGGGAGAGGGAGGCACCCCAGAAGGAGGAAAGAAGGAAATAACTCCACCCTAAATCTTGCAGTTCTGCCCAGAAACCAGTGCTGAAGTGATATTTGCCATGACCGGCTTGCACGTGCAGCCTCCACCCTCATGCCACACACACTCTGGGAAAAGAGGGGGTGTGCATTAGGAAGATCCCTTCTACTTGTTCTAAAACTGATCAAATCTCTGAAATCACTTAGCGAAGGCTAACTGCTCTAAGATTTCTGATGGATTTTTCTTTATTGTTTCAATCTCTTTTGTGAAAAAATTCCTGATTTCATTGAATTGTCTGTTTTCTTATATTTCATTGAGCTTTTTTATGATAGCTATTTTGAATTCTCTGTCATTAAGGTTATACACTTCTGTGCTTTCAGGGTTGATTTCTGGGTGCTTGTCATTTTCCTTTTGGTCTGGAGATTTAATATATTTCTTGGAAATCTTTTCATGTCAGTACATGTGGATCTACCTTATTGTTTCTAATTGCTCTATAATATTCCACAGCATAGAATTACTATAATAGTTTTAGTGTAAAACTGTCATAGAAATAGTGATATTTTTGAAATTTAATTTTTTAATAATATTTTCTTCTTTTTAATAACGTTTGAGTGTGGTTTTTTTGGTTTGTTTCCTGGAAGTTGGAATTTTCTTTTTCTTTCTGTGTTATGGTTGGTTTCAAGGAGGAACATGAAGCTTCTTTGGTCATCTTCAGCCAGGTGTCTTCATTTATTTACTCATATCTTTGCATAATCTTATTCCAAAGAAATTATGTTGTATTTGGCAGCATTTGGTAACTGTTTTATTGAAGAGATTATGAAATGTAGATTGATTTGTACTATTGTAAGCAGTCACTTGTATGACTGTTTTTGGAAATTTGTTTTGTTTTGTTTTGTTTTTTTGTGAGGATGATCAGCTGTGAGCTAACATCCATGCCAATCCTCCTCTTTTTGCTGAGGAAGACTGGCCCTGAGTTAACATCCATGCCCATCTTCCTCCACTTTATGTGGGACGCTGCCACAGCACGGCCTGAGAAGTGGTGCCTCAGTGTACATCCGGGATCCGAACCCAGGCCGCCAGCAGCGCAGCGCACGCACTTAACCACTATGCTGCGGTGCCGGCCCTGGGATAGTCTTCACTGTACACATACTTGTGCATTGAGACTTTTGAACTTTAAAATTATACCAATTTTGATTGTTACAGTGTCTTTTCAAACAGAAACATCAATTTTAAGCAGTTTCTATGAGAAAGGAAGCAGATACCATCCCTACTGGGACTAAGCACTGGTAACATTTGATTTAAGTTGCATGAGAAGTTGATGATTGTATCTAAAGTACCATTGTTGCTACTAATATTATTACTACTACACTTACAACTCTGATAACGATACTAGTAGTATAGTAACAAAAATATTTATTAAGTATTTATGTGCCAAGCACTTAGCATAGTGGTATCTCATATATCTAAATAGGCATTTTTACAATATCATCATTTACTTTCTCATTATTGATATTACACAATAATAGTCACGAATAGTCAAACCATGGTATAAGCAAAAGGTTAGAAACAAGCATTAGATTTACAAAAAGGAAGCTTTCCCATTCCTTTGGAGCTTCCTTAACCCTTCTTGAAGGAAGACAAATGCATCCTCCTGTAGGTATCACCAGTACTGCTTCGACTGGCTGACATACTTAGCTGTGTGACTTTGGGATATTAATAAATGTCTTTCAGCCTGTTTCCTTACAGTAGAATGGAGACAATATTGCTTACCTTGTAGGAATGTTAGGGTGAAATGAGAAAATATACCTAAAGTGCCTGAGAACTTTTAGGTATTTAAAGTGAGCAACTTGAATTTTACCCATGTATAGCAATGATTGTCAACTGAGTTGGAGGAGAGGACATGTTCTCCTATAGAAGCCTATCAGAATTTCTTTTTTTAAATTTTTTTGGTGAGGAAGATCGGCCATGAGCTAACATCCTTTGCCAACCTTCCTCTCTTTCTTTTTGGTTGAGGAAAATTGGCCCTGAGCTAACATCTGTGCCCATCTTCCTCTATTTTGTATGTGGAATGCTGCCACAGCATGGCTTGATGAGTGGTGTGTGGATCTGTGCCCGAGATCCGAACCTGCAAACCTGGGGCCACTGCAGCAGAGCATGCAAATCACTACACCACTAGTCATCAGAATTTCTGAGTGAGGCCTTTTTAAAATCATATATGATCTCCCCCAAATGGACATTCTTTTCTCCTCTTTTTCTTTCCTCCCCCTCTCAACTCTTGAACTATGGCTATGTCAAACAACTTTTCCTGATGAAAGACTTTTATGTTGGGATAGAGTGGAAGAAAGCTTGAGAACTTTTGATAAAAGTAGTAGTTTCCAACTTCCCTGTATCAGATCACTTGGGGATCTTTATCTAAGCAGATTCCCTGGCTGAACTACCTAACAGAAGTTCTCAAACTGTAGTATGCATGCACAAAAAGTGCAACTTCCTTTGGATTGCTGAGAGTGAAAGGGAGAAGGGAGGGGGAGAGAGGAGAGAGATGAGTTTTGTGTTTAAGAATGAAGAATCCAGTTGACTTTCTGTAAATTTTTAAGGGTCGCATTCTGCTTTACTATGTCTCCTTGTAACTAACTACTCGCATTTATGCATTGTGAAAGATTGGATCTGTGAAGAAAAAATCACAGGGACTGACGCCCTGTTAAGGGAAATGCTCCTGACTAATAATGCCAAAAACCACTCTCTTAAACAACTCCAAGAAGGTATAGTAGATTGATACTCCTTTTTCCCCTTTAGTAGTGCAAAGAGATGTTAGGCTCATTGAAATCTTAAAATCATGCAGAATTTCCCTGGGGATATTAATAATGTTTTCGTGAATATAATTTTAATAATTCTCTTTGAGTTTAAGGAGTTTTAACCATTTATTTCTGATACGCTTGTATCTGTTACCTCATAGGTCCTACGTTATATCACTGAACAGGTTGTGTGAAAGGTCGATAGAAAGAAGTCAGAAATAAGTGCCACGGAATAGAGCAACGGACTTGCGGTTACTGGATAGTGTTCTAGATCACCACTGTCAAATAGAAATAAGACGCAAGACACACATATAATTTTAACATATAATTTGAAACTTTCTATAGCCACATTAAAGTAAAAACAAAGGCAAAATTAATTTTAATAATTATTTCATTTAACCCAATATATCTAATATATTATTTCATCAGGTGCTCGATATAAACAACGATTAATGAGATATTTTACTGTTGTTCCATACTAAGTCTTAGGAATCCAGTGTATATTTTATACTTACTGCACGTCTCATTTTGGACTAGCTACATTTCAAGTGCTCAACAGCCAGATGTGGTTAGTGTCTGTTCTATTGAAGAGCACAGGATTGATATTATTGAATAACAGCAATCTGCTGAGTGGTTATAACCTATAAAGGGGGCCACCCTTATAGGTATCAACAAATTCCAATCTTTCAAATGAATGTGACTACCAAAGGCAATACTTGTGTATATTTTCATATTTCAATCAATTTTTAAAATCATTCTGAATCACCAAAGAAATGAACCTTGTCTTTGGGTCACTAATGTGATTTCTTAAATGAGATATGTTTTGTTCTTTGTGAAATAACTACACCTAAATTAATTTTTCTTAAGGTCCTTATTTTAAGTATGGCCAAAACTATGGCTAGGATTGAAAGTTTTACGTTTAGAGCAACGTTGTTTTCTTGATTTGTTTGGCCTGTAGTCTGATAGAGAAATGTTACTTCTTCTTTGGTAAGCTGTATAGAATTTAGATTATGACTGCTAAGTTTCCCCTTTAGCATTTTCAGCTGTCCCAGTAAGACATATGGAAACGATACAGATTCTAGAACGCTTGACTCTACTCTCTGCCAGTGAACTTATACCATAGGCAGAAGTATTAACATCCAATATGAACCAGCTATTGAATTCAGGGGTTCTGTGGAGAATGCTTCAAACAGTCAATAAACTATGGATGGTTCTTAATACTGTGATGCCTAGAAGGTAATTTCAGTGTATTGTTACACGTAATAGATAAGTGTATAGCAGTGATTATATACAGTAACCTAAACTTAATGGTTGAAAAAAATTGTTGAGTGTTTAACAATATAAATCCCCTCTGAAGACTACTAATTAAAGAGTCATTATAACTTTCAGAAAAAGCATAAATTTGATCTTAAGAAACAGAGAGAAACTATAAAGTATTTCCAACTTGAGAAACTTCCTTAAAAGTGAGTTCTCCTCTATAGGCATCTGTCATTTGTGGCTAATTGTGATTTAAATCACTGTGTGTCTTGCATCATTGTGGTGGCTCCAAATTTTGCTGCACATTAAAATCACCTGGACAGCTGTTAAAACTTGTTCCCCAATTGTAACCCATGCCAATTAAATCAGAATGTCTGCGGTTGGGAGTCAAGCACTAGTATTTTCTTTTTTTAAGATTCCCCAGTTGATTCCATTATGCAGCAATGTTTAGAGAACACTTGATTAATTATTTCTTTAGTCAAATGGGTCTCTGCTGGTCCATAGATTGCATCAGAAACACCTGTTCAGCTCTGAAAACCAGGATACTGGGCTGGCCTTCCCTGAGATATCAGATGCTTAATGTTCAATCAAGTAAGTTCGATGTGAAAAATAAAAGCATACACTTAAAAAATACTGTAAGAATTTTCATATTTTTAAACAAGGCTGTTTTGTAGTCTTCTAAGATTAAATACAGCGGTCCTGTGTTCTTTTGTTTTGTTTTATTTTAAACTGAGGCTTTGGAATATTTTATGTGAGTAGGAAACCTCTAGGAGTTCAAAAAAGGTTGAAATAAATGGTTTCTAACTAAATGCAGCGCACATTCTTGGATCAGTTTTCAAAGGCTGATCAAAACCTGCTGTGTTTAAATAACAACATGCTGTTTTTCATCACATCCGTTGATGATGTAAACAAAATGTGTAACTATATTAGTAAATGTTAATATTCATGTATTTTAAGTTAAGGTTACAAAATTTGTCACAATGTGATTTTTTTATTCAAGTGAAAACAGATGTGTGCAGCTATTTTGAATATTGGTTTATGAACATGCATATTCTTTATCAAATGAACTTGTAGTTTTTTTATGTTTTCTTTCACTACTGTTCACCTGAAAGGAACAGTTCAAGGGACTGGAATCCAGGACTGTCTGGCTCCAGAGCCTACGTGTATCCACTTCTGTTAACGCCACACACGTCAAATGGCCATACAAGGCTAGAGTCGGTTGGGAGCCTTAGGAATTGAGTGGAGGAAAATCGAAAATCGTAGTAGTTTCCCTGGAGCAGTTACTTAAAGGATTTGATATTTAAAAAAATTGTAAAAGCAGAATAAAAATTTGAAGATATTTTTAAGTATTGATAAATTATCCTTCATTCCACTGTTTTAACAGTAAGTTACATTTTTTATACTTTCCCTCCATCTTTGCTTATGCATATATATTTTCACATAATGGAATTCATAATACCCAGTAGGGAGTCTGCTTTCTTTCATTTAAATTTATATGAAATTTTTTTTGCAAGTTGTTTACTTTTGATAATTATTTTATTGGCTTCCTAATGATCAAACTGATGTATCATAACCGTATAGGGTGCTATTACTAGACCGGGAGGTTGATGACTTTTTTCAGGATTACAATAGGCAATGTTATCAATTTAGGTATTTTTACTTTTTCTTTCTTTTGGATTACTCTTTTAGGATGAATTTTTGAGCCTGAGATTACTAAATTAAAAGGTAGAATTTATTTTTAGCACTGTACATTTTGCAATTGGGGAAGATGCAGTAAAACTGAAAGGGAAGCAAACAAATCCACTCTCCTCCCGCTGCTCCCCCTACAGCAAACCTCTCCCCAAACTAGTTGCTCAAACTTGAGAAACTGTCTCACGTTTTACTTTTTTGAGACACTAGTATCGGAGCCAAGCTTAGGCTATTCAGAAATTGACAAAATCACACTTTGGAGAGATCACGATTAACTCCCTACCTTTGAGGAAACTGAAGTGTACTTCGTGGCAAAGAATAACAACCCGGTTTTAGGAGGGACAGAAGACGGATGAGCCTTGATGGAGCAGAAGTGACCGGGGCGGGAGCGCTCTACAGCGTTGCTCTGGTTGAAGTCGCTATCCGGGGAAGCCTGGAACATCCTGAGGGTCTGCGGCCACTCGTCAACCAGCCTTGTCGCCTGGCCGGGCTCAGGCTTCTGGCAGTTCCCGCCTCCGTCTGTGCGACACCCGGGCCGACGTGAAGTTCGGAAACGTGAGCTGAGCGGCACTGACAGGCGCTCTGGGAAGAACTCGGCAAGGCTTTCCTTTCGCTTGGTCTACAGACCTGAAGAATGAGACTGCGAGTTTTCAAGGAAACGGATACATGGGTTAAGTCGCCGGTTTCAAAATCTCAAAATGGAGAAGACTTTTCCTTTAAACGCTGCGCTCTGCTCCCATCCTTCGCTGTTCAAGCGTTCGCCTCCGGGCCACGAAATACTTTGCGTTGGTTTTTATTGCGGAGGCTTCTCTCGGGGGCCCCCTAACCTCACGCCGGGACTGGTTTCTTGGTTTCTGCTCTGGCGGGTGATTGGGTGCTGGGAGTCGAGGGGGCGGGAGGCAGGAATTCGTCCGCAAGAGCGCTTGCGCGCGGTCTGGAGAGAGCGGAGGAGGGAGCGGGTGAGGCGCCGGGAGTCCGCACTCGGCCAGGGTGAGGAGGCGAGAGGTTTGGGGCTTCTCCTCTCTGCCAGGCTCCGCAGTGTGTGCTCGCAGATACCATTTCATTTTCTCCCGGGACTCGGAGCCCAGGCAGCGCTGCCTCGGTTTTCCTCAGAACAGGCCAGCCTGTCTCTCCTGGGGTGGCGCGCAGCCTGCCCGAAGAGAGCCTTCTGCTCTCGCCTGGCCGCCATGCGGGCAGTCGGGGTGACCGCGTCCACGGGCCTCGGGGTTCTGAACACGCGGAGGCCAGAGGGATCCTGTCCTGAACCCCGAGGAGAGGCCCCGGGCCCCCTTGAACCTCCGCTGACTCGTGGCAGCGGGGACGATGGCGGGAGGCGGATCGGGGCTCGTCCTTTATCCCCTGGGGGGTTGTGGTGAATGCAGGTGGGATGGATTTCTAGGCTGTATCTGAGGAACTAGCTGGCGTTGCGTTATTGGCTGGGGTGAAGGGGTTAGAGTCCACCAAATCTCTACTCAAGAGTTGCACAGATAGAATCACAGAATAGTAGAACTGGGAAATGCCTCAGAATAGTGGTTCTTAGCTTGTTTTGGAACACATAGGCTAGGGGTCAGGGTATAATTGGCTTCATAAGCTGTTGAATTACTCTTTTAACCATCCCTCTATCCCCAGGTCGAATTTGCCGTTTTTTTCCACTATTGCAAGGAAGTCCTCAGTTGATAACAGTGCATATCAGTCTCCCCTCTGTTTTCAGTTATTTTATTAAGATATAGTTCTGGGAATGAGAAATCCACGGACTTTCTCTTCAGAGAAACACAGTCATGTACCAAGACTTCTGCATGCAATAGCAAGAGAGCACAGTCTCTGACTTCTGTCTCTGGATCCTAGATTAAGCATAGGTGGTTTAGAAGAGGTGGGGATTAATGTAGATCACCTCCTCTGTGTCAAATACTGGAGTTTAGGCACGTTCTATCCATTAACTTACTTAATTCTTAACTCAATGCCTGGCTAATTTTCGTCAAAACTCTATCGGGTAGATAATCTTATCTCCATTGCACAGATGAAGAAACAGACTGAGGTTCAGTGATTCACACAGTGGGACTCACACTTAGGCTTGCTTTACTCCAAAGCCCATCTTCTTTTCATTATACCCTTCTGACCTTTAAATCAGAATTATCAAGCACCTACTGTGTGCCAAGGCATTTTCTCCCTTACAACAGTTTTTCAATTAGGGATTATTACAGATGAGGATCTTAGTCTAGAGAAGTGAAGACATGATCAAGGAAACACATCTGAGTTGTGGGAACCTGATCTAGAACTCGTACTTCTACCTCCTGGTCCACAGCTTTGGCAGAGTAGGGATACAAATCCGGATTTGTCAGATTCCGAGACATGTTCTCAACCACTGTGATGGTTAAGACTAGGAAATTCTTTTACTTGCATTTGTTTTGTTGATACATTTAGGAATCCCCTTTTTATTTCTAGACTTCTGTCCTAGTCTAGTTGGGTATCTGGTTTTCTTTGAATGGCATTGTTTCAGTCTTGATTTTCATTTCTGCTGCAGTTAGGAATCTAAGTAAACAGGAAAGCATGACTCTTCAATATGGTCTGAATGTACAGTTGGTGGGGTGAAGATGAACTTTCCTTGTAAAGCTTGTCCATCATAGCTTGCTATAATGAATTCTGCAAGTATTTTTCAGCAGTTAAGTCTTCATTAAGATAAAGATGCCGATAATTCATAACGTATACTGAATCTGTGACTACATTCATTTTCTCAGATAGTAAATGGATTGAAAATATTTGCTGGGTTCATGGAAGAACATGTAACCTTTCAAAAAATAATCCTAATCGCTATGAACTGTATATGGTTAGGAGGCAAAGGAGAGTATTCTGAAAACTATTCTCAGCTCATTTGGCACTTCTATTTACTTTACGGAATTACTACCTTCTACAAAGTATTTACTGTCTTTTACACAGAATACTATATTTCTCACCATATTTTTTGAGATGTTTCAATCATATAGAAAATTAATAGACCAATGGGTAAGCCAACTTTCCAGAGTTGTTCAATCTTAATATTTTGCCATATTTACTTTATACCTTCTTTGCAAGTAACATTACTAGTATGCTGAATTTATTCTTTTTCTTTCCTAGACGTGTTGTTATACTTTTGTTACATATGTATGTATCCGTAAACAATATAGAGCATTACTTTACCTGTTTTTAAACTTTGTACAATGATATGATACTGTACCCATATTTGTTCAGAAGTGTTTTTAGTTGCTTAACATTATTTTTAAGAAGTAGCCTTATTGATTGTTCATCTATTTTAATTGCTGTGTAGTATTCCATTGTATGAATATACCAGAATTTTTTTATCCATTTTCCTTTTGACAGACATTTAAGTTGTTTACATTCTTTTGCAATTCTAAACAATGCTGCTATGAACTTTCTTATGCATGTTTCCTTATGTTCCTGTGGGAAAGCTTTTGGATATATACATAGGACTGGACTTCCTGGTGTTGGGTATCTTCAACTTTACTAGAAATTGTTAATATCTGTCCAAAGTGGTTGTAGCGATTTACACTCCCCCTAGCAGTATCCTCCATTAAGTTTTCATCCAAGATATTAGTGTACTCTAGTTTTAAAGAAATGACGGTGCTTGCATCATTAAGGCACAAATTGCTTTGTTCATTTCTTTTATGCTTATATGCTTTTAAGTCCAACATAATTTTAGGGAGAAAGATAAAGGAATAAGGTCTAGATTGAACTAAATACTAATTCTCCCTTCTGCTATTGCTATGTTCCCTCAAGTACAACCTTACTTCTTGTTGTGTTTGTACTTGTGATGGAGACAGACCCTAATGAAGTAAATTGTTTACTGATTTTTTTTATTGTTTTTGTTTCAATAGATTGTCCGAGGATTAAAAAGTAAGCAGCATTGTTTGTTGGAGAGCCCTACAGAAAGTGGGAAAAGCTTAGTCTTACTTTGTGCTGCTTTAACGTGGCAACAGTCTCTTCTTCGTGGTAAGTATTTGGTTGATATATTCAGCTTGATTATTGGGACTTGAAAAAAATATAATAAAGTACTTTTTATCCAGAATGATTCATTTAAAGAAATAGCAGTAACTAAGAATATACTTTTGGTCTTTCTTTTAATCCTCCCTGCTTGATATTTTAATAAGTTTCAATATAAACGAATACTCAAGTGGTTGTGCCTTTATTACATTATTAATCTTTGACTATTAACTATAAAACTCTTGGAAGAAACCGACCCTCCTTTATGTGAACTTGGAGACAGAGGCCAAGGTGAAGCCTTGGTGCCCCTCCACACTAGTGAGCTGCAGAAGGGCTGCAGAGTCCTGTGAATCTTTGGCGCCCCTCCTGGCTCCCTCCGGAGTTGGCATTGCCTGCACAGAGGAGCCCAGCTCCTTACAACGTCATGCTGACGTCACTCATCCAGGCCTGTTTTGAGTGGTGGTCTGTGCTCCTGTCACCCCTTCTTGTTATTCTTCCATCTCTAAGTTTGTGCCTTAGGTTCATGTGACACCAGCCCACAGAGGTAATAGATATTATGTCATATACACTGGGCGACATCTCTAGGAAGTAGATTCTAGCCTGATCCCCATGGTGCAGGTTTAGAGACTGGGGAGGACCTGAGAGGTACAGGGACTTTCTCAGGATGAAGAACTGGTAAGAAAAAGGAGGTCTGCATTCATCTCTGTCTCCTCAAAGCTAGGACCCGACTTAGGGTTCCAGGGAGCTGTGGCTAGGGCTGTGTAGGCTCCTTGTGTACAGCTCAGGAGATGACATGGGGGAGGAGGGTTAGCAGCCAGGGCACAGGGGGCAGCTCTGGACAAGTCTGATTGAGGGAAGGGGCCTAGGTAAAGGAGTCTTGAAAAAAGACCTCACTTCCTTGGTCATAGACCTCAAAAGATCTTAGAACTCTGGTAACCAGGCACCCACAGCCCCCCATCCAGCTCACTTGACTGGAGACAGTCAACAGGAAAAAATATTGTGTTGTTGTATCCCAACTTTTGGAGGATCTAGGCACAAAAAAACCCAGAAAGAGAAACTTTTTGGTCGTTGCTGACGTTGGCTCAGCCCTCATCCCCGACGCCTCTGGGTGTCTGGCAGGAGGCAGTGAAGGGTAACATGGGGCAGCCCAGGAAAGGCTAGTGCAGGCCAGGTCACAACTGTGATCCCACCTGATCAGCCCCACACCCCTTGTCCCTCATCTTGTGTGTGTGTGTGTCTGTGTTTTTGTGTGGAGGGGAGAAGGCAGGGTATGAGGGGCAGGCCATTCCTGGGCAGGAGCTGCTTGTTAGGTGTCGGAAGTGTGGTGGGCCTATCATGTTCATAGCCCAGGTCATGGCTGGCAGCATGAGAAGGTGAGCTCCTCTACTCTTATGTTACTGAGCCATAGAGGTTTCATCTCTTTTCCTGCCTGACCATAGTTCTTTGCAGGGATGTCCCTCTGTGCCTGAACTGAGGAGCAGACTTTCTCTTGGGGGATGACCCCAGTGGCAGTGTGCAGGCAGCCCCTGATTCCTTCAGGCCCAGCTCCGGAGCAGTCTTTGCAGATCTCCAGTAAGAAGGTCATCGAGGAGCTGCCCAATGGTTTCAATTTCACCAACTCACTAGGCAAGGGGAAGGTGCCTGAGGCCACAAACACCATCCAGTGCTGCTCTGAGATGAGAACAGGAACAGAGGGTCTCCACACTCAGGACCTTGAGATGACCAGGTTGGACCAGAACTAGGGAGTGACCAGACTGGGGCTGTCCCTTTTTCAAGCTAAAGGGGATGTACATGCAGGTAACCTTGCCTGTTTCGGAGCTGAGCTGCCATGACCCTCTTACCCTTGCCCGGTGTGAGCTTCTGGAGGCCACTGAGGCAGAGGCAGAGGGTAAGGGGGACTGCAGGCTGGATATTCCTGGAAGGGAAGTGGGATTTTTCCTTTGTTCAGAAGGACACATGGAAAGTCAGCTATGTGGGTGAATCTTTTTCTTTATCCCACTGTAGCGCCAGCTGCAGAGCTCCAGTCAGTGGCAGAAGCAGAGCAGTGGGCAGTGGTGGAGGTAGAGCTGGATCCAGCTCTGTTGACAACACCCCTTCTAGCGTTGGAGCCAGAGTCACCTCCATCAGCAGCGTTGGAGCTAAAGCAAGGGCCAACATTGGCTCCAGCAGGAGTGGGAGCTGCTGAGCTGGAGTCACCTGGATCATCATTTCTAGTGGGAAGTCCGTCTCCACCTGTGGCTGTTAAGGAGCATGAGAAGAAGCCCAACCTCACGGCCTTCTCTCCTAAGCAGGTGGTAGAGCAGTTGACCGTGATGGATGCAGTGAGCAGCTGGGCTCTCAGGGCGGGGTGGAACAGGCCTTCCCTCTGCCATCGTTGCCCCAGTTCTGATCCAGACTCCCATGATCTGGGCCCAAATCCCAGCTCCACCCCTTACCAACCATATGACCTGGGCAACTCCCGGAACCCTCAAGCCTTTGCTGTCCACATGCAGACCGTAGAGGTGGACACTAACAGGACCTGCTCCACAGAGTGCCTGTGCTGGCTCCATGAGGTAGAAGAGATGGAAAGCTGGGCAGGGCCTGGCCCATCAGTGGTGGAGGGGAGCTCAGTGTGTGCAGCCAGGTCTACGGTGGCCCAGCCGTCTCCTCAGGAGGCTCAACAGCCTCAGGACTTGACACCTGATGTGTGCTTCACTACAAGGGAGACAGACAAGGCCAGTGGTTGTAGCTGCCACGGGGGAATGTGCATCAGAATGGAGAGTGGGACCAGAGTGGAGATCAGGGTGGTGGCAGATGCCCCCTTGGGATGAGCAGAGTTGAGCCATCATCTGGAGCTTGGAGTTAGCCAGGACGGGCTGGGTGCAAATACCCCTCTCCCTTCCCTACCGTGATTGGGCCCTGGGTCATCCTGTGTTGGGTACCCTCGGTGGACAGAGAAGAAAACCCAGGGACTCTCACAAGGCTCAGGCCACATCCTGAGCTTCCTGAGCTCTAGCTGTAAACTGTGAAAACTGTGTGGGACTTTAGTGGCTGTGGACACAGAGGTGGCCTGTGGCAGGGCTGGATGACACTTCCCCTGTCCCCCAGGAGCTCTTCTGGAAGGTGGTGCCCTCTCAGTGCCTGGGATCCACCTGGCACAAGAAGAATAAGCCTGGCAGTGAGCACTAGACACCCACCATCCAGGCCACCATCGACCAGTTCAGAAGGGTGGCCAGCCTCGTCATCACCACCTGCCTCGGTGACGTGAGCATGACAGCCCAGTACAGGGCGAGGGTGGTAGAGCACTGGGTCCAGGTGGCCCAGGTGTACCGTGGGAGGCCCAGTGGAGCCCCTCTCTGGAGACTTGGGAACTGCCTCTCCACCTTTATCAGCTCCCAGGATTGAAGTGTGTGGTCTAAGCTCCTGCAAGTCCCTAGGCCCTTCCTGCCAGAGGCCCCGCTGACCTTGACTCCAGGTCCCAGTGGGAGGATGCTCACTTCCTACCTGGCTCCTTCCCTGGGTTGAGCTAAACTCCTCCTCCTTGTGAGTGTTACTTTCTGAATCCTAAATGTCCTTCTGGGGCTCCCTGAGAATCTGTCTCATCCAGGAGGGGAGATGTAAATAGAAGGGGACTGAAGCTAGAGCAAGCGGGGCTCCAGTGCCCAACCTCACACCTCATTCTCTTCCCTTCCCCAGGAGTGTGAGATCTGGAAGAACTTCTCCTCGTCCCGCACTTTCATCTCTGCTCTGCAGAAAACCTCCACAAGCCACCTGAAGAACACATGGGGGTAAGTTTCCCTGTGGGTAGGCCTCTCTGCATAGGAGGACCAGGATGGATGGGGGATCTCCTGTATGTCTGCCATTGGTGCCTCAGTCAGCCGGGAACTCCTGGGAGGCAGCAAATGATGGGGACAGGGCCTGGGAGTGGGTAGTTGGTCTCTAAGTCTCCTGGTGTCCTTAGTGAACCAGTTCTGCTTCAGGACTCGGTTTCCCTAAATGTCAGCTATTGGGTTGAGCCACATTGGAGATTTCCAAGTGTTTATAGCAACAGAACTCTATGGTCAGTTGAAATTCATAGTGTTCAAAACAGAGCTGCTCTGTAGAGCTGGAGAGTGGAGACCCCAGTGACTAACAGGAGAGCCCCCTCCCAGTCCCATGAGACCTTAGTGCTCAGAGGAGCCCAGTGAGAACACTCCTCCAGGCAGGTTGAATCTCTTGGGTTGTCAAAGAAAAGGGATTTGCACTCAGACCCCTCACATTATCCCTAAATTTATCCTTCCCTCTTTCCCCTCCCCTAAGGTAAAGCTCTGAAAAACTTAAGGAGCTCTATAGCCAAGATGAGTCCTTGAGCAGAGAACTGATGACCAAGATAGAGTGGAGGCTGCGGGTCTGGAAAAAGAGGAAGGGGGAGAGGGGCAGGGTTACTGGGCAGGCTGTGGTTTTGATAGTTTCTCACTTGAACTTTCTCTGAAACATTACAGTCTATCTTGTCCAGGTTAACAAGCAGAGGGATCTGTTCAGCTCATGGGCAGCAGGGTGCCATTTTTGGGCAGGAGGCCCTGGTCATGGGACACAGTGGTGTTGGTTGGGCTGTTCCAGGAGGAGTTGCTGAGCTGGTGCCATCAGCAGGTCTCTGGCTTCCATGCACGTCCATCCTGCTGGATGTAGCTTCTTCCAAGCTGTTGCGGTGGGTTTAGCCCTCAGCCTAAACCTGTCCTCAGGAAGCCAGGCCCCTGCTGCTCCTTCTGTCTTCACCACGTCTCCAAGGGGAGGACACCCTGCCTGTCCCAGGGACATGCATGGCAGAGGATTCCCATGGTCCAGGTGGACAAACAGGCTGCTCATCCTTGGGCCTGAACGGCTGGACCAGAGACAGATGTGTGTGCTTTCGGGGACCACCCCCGGACCCTTAGAGCAGTCACTCGAGTCAACCACAAGAGTCTCATCTGAGTGCCTGGTTGGCAATGACATATGCCCCCAGGGGCTTATGAGAAGCATCTAGGTAACTCATGGATTCTTAGTGGATCCTGCTGAAAGGACGTTAGGAGCTTCACGTAAATGAGGAAGCAAAGCATCCTGTCACCACCTTCCCTGTGGATCAGAGGTGGCACATTGGGGGTTCAGTTCCTGAGTGGATAAAGAAAGAGTTCAGGGCAGGGGAATGTCCTGAGGGGTTCCTTGGTGAGGAGAAGGCTTTGGCATGGCCTCTGGCCAAGCCTGGGGGCCAGACACTCCACGAGACTGGGGCAGGCAGGAGCCATGCAACCAGACGCCCAAGACACCCCGTCCTCTCCACTGCTCGGCCCAGGACCAAGCTGTGAGAGCTCAGAGGACAGGACTGTTGTCAGTGGTGGGGCTGCGGGTTAGGTGAGGATGTGGGAACAGGGCATCTGGCTGGGAGGGGCAAGCGGCCTCTCCTCTTTGGGCCCCTGAGCAACTCACTGCCCCTGTTTGGGTCTCTGTCTCCTCATCAGGGAAGGGAGGGATGGTGATTGTGTGGTGCAGGCCTCACAGGGTGGTGATGAGTTAAGAGGGTGGACAGGACTGTGGGAGCTTTCTGCCTGCTCCACCTGGAGGGGTGAGGGCGAGCACAATGATGACAGTCATGTGACACTGAGTCATCAGGAGTACTTGTGAGGTAGCTGGAGTTCTCACACCTTCCATATGAGAAAACAGGCTCAGGGAGGCCAGACAGAAAGCCCAAGCTCACACCCAGAGTGAAAGTTGGAGCTGGGCTTGTTCTAGAATCACAACATCTTGGAGGATGTATTGGAATTGGTACCAGTTGACTCGAGTCAGATGTCCAGGTTCGGAGGCCAGTGGTGCTGGAGAGAAATGGGGTGAGGGGAGTATGGCCCGTTGACACTCTCCTCGACCCTGGCAGGAGGGGCCCTCCACGTTTACCCCCCCGCAGATCAGCCCCAATAGAGTGCAGGAGAAGCAGCAGCAGCAGCAGGTGAGTGTGCCTGTGGGGGAGGGGCTCTGCCCTCCCAGCTGGAGGCCTCAAATCAAGAGAGGACGGTCCTTCCTCTTGCTGCCACAGTGCCTGAATCCCCCAGTAGAAGTGACCAGGAGGAGGGCCTGGGAGATCTGGTGCAGGATGGTTGTTGTGGGGAGGACCAGGGACCGCATACCCTGTGATTTGCCAGAAGCCTCCCCTGGGAGGTGAGGAGGAGGAGTGTGATGTTCTTGGGGTGTGAAGGGAGGAGGAATTGAGGGGAGGCTGCTAAGGGTCCTAGGCTGCTCCCCGTGGGAACCCTGGGGTGGGCCAGGAGGCTGAGGGTGAGGACTTTTCAGGGGAGGGTCTGCAGGGGGCCGACTTGAGAGCAAGGACTCATCCCACCCACACTCTGATGTCACAGAGTGTCATCCCCTATATTGGCACTGTCCTTGGTCACCTGCTGATGCTGCACATGCTGATGGGTGATAATCTCGAGGTGGGTGCACCTGAGGACCAAGCATTGAGGCCCAGGATCCTGAGCATTGGGATGTGGGAGCCCCTGAACTGAGCTCTGAGCTCTCAGCACTTGGTACATCTCTCCTGAGAGCCTCACAGCTGCCTCTGGGAGCTGGGGCATCAGGCACATCTTAGGGATGAGTGAACAGAGGTTCCACCTGAGACACCCATTCCGGTTCCCCAGGCTGGGGAAGCTCAGAGCTGCCTGATGGCACAGCTGCGTGAGGTTTTATCTGAGCTGGACTCAGCCTCTCCCTCCCATGCTGCCCGTGGAGGGAGAGAGGATTCGGGCCCCTCCAAGTCAGGCAGCACATAAGTGGCTGAGCAGTCCCCTCTGCCTGAGGCCTCAGACTCCAAGTCTGTCATCAGAGAGGGTTGTGCTGCCACGTCCCTTAGCCTCTCCCTCATGTCCCCCTTCTCTGGATCCCAGAGCCAGGCCTAGGTCCAAGTCCTGTTTTCTCTGCATGCCCGGCCCCCTCTGGGGACCTGGCAGTAGTGCAACATGAGAAGGGGTGGGCATAGGGGGCTAGTCAGGCTAGGGGGCTCTGTCTGATGGACTCTGGCTGTCTGCCTTCCAGGAGAATGAGATCAACCTGACAAGAGGACTGAAGTGAACAGCTGCCGCACCCCCTTCAGGGGAGGGGAAGGAGGAGGAATTCAGAGACCCTCTGGACAGAACAGTCCCTGGCTCCACCCCCTGTATCTTACATTGAGTGGACGAGTTTGATAACAGAGAAGTGGGAGACCCATCCAGTTGGCAGGTGGGTTGAGGGGAGGATGGCATCAAGGAGAAAATCCTGGAGGAGGCGCTGCTTATTCCCATTCTGAGAACAGGTAAAACCTGGTAGGAACTGGAGGGAAGGACAGTTCCCAGGACTGGTCCCTGCCCCACCCCTGACACCCGACAAGGCCCATGCAGCATCCCTCACCCAGGCCCTAACTTCAGCCTCTCATTCCCTCTGGTCCCAGGAATACCCAGTCATGAGGGAGATCCTGCTGCTCCAGGTGGCCACAAAGAATTACAACCTAGAGACCGAGGAGTGATTTGGGGCCTGGTTCCAGGACATGGAGCTGCTCAACGAGAGTGATAGGTGAGGCCGGGCAGGAGTTGGGTGAGGGCAGGGGTGGACTCTCCCTGTTGGCCAGTCCAGAGATCCTGTCACACATTGTGGAGGGGCAGTAGTTATTTGTTGTAAACAATAAATGCCATATTTGAATATTATATTAAAGTCCTGTTCCCTTTACAGTCTGGGAGTTGTGGTGTGGTTCTCTCGCTTTCTGTAGGCATGTAAGTGAGACACTGAATCTCACATTTCTCCTTGAATCACGAACTCTTCCGGGTCATCAGCTTATTGTATGTGGGAGAAGGGAGAAGGGCCAGCCCCTTCCCTGGCTAGTGGGGACACCCCCAAATCCCCCTAATTCCGAAGACCAGTTCATTTCAGTATCATTCAACTCCTCCGGGAGCAGACATGGCCCCCCGCCCGTTCTCTTGGGATTTAAATGTTGAAGGTACTTTCACAGGCAGAGCAACAACCACTGAAATGTGGGTGTCTTTAAAACAGCACTACCCAGGACCATGTCGTGCCACAGGCAGGGGCTGCCTTTCTACATTCTTGAGGAACAGGGAACATTTTCTGCTTCTCTTGTTGAGATTTCTTTTGACTAAATTTTAGGAACTTGTAGTTTTCTAGTTCAATCTCTGGAATTGCATCAGCTCTAAGTGGGGAAAACAATGTAAAAAGATCAAAACTTGCACTTGGAGAGGACAAGGCCCAAGGAAGCTCATTTGCAAATGGACTAAAGACAGGAAGGATCTAGCTCCTGAGGCCCCTCTAGGGGCTCCCTGTTCACCCCTGACCTGGATTTGAATCCTGCTGTGATCCTTGTCCAAGACTCTGAATTCCTTTTCCTGCTTGTTTTGTATCCAGGCGGAAAGATTTGTGATGCAGCTTTTAAGGCTACTGCTGGGCCTCGTTCCATAAACATGACTGCTCCCTGTGAACTAGGATTTTCAGCACCCCTGCCTTCCTTAAGCAATTCCCTTTAGGGCAGAAATTCCCTAGAAGGTCCCAAGCCTCCTCTCTGGCTTGGCCAGAGGATCCCCGGTGAGCTCTACTTTGACAGTATAAGGGACCATAATCCTGGCCAGTGAGTGACTCTACACTGGCCCTTGCTGTCCAAGGTGACATCTGAGCCCGTGTCGTTCTTAGGTCCGTGATCTTGGACAATCCTCCAGTTTACATACTAAGTGTTGGTGTTACCAACTCGTCCAAATGGGGCAATTGGGCCCAAGCCCTTAAAATGTGTCACCCCTGGGTGGTTGTGTTTTTTTCCCCAATCCTGTGCTGTGGTTACATTACCACAACCTCCTGGGTGTGAAGACTGTTTGGAGCTTTGAAAGATGAGGTATGACAGGGGTGTGGGGGGCTCCAGCAGGGAATGCCACTGAACTGATGGTCCATGGACGTGCATGAACACAGCCTTACCAATTAAAATACTGAAATGCTTCCCATCTGGTGCTGAACAGACACTGCTCTGAGCTCACACAGAGAACCCACCCCATGACTAGGAGATTTCAAATGGTTACCAAGTGGCATTTTGAACCTCATCACTTGGGAACACCCTGTAAGACAAGGGACAGATGAATCGCTTGGCACTTGTGAGGTATCCCCTCCTTTCTGATGGCTGCAAGTGTCACCCAGACACACAGGCTGCACTCTGCCAGGGAAGCCTTGTCAGAACAGCCAGAATTTGAGGATGAACCCTGGTTCCCGTCATCTCAAGACCTTCCTGACATGGCACAGCCACCCAGGAAAGTGATTTGGTAATGGAAATACTGGGAAGGCCGTACTTTCCCTCCAAAGAGAAAGAGAAGTGCCAACAGTGAAAGCTTGATCCCTCAAATAGACAACTAAATCCCAACAAGCAGTGGTTTCTTTCAGCATTACTGATGCTGAAAAGTTCTCTTTCGGTAATAGCACGATCCCCCAACTGCCATGTCCATTTCCATGAATCACATTTCCAACACATATGGATCTAAAAAACTGTGGGAAATCTGGTATTTCCTTAGATGCAACTCTGAATTGGCATGCAACAGAGAACAGAAAAATGGAGACCTAGAAGTAAATATCTAATTTGAGAACATAGACACAAAAGTGATTTGAAATAATATTTTGGAGTCTATTGGAATATTACACAAAAAGAATAATCCACTTTATGTAGGTTTTACTGTGACTGTGATGGGAAAAGCTGAATCATCCCGTGACGTTGATAACTGGCTGCTGACTTTAAAATACAAATAAATATTGTACATAGTAAAGGAAAATGAGAAAACAGCATGAAAAAGGAAGATCTTTCTCTCCTCACCTGCAACTCAACCTCTCACCTCAGAAAGAAACCTCTATCTATATTTTCTATGTCACGCAGCAGAGTTTAATACAAGAAAAGTATTGGTATATTTTAAAAGTTCAAGAGCTCAAAGCAAGGAAACATTAGGGACGCAGCCATGAGACCTCACTGAGGTACCTGCTCCATTTCATCTGCTGTCAGGATGGCCTTCTTGGCCCCTCACTTTCTCTGCCTCACTAGCAAGTCTGTCCGCCATCAGTGCTATCACCAGTATCGCTCCTGTGCTCTTCACTGCCCTTTCCTCCTTCCTGATACCTTCTTCAGTCGTCAGAAATTGTTGGCAGTCGAGCTGTGGAATGCCCATAGCAGCTCCTGGAATCATCTCTGCCAAATCTGAAGGCCAGCAGGAGTGCTCAAGGGACCTGGAATGCAGACCACCTGCGAGCACACCTGGCAGGGATTCACCTGTGTGACTAGGTGCAAGTTTTTGCAATGCTTTGGCCAGATTGAAAGGACTTACGAGTTGTCCTGCACTACTGCAGGCCTGGAGTCCTTGCGGTCTCTCGGCCCAGCAGACTTGGTGGGGCTGGTCCAAGGAATCCTCCCAGAGACCCATCATTGCCAGCATGTGATGGCATTCTAGTCATCGTCCTCTTGAATATGTCACTGGACATCCTCAAAGGCATGGAGATGCTTAAACCAGGCTATGGTTTGGACTGGTTTTCACAGTTATGCTGCTTCCTCTGCGAAGACGTGACTGTCATCCTTCTTATCATCCTTCTTTTCCTCTTATCCTACAAAAACCAATCATGAAAGTGGGTCAAATGATAAAAGAAGCCTGCCTTTTTAGGACAATTATCCTGGCTGTTTTTACTTCCACCCCCTCTCTATCCTCTGGGGATAGATTTGACCTGTGTCCTGGGATGTCATCAGGCAGATTTGCATCAAGAACAGAAAGCTCAAGGTCAAAATTCAAGGCTACTCCAGATCATTTCTCCTCCTCCATCCTGTTAACACCCCCTCCTTGTTTGAGTGTGATTCTATTCTCTTCTTGTCCTTGTCACTCTCAACCGCACAAGTCCTGGCACTCCCACTCAGGACAGTCAGTCCCCAGTCCTTACTAAAACCCAAATCTTACCATTTCTGTGTTTTCTGTCTACTCATTTGCTTAATCCATTGACCACTTGTTGTTCATAGAGGTTAAATCAATAGTGATATTATCAACCACCTCCTGTTAACGACTTCCTCCAATCTCCCAGATGTTCACATAATCCTAGTGGTTATGTTCAAAAGTAAATAATTCAGAAAACATATTCACCCACCACAAATTCCTGTTCCCTAATATTTTTATTCAAACACTCATACAGTAGATACCTGTCCCTCAAGATCAGAAGTAATGCCAGATCACCAATCCTCACCTTAATTTCCTCCTACACCTATCTAATCCTGGATTCCGTGGACTACGATCACAATAATTTCCTTGGAAATATAAAAAATTCCTTACCACTCATTTATTTTGTAAACCTCCAAACCCAGAAGATCCCGATTATCTGCCATGCCGCAGCTACTGCTGGTCTTATAACAAGCTGAAGAAAAAGCACGAAACATGACCTTTTGGTACCACTGTAAACACAAAACCGTCTGCATCAACTGGGAAGCACCCATAACGCCTGGAAATTTTGTTCTCCTTTTTTTCTGTTGGCTCAATAACAAAAAGACAAGTCAATTTAAAATGTGGGCAAGAGATCATAATAGACTTTTTCCAATGAAGATATACAAGTGGCCAACAGGTGTATGAAAAGGTGTTTGGCATCGTTAATCATCAGGGAATGCAAATCAAAACCACAATGAGGTATCACTTCACACTTGTTAAGATGGCGATAATCAAAAAAACTAAAGATGACAAATATTGGTGAAGATGTGGAGAAAAGGAAACCTTGTGGGAATATAAACTAGTACAGCCATTATGGAAAACAGTATGGAGGTTCCTGCAAAAAAGAAAACTAGCATATGATCCAGCAATCCCACTTCTGGTGTATACCCACAGGAATTGAAATCAGGGTCTCAAAGAGATATCTGTACTCTAATGTTCATTGCAGCTAATTCACAATAGTGAAGATATGGAAGTAACCTAAACGTCATTGATGGATGAATGGATAAAGAAATGGAATATTCGTCAACCTTGAAAAAAGAAGGAATTCCTGCCATTTTTGACAACATGAGGGACCTAGAAGATATTATGCTAAGTGAAATAATACAGACAGAGAAAGGCAAATACTTATATGTGGAATGTAAAATTGTCAAACTCATACAAGCAGAGGCTAGAATGGTGGTTGCCAGGGGCTGGAGGGATGGGGAAATGGGGAGCTGATTATCAAAGGATACAAAGTTTCAGTTATCAAGATAAATAAGTTCTGGAGATGTAGGATATTGCGTAGTGCCTTCAGCTAACAAAACTCTATTGCATACATCACATTTACTACTTGAGTAGATACTAAGAGTTCTTACCACAGAATGATAGTAATAAAGGAGGTGAGAGAAAACTTTGGAAGGTGATGAATTTGTTTGTGGTCTTGATGGTGATGACAGTCTCAAGGGTGTATACTTATGTCCAAATTCATCAAGCTGTATATAGAAAAATGTGACACCATCGTTGATTCTTCTGCACCTTGAAATATGCCATGTCCTCATAACAAGAGAAAAATATTTGTAACTATGTATAGACGAATGTTAACTGGACTTATTGTGGTGATCATTTCAATATATACTCAAACATTGAATCATTACGTTGTACCCATGAAACTGAGATAATGTTGTATGTCAACTTTACCTCAATAAAAAAAACCACAACAGACAAAACCATTTGAATATTGTAAATGAGTTCAGTGAATCCCTGAAAGTGCCCCATTCCCATATGAGAGTTAAAGGAAGCAGAGAGGATGAAGTAAATGGAAGAAAGTTGTATAAAACAGTATTCAAATTAAAATCATTTAAGTTGCTATCAGCTCTTTGTGGCAAAGTTCTGTGCGCACTAATCTTCTTTCACATTTTTCCTGGAAATCATACTTTCAGATCCAACCCATAACAGTTTCATCATTTGCTCTAATAAGACAATTTCAACTTAATAAATAAAACCAACAGCATCCCTTATGTATGAATAAAGTTAGTGAACTTTACAGAGAAAAGAGCATGTTTGCACAATCTCAATAAAGGAAACAGAAGAACTGAATGATGATCAAGTCTCATTCAAGCTTATCTTTGAAAATCAGTAAGACCAGGTTATCTTTTCAAGGATGTGTGTAGAGCTGTCAGCCTTGGGAGATAGAAATAGTGGCCTACTCTAGAACAAAGGGCAGGCTTGCTTACTGCCCAGTATAATAAAAATAACACCCTCCAGGACAAAGGTTAGCAGACATCCTGCCCCTTATCAAAGATTTGAGTTCCTTAGGCTCTGAGATCTTGCAACCCTCTGCATGTCACCTGGCCCACTGTGTATCACCCTGTAGGAAGTGAGATTTAGTGAGCCGGTGCAGATGATGATACTCTGGCCACTGCTATTGCTGTGTCATTGAGTCCTTTGTCTCTGACCCATGGGTCTTGTGTCTTTTGTCAGCATCTGCTAAACCATTGTAGGCTAACTTATTAGCTTGCAGGTAAGGTAAAATATCAGACCTTTCACAGTTCCCGACAAGCCCTTAAAATAACTAGTAGTCTTAGGAACAGAGAGCTATCCAGAACAATATGCATGGATGGTCTTCATAGAAGACTTCATGCAACCAAAACTTTAATAAGTCTCTCTAATCTCCTTTATTTCTACCCCAATTAGAAGGAGAGGCACCAAGCTATTACAGACCTAGGGCTTGTGCAAGCCACCTGGAGACCTAGTGACCAGAAACTTCCCATGGGGAGCAAAGACAGATGGGCATATTTCCAAAATGGACCCATATGCCTCCCTATCATCCAAAAGACAGTACATTATCTTAATTTATGATGATTTGAGCCATTAAAATCTTGTGATGGGCCAAAGATACACTTCTAAGAGGAATGAGGCACATAGCAGTTGTAAGCAGATTAACACGCTTGGTGAATATCAAACGCCGAACTAAACGCAGTGTTCTAATCAATTATAAGGTAAAACAAATTTAATAAGGTCAATTAAATGATATTTAACGGTATCCTTGATTATTACTCTGCAATAATGAACAAGAAACTCATGTAGATAACTACAATTGTTCTTACTTTAAAATATGGTAGTCAGGACTGTTTGAGATAAACTGGAGATAAGGAAAGGGAGAAATAGATAAAAGTTAGCTGCTCTGAAGCCACTGTCAAGACCCCTGGATATACATGTAACCCAGGAGATCGAGGCAGACGGCTGTGTACCTAGATCCTCCTGCACTGTGGTTCTTAGGGATGTCACGGAGCTGAAGCAGCTTCCTGAATCGTGTTTACACGTCCATGTGTACAATACCCCTGACCATAGGGATGAACCACCATTCAATCATCTCTTACACCCCCCTAATTAACAATTAGGTTTCAAAATCATTGTATCATTACATGATCATTTATTCCTCAAACCTGTGGGATGCCGAGCTAAAAGAAAATTATATTTCAATGGTTTCTTTTCTTTGAAGGACCAAGATGTTCTTTCACATTTGGAATCCGGGTTAGAAGATAAATCCATCAAATCAATGGAAACAACTGAAGAAATGGACAGAGGGATACTTCATTCATATATACACAGTTTGCAGTGTGGCAAAACTAGAGTTATATTTTTAAAAATTAGAATTTTTTGAAATTTTATAGATATTAAAGACTTTGTTCTGCTTATACTCCCTTTGGTTTACCAAACCAAACACACTCTTTAATGGGCGTTTCTAGTATTGAGTGCTAATAACTGCAACTTTTTTAAATTCTTATTTTTCCCAGCTCAAAGACCAAGGGCAGAGGTCATCAAGAGGTCAAGTCTAATCTACCTACAGATGTGGCAGGATCAACTATGGATGTTCAAGCCAGACATTGCCAGCAGAACCACATCTCTTCACCCATAGGTGAGGTTTTACAAGTAATGACAGGGACTTAAGGATATCAAAGGAAATTCTTTATTAAGAACCAAAGTTATAGATTCCTATCTTGGGTTCATTACTTTGAATTTTTGAACCAAATCATATATATCGATTGGACCATGTTCAATTCTATGATCTTTAGAAGATGCAGCCTATAGGTGAAGAGAAATAAATACAACACCAATATCTTACACTCTCTGAAGCACAACTGAGAGCCCCTGGAGTCAGAAGTTTTCAAGACAAGAAAACGTCATCCTTCATTTGAACAGAAAGAGTAGAGGCTATTCAAAGATTCAACTTTAAATTGTTAACATGACTTGTTAGAATGTGATGGAGCAACCATAATACCTTCTAAGTTTCATGATTTTTCTCCAGAATACTGAGATGGATGACCTTGAAGTGCAGCTTCCCCATACATGTCGTTATTCAGTGATAAAATTAATTTCCCTATAAAATAATTACCACAAAATTGTTACAAATATATCATAGTCTCTGACTAAAAGGAAACAAAGCAAATCGAGCAGTTGAAAGCAGTGTAATAAATTCCACACAAGGATCTTATAGCAGCATTATGTATAATAGTGAAACTGGATGTAATCCCTTTGCTATCAAAGAAGATATAAACAGATCATGGTATGCCTATTCTTTGGAATACCTCTAAAACTTCTAAAAAGGTAAGTTAAAATGATGTGCACTGATAAGGAGAGAGGTCTATAATATATGGCTTGGGAAACAACAAATTGAAAAACGATGTAGTTATGTAATTTATGTTTAAAAAAAAACTTTGTGTATTTACAAATTCATAGGAAATTTCCAGAAGAATAAGTCACAACCTCTTAACAATAGTTTCTTCTGAGTAGGAGAGTGAGTTTTCAGGGAAGGGGATGAAAGGGGAATGTTTCACTTTACTCTACATAGATCAGTGCAATTTGACTTTTTTTACAGTGTGTACTTGTTTCATAGTTAGAGAAATGAGTGATGTGACCCTTTGGTGCAGGGCAACAGTATGATGTTCACCAGTCTCTGTTCTCTATGTTACTGCACAGCATGGACTGTAGGAGAAAGCCCAGAGGAGCAATGAAGACAAAGAAGACATGACACCTGCAAAAAGTCAGTGGAGTATTTCTCCATAAGATACCTTCCAGGTGAGTGACGGTCAGTATCTTCCACTGCTTCAGCTCTCGCCATGAACCTAGAACCTGCCCAGGGTAAGCCGGAGGACCATGCCCGCTAGTCCACTCCCTGCACGGAGCCTGTTTGTGCAGGGTGACTGCCATCAAGCAGACAATGGACTCAGGATGGAGCGTGTGCCTTTGGGGAGGCTGGCAGAGAGGCATAAAGTGGAACACCAGCTAAGTGCACACACCTGAGAGGCGGAGCTCCAGGTGGAGACACAAAATGTACCAAGAAACTGTGAAGTGAAGGAAGCTACTCCATCTCTCTGAGCTTCAGTGTCCCCCCTGTAATGTGTGGATCACAGGTCTACTTCACAGAGCTGTTGGGGAAGATACATAAAAGTTCCTGTGACAGCCAGTGTCACATTATTAACAAAGTCATATCCGACTTCAAAATAATCGATGAAAAGAATAATGTTAATGAGACCAAAGACGGGATGCTCAACTTCGTAAGCAGCCCCAGCAGCATGAGAATGAGAGGAGCTCCGAGAAAGCAGGGTTCTTCACAGCTCCACTGGAGACGATGAACACGGGCTACACCAGGATAAGTCGCTGTTGTACAGTGACTCGTGTAGTGAGGGTGGGTCCCTAAAGACACTGTGAAATCCAGTTACACACAGTGGCTCCTAGGAAACAACTACAAAGCAATCAACTCAGCAGATAGGAATGGGAAGGGGGCGAGCATAGGAGGGTCAGAGCCACAAAATCTGACGGAAGACACTGAACCACGAGCGCTCAGCTCTGTCAACAGCTTCTGTGGTTGCACCAGGAGATCAAACGTCTGAGAGAGCCATTGTGGGGACTGCTGGGAGCACAGTGGTCACTGCAGCCACAACCCAACAGCAGTTGCATCGGGGCACACAGACCCCGAGACATTCCTCTCCATTAATCCTTGTTTCAAGATGATGAATATCCTCATGTTACAATGTCTCCTTCCAACCCTTGTGGAGGAGTGTCATCAGAACCCCCTGAAGAGGTCACAGGCCAGAGTAGGATGGAACACTGGGGGCTGGGGGAGCGGCGTTGCACCTGACAACACGGACTATCACCCGGGTCTATTGAACACGAGAGAAGGACCCGAGGATGTGGTCCAACGAGAATTCCCTGTCTTGCCACATTCAGAGATACTGCAGAGTTTCTCGTCCGTTCTTTAAAAAAATGTTAAAGAATTCATGTCATTAATTCATAGCGAGGCAAATTCTTCACATAGTGACAGGGTCCAGTTTCCATGACCAGCTTATTCAGTTGTTTTGATAATACCCCACATTCAGGAATTGGAAATGTAACCTATTGGGATGTGTAATATAAACAAGGACTTTTTTTCATGGAGATCAACACCCAAAGTTTTAGGGAGGACATAAATCGTGAAAGCTGCTAACCATTCCTCCACAGGTTTCAATAAGACTTTTAAGTTAATTTACCAATCTCAGGAAAAGATAACTTTTCAATTCAAATTTTTTTTTATGCATTCAAGCGTACAATACAGCCAAGAGAATGAGCATTAAAAAATTAACAAGAAGGTCTTGCTTGCATTTCATCTTTTGCAAATAATCAGGATATTTTATGCTCTGTTCCTTTCACTGCTGTAATCAATTTTTAAAGAATACGTTACATCTGACTATCCCTGGGCATGTTTATCCTGGAACCTTGCCGGAATCCAAAGCAGAGATGTTAAAGCTGACGGGTTTCAAATGCTGCCCAGGTGTTGTCTACCATGAACATGCCTCTCCCAAAGCCGGACCACCGGTCTCTTCCTGAGGGATCAGAGTCATCACTTATGTCCCTGAGAGACTGGCCACTCAGGCCTGAGCTGAGATTAGGTGATCAATCTGAAGGGCAAAATGCTTAAGCTATTCTCATCCTAACGATGCTGTTTTGGAGGCCTCTGCACTGGAATAGGTTAGTGAAAACGGCCTACTAGATACTTGCCTGGGAATTGTGTTGTTCTCCTCTGCCCTTAGCAGATCCTGGGGAAACCAATGATTAACCTCACGGATGCTTTAACTTCCACATCTGTGAAAAAGGCAAGCAACAGCCAATGTTACCACTTTGCAAAACTCCGAAGTTGTGCATCCAAGAGGGACCACAAAGGTGAATTTCTCCCAAAAGCTGATGAAATGATGGCACTTTGGCTGGAGAAGGCAGAGGGCAGCAGGCAAAGTGGAAAGTTTCTGGAATGTCTAACCAGTTCCCATAAGCAGTTTAGAGAAACACCTGGCCCTGGATTAGGTAGGAGGCTGTGGAAGGACCCACAGGTACACAGGGGGGAGGAGGAATCAAGCAAAGAAGGGAGGCGGTGGGGAAGAGGCGCCAGTTTGGGCTTCAATTTTGGACAAAAGCAGTTGCACGCTGCAGGCCCGCGGCTTCCCATGCAGCCGCCACACCCTCCTAACTCCCTGGTACCTTTCGTCTCGTCACATCCCTCTGGGAATCAGTCCACATGGAGCGGGTGCAGGACCTGAGTCCTGAGTCAATGGTTTGGCCCTCGGCCAAGCTCACACCGCCCTGCTCCTCCCCCCAGGGCCAGGCACCGCCCTGTGCCCAGAGCATCCTGGGCGTTCTAGTCCTGCAGCCCTACAGGTTGCCAGCTGGGAGCGGTTAAGAGAGAAAAGCTCCCAGCATGCACAGCTCGTGGCCCCAACTCTTGCCTTGTCCTTCGGCCCCTGGGCCCCACCCCTCTGCTTCTCCATCCCACCCTCTTCCCCACCTGTTCTGTATACCACGCCCAATCTCCATGACCTGCCCACCCCCCCAGAGTATGCGCAGTGTGGTTGGGCTGCATCCCTTGAGGCCGGGACTCAGGTAGGGGTGGGGCTCACCAGCCTGGCTATTGCTGAGGTTGCCTGCAGCCCTGGTGGAAGCCCCCTGGCCAGTATTTGAAATGTAAATTCAATATCTAAAATGGAAATATCGGGTGCCTGGGATCCTGGAATTTGCCTTTTCAATGCCACCTGTCCTACCATCCCCCCTATCTCTCCAAGCTGCCATGATCCTCCCTCTGGAACCCGTGGTCAGGGTCGCTGCAGAGATCCTCCCTTTGGACCCAATCTGCCTGAAGGGCCCATACCTTGGTCAGGAGTCTTAGAAGGACTGCCCTGAGCCATGTCATAAAAAGGAGAAAACATCACATTGGACAGCCCCAATACCTGCATTATACAGACAGGAAACTCAGGTGCACTGGTAAGTGACCCCTAAGCCACTTCAGGGGAACACATGCATGCCCCTATTTCCACGCTGCACATAGGCTGGTTCACTGGACTTTCTTATCCGAGTGTGGACCTCTTGGCCTCGTTAACATAGGCAACAACACCGAAACTTCCCATTGGTCCTTCCCACAGTGTTAGGCAAGTTTGTGCAGGAAGGTAATATGCAATTTCTGCTCTAGTATAGGGCTGGCTCCTTGGGAACTAGTTTTAATATTCCTGTTTAAATATACCCGCAGAATCACAAAATAATTAAGCAAAATAATTTGGTGCTGTGGAGGGTTATGGTGATAACTCTCTGAAGTCGTTTTTCCATTTAGCTTTTCTGATTGACTCCAAATACTACAGCACCACACGCTTCTTAGACTGGTGGATGCACAGCTCCACTTCTTTCCAGGGAGAACGCACAACAGCAGAATATCCGTGGCCTGACTTTCTGGGGCACCAGTATTACTACAAGATTTGGAAGAAGCAAAGTTAGGTCATTTCCAAGGTAAGGAATTAAAAACTTAACACTAAGATGAGGTGGGAAAGTCATATGCCATTAATAATTGTCAGTAATCTGTGCCTGAAATGTCAGACTTTCTCGGAGAAAGAACTCTGAGACCCTATTTCCCATTGTTTTAAATAGGAAAATCTAGAAGGCATAGCAAATCTATCGAAAAACTATACCAATTTCCTAAGTCACAATATGACACCTAGACTTAAGTTACGAACATCGTGTGCTCCTCATTTTGTTCCTTCCAACCCAGTCCCACAGGTCTTGAGTGCATGCTGTGAACACGGCACTGTGCTAGGTCTCGAGGCCTTGGTGAGCATCGTGGTGGGGGTGGACCTTGCTGGAGAAAGATGACATCATGAAATCTCAAATCCATGCCGCTTACAAAACTGAGGCAAAAATGGAAATACCCAGGCGTCCATGCAAGGATGAGGGCATTAATAGATACTTGGGAGTATTAAAATCCATCTAATGGTGTCATGAGTGAATGTGTTCCACTTCAAAACAAAACACAGCTGTTATTCTGAGATATTGAGTTAGTATCTTTGTGCAAATATGCAGGATTTAAAATGACTATTGACATATAACATGCGTACAGAAATATATGCAGAAGTCATCCACGTAAATCACAAAGAATTATTAAAAAGTGAACACACTTGTGTGACCAAGAACTAACACCAGCTTTACTCAGGCCCCGACAATCCCTTTCTCCCTATTTCCTCCCCAAAGGTAACTGATATCTTACCAGCGAACACTGTATGTCAAGTTTGTCTTCTTATACAAGTGTTTTATTACAGAACAATTTAAACAATATACAAAATAAACAAAATAGCACAGTAGGCCCGTCACCCAGTTTCAACAACTACTAATCATCTGTTATTTTTGTTTCATCCACACTCCATCCCATTCCCACCTCACTTTATTATTCTTTTAAGCCTTTGTGCATGTGTGGTGAGTA
This sequence comes from Diceros bicornis minor, assembly GCF_020826845.1. NCBI lineage: Eukaryota > Metazoa > Chordata > Mammalia > Perissodactyla > Rhinocerotidae > Diceros > Diceros bicornis. The sequence continues at coordinate 173,518 of NW_026691163.1, forward strand.
AGATGTATGCACACTGAAAGGCACAAATCTCAACCGTACAGTTTTGGCAAATAAACATGCCCATATAACTTTCATCCCTTTAAGAATAGGATATTTCCATCACCCCCAGAAAACTCCTTCCTGTTCCTTCCCAGGCTATTTTTTCCTTGCCCCGATGCAACCCCTGTTCTGGTTTATTCAGCATAGGTTCATCTTGGCTGAAATCATCCCATGTGTGTTGTTTTCTGTCCAGCTTGCCTCCCTCAGCACGAGGTTGATGAGTCTCTCTCAGCATGTGTGTGTCAGCATTTGCTCCTCGGCACAGCTGAGGGCGTTCTGCTCTGTGGAGGTCCCAAAGTGCACTCATCTTCCTCCTGGGGACGTGCAGGTCATCTCCTGCGAACAGTCTTGTAAAAACGTTTTTTGGCATGCTGTTTAATTCTTTTATTAACATTTAAGTGACCCACCTTTGTATTCTTACTGGGTGGTCCAGATTACAATATGCACCTTTAAGATATCACATCCTACCTAGACTTAATAGTGCACCAGTTTAATCAATGTAAAATATGGAATCCTTGCTACAGAACAGTTCCATTTACCTCTGTCTGTCCTTTGTGCTATTGCTGTCATAAATTTCATATCTACTTATGTTATAAATCCCACAATACAGTGTTATAATTTTTGCTTTAAATAGTCATAGGTATTTTAAAGAAATAAGAGGGGCCGGCCCCGTGGCTTAGCGGTTAAGTGCATGCGCTCCGCTGCTCGCGGCCTGGGTTCGGATCCCTCGCGCACACCGATGCACCACTTCTCCAGCCATGCTGAGGCCGTGTCCCACATACAGCAACTAGAAGGATATGCAGCTATGACATACAACTATCTACTGGGGCTTTGGGGGAAAAATAAATAAATAAATAAAATCATAAAAAGAAATAAGAGAAATAAGTGTTTGGAAAGGAAATGCTTTGAGACTCTGCAAATGTACTGTTTCTTCTTTAAGTTTCATCCACAGTTTTTGCGTTCATCAGTCATTCTTTCCAACAATAATTATTACTGTAGTGTTAAAGTGGCAATTTTCTATTTCATGCTATCTAGCGCTTTTATTATTTGGAATTCTGTGAGCAAGATTTCTCCCCCCCTTCCTTCTTCCTTTCTTTCTCTCATTCTCTCATTCTTTTTTTTCCCCTTTTTTCTTTCTTCCTTCCCTTCCTTTCTTGTTTAATCTTTTTTATATCAGTATAGCCTCGTGGATATTTATTTTATTCTCTGAGTAATTATCCAATGCTACCATTATTTATTTTGTTGCTCAGAGTTTTCCAGCTTGAGTCATTGGAAAGTCTTTCAGATTGATTCCTTTTGACATGTCCCATCATTTTCTGTGTGCTTTTTTTTTGAAAGCACTTTCCTACTTTCTGGCACTACAAGATGATCCAGGCTCATCTTGTATTTTTCATCTCCAGCCCTAGAATTAGCCATTTCTCCAAGAAAATCTGCTTTATTTTATTGGAGAATGATATTTAAAAAACAAGATCTGGGAGCTAGGTGTGCTCATTAATACTAGAGTGTCACTGCTTCTGGACCCTCTCAGCAGAGCTTGGAAATGTATGTATGAATATAAACTCAGGTAGACAAATCTGTCTATCGATCTATCCATCTATATATCAGTCTATCTATCTATTTGGATAGATATATTAAAAGAGACATGGATTCATACTGATACTTCGAACTCCAATCCAGCACCACAGAGTTTATTTTAGCATTCTCCTTTTGTTTATTTGTAACTTCTTTCACCAACAGTGAGAAACTTAACTCCAGTTAGCTACAATATATTTACTGTGTCAACTAGTTTCAGAATTGCTAATCCATACCCTTATGAAAAACAAATTTACCACCTAGAGTACAGTGTTTGTGTCCAGTACTTTAGTTCTACAGTATCCCGTCAAATCACTATCTTCCAAAGTAACTTAGGTCAGGACCTTTCATCTCCACCCCTTCTGTATGGTTAGGTCACATGCTTGTAATACAGTGAGATTCATTTGTCACTGCATTCCATCTGAGTTCCCCAGCATCCTGATTGATTTTTAAAATTTGCAGAGTAAAATTCACTCTTTGTGGTGTACAGTTCTATGGGTTTTGACTTTACGGTCATGCATCCATACCCACAGTACCATACAGAGCTGTGTTTTTCACCCCCAAAGTTCTCTCATGCTATCCCTTTGTATTCAACCTCTTCCCCTACTCCATCCCTTGGCAACCACTGATCATTTTCCATCCCTGTAATTCTGCCTTTTCTAGAAAGTCATATAAATGGAATCATATACTATACAGCCTTTTGAATCTGACTTCCTTTACTTAGAGAAATGCATCCAAGATTCATCCATGTTGTTGTGTGAATCAAGAGTTTATCCTGGGGCTGGCCCCGTGGCCTAGCGGTTGAGTGCATGCGCTCCCCTACTGGCAGCCCAGGTTCGGATCCAGGGCACGCACTGACGCATCGCTTCTCTGGCCATGCTGAGGCAGTGTCCCACATACAGCAACTAGAAGGGTGTGCAATTATGACATACATCTATCTATTGGGGCTTTGGGCGGAAAAAAGGAGGAGGATTGGCAATGGATGTTAGCTCAGGGCTTATCTTTCTCACACACACACAAAAAAAGAGTTTATCCTTTTTCTTGCCAAGTAGTATTATAATGTACCAATGCAACACAGTTTCTTTCTCCATTCACCTGATGAAGGACATTTAGCTTATTTCCAGCTTTTGGCAATTATGAATAAAATGGCTATAAAGATTCCCACAAAGATTTTTGTTTAAACATTAGTTTTCAATTTTCTTCAGTAAATACCTAGGAGTGGGATATCTGAGTCATATAATAAGTATATGTTTAGCTTTATAAGAACCTGCTCAACTGTTTTCTGAATGCAACTATCATGTTGCATTCCCAGTTCTAATTGCTCCTACTCCTGACCCACCTCCTCATGTGGTATTTGCAATTTTATTTTTTATTTCAGGCACCTAATAGGCGTGCAGCATCTTGTTGTGGCTTCTGCTTCATTTTTGAAAGTGAGTTCTGCTAAATATAGAATCTTGTGTTGACTTTTGGGTTTTCTTTCTGCACTTGAAAGATGTCATTTTGTTGTTGAGTTGTCTCTTTTGTTTTTGATAATATATTATCCATCATTCACCTTATTTCTCCCTGTATGTAATGTCTTCCCCTGTATATATGTATTTCCCTGACTGCTTTCAAGATTTTCTTTTTATCTTTGGATTTTAGTAGCTTGACTATCATGTACCTAAGTATGCTTTTAATTTATATTTTATTTTGTGAGTTTGCTGACTTTCTTGGATCTAAAATTTTAGATTTTCCAAGAAATTTTGGAAGTTTTATGCTATTACTTATTGATTTGCCTTTCTGCCTCCTTTAATTTTTCTGTCTTTCTCCTCTCTGCTGGGGACTCAATCATCTCACAGGTCATAAGGCTCTCTTCGTTTTTCTTCAAAATTTTTACATTCTTTTCTTCAGACTGGAAAATTTCTATTGCTGTATCTCCATGTTTTTTCTACTGTTTCTCATCTACTTGTAAACTCAAATGTATTTATTTTATTTCATCTTCCTATTTGGTTCTTTTGTGTAATTTCCACTTCTCTGCTGAGTTCCCACATCTGTTCATTCATTATGGGAATATTTTTCTTTACCACCATGATCATCTTTATAATAGCTACTTTCGTATTCTTGACTGCTAATTGCAACACATTGGAGAGAGTTTCTACTGCCTGCTTTTGGTCACATATGGATTACATTTTCCTGTTTCTTCAAATCTCATGATTCTTTTAAATTGTGTACTGGAAATCATGAAAGATAGGTATAGAGGCTCCGGATTCTGTTGTATTACTTTGAAGAGTGTTGTTACTTTTCTAGCAGGGAATCAACTTGGCTGGACTGAAATTCCAATCCTATCTCCTTTACAGTGGGCATAGCTGAAATCCTCAGTCAGTTCTTTCATCTTCCAACTGCTGTTTTTACACTAGGCCTTCTGGGGCCTACCCTGTATGTGTGTTGTTCAAAGATCTGCCAATTTGGTGTGTGTGGGGGAGAGACTTACATATATATTTTGCGATTTTCCTCTTTGTGTCTCCCTCCCTTCCAGAATTTCTCCCCTAACTTTCCAGCTACTCTGCCAGCCCAAAAATACATCCTCTAACATTACAAGTAAGACTGTAGTTTTTCCCCTGTCTAGGCCATGTACAGATTTTGGAATGCTTTGAGGCAAAAGATTCAAGCTTGCAAATATCTCCTGGTGCAATTCCCATCATTTAAAGGAAGATTCCCTCTCAGTTCTGCTTGCTTTTGGAAGTGATTTATACATACACACAAGTACACATTTATTTTATGTGTATTACATATAGCCACACGAGTCTGTATAAATATATATAATATTTTGTGCAGATTTTATCATTGTTATCTGTGAGAGTGTTAGTTCAACAGGCTACTCCACCATTACTAGAAGCCAGACCTCGGTTTTGTTTCTTTCTTGGATTTTATATAAATGGAATTATAAAATATATAGCCTTTTGAATATAATTTCTTTTATGCAGCATTATGGTTGTGATATTCATCCATGCTATTGCATGTAGCTAGTGTTTGTTCATTTGTTGAAAATAAGTAATTTTTTAATGGTTATAAAATATGCAGAACATAAAATTGTAACCGTTTTTAAGTGTACAGTTCAGCGACATTCAATACCCTCACATAATTGTGTAGCCATAACCTCCAACCATCCACAGAACTATTTTCACCTTGCACTGAAACTTTGTGCCCATTAAGCAACAACTCCCTGTTATCCCTCCCTCTTGCCCCTAGGAACCACCATTCTCCTTTCTATTCCTATAAATTTGACTACTCTAATTACCTTATATGAGTGGAATCATACAGTATTTTTCTTTTTGTGACTGGCTTTATTTCACTTAGCATAAATTCCTCATGGTTCATCCATGTCATAACATGTGTCAGAATTCCTTCCTTTTTAAGGGTGAATAGTATTCCACTATGTGTATACACCACATTTTTTTGGCAGCTCATCCACTGATGGACACCTGGCTTGATTCCAGCTTCCAGCTATTTTAAATAATACTGTTAAGAACATGGGTGTACATATATGTCTTTATACCTCTGCGTTCAGTTCTTTTGGGTGTATACCCATAAATGGTGTTCTCAGATTCACTTTTTCACATATAACAGGGTCCCCTACACCTCCAAGAAGCAATTCTTGTAATGCCAGCTGGTTGCCAGATAATTCAACTCAATTTGATGCTGACAACCCAGAGATACATCAGATTCTACAGGTTGATGGCTCCGTCCTATAATTCTGCGCACCCATCCAACCTCACCTTTACTTCAGATGCCAGTTACAAGCCCAGGTTGTTACCTGTACTTCTGACTTACTGGCTATAAACCAGAGGTTCCCACAACCTCCTCCTTGGGTTTGATTAATTTGCTAAAGTGGCTCACAAAACTCAGAGAAACATTTACTAGATCACCAGTTTATTATAAAAGGATATAATTCAAGAAGAGCCTGTTGGAAGTGGTGCATAGGGAAAGCTATGGAGATAGTACACAAAGCTTTCATGCCATCTCCAGGTGCACCACTCTCCAAGCAGTCCTTGTCATTGCCAACCTGGAAGCTCTCTGAACCGCCTTCTATTGGGATTTTTATGGAGGCTCTCTCACATAGGCATGATCAATTATTAACTCAGTTTCCAGCCCCTCTCCTTTCTCTGGAGGATAAGAGGTAGGGCTAAAAATTCGAAGCTTCTAATCAGGGCTTGGTCTTTCTGGTGACCAACCCCCATCCAGGAGCCATCCAGGAGCCCACCCAGAATTGCCTCAATAGAACAAAAGATTCTCTTAGTGTTCTTATCACTGGGGAAATTACAAAGGTTTTAGGAGCTCTGTGCCAAGAACTGGATGCAGAGGCCGATAAATATGTTTTTTATTATTTCAGAACCCATAAGTGGAAATTCTAGATCATATAGTAATGTTATTTTCAATTTTTGAAGGAACTGCCATACTGTTTTCCACAGTTTTATATTCTCACACTCAGAGCACAAGGGTTCCAATTACTCAACATCCTTGCCAACACTTGTTATGTTCTGATTTTGTGATAGTAACTCTCCTAATGGGTGTGAAAAGGTAGCTCATTGTGCTTTTATTTCACATTTTCTTGATACTTAGTGATGTTGAGCATCTTTTCTTGTGTTTCCTGTTCATTTTATATTTTCCTTGGAGAAATGTCTATTCAAGTATTTTGTGCATTTTTAAATTGAGGTTTTTTTTATTGTTGAGTTGTAGAAGTTCTTTATTTATTCTAGATATTAATCCCCTATCAGATTTGTGATTTGCAAATATTTTCAACCATTCCATGGTTTGCCTTTTTACTCTGTTGATAGTATCTTGTGATACAGAAAACTTTTTCGTTTTGATGAAGTCCAATTTGTTATTTTTTTGTTACTTATGTCTTTGATGTCATATTAAAGAAATCATTTTTGCAATGGCATTTGGACCCAATGACATACAGGTTTTACCATGTGTTTTCTTCTAAGGATTTTATAGCTTCAACTCTAACATTTATATCTTTGATCCATTTTGAGTTAATTTTTGTATATAGTGTAAAGTAAGGGTCCAACCTCATTCTTTTGCATGTGGGTATCCAGTTTTCCCAACAACATTTGTTGAAAAATTGATCTTTTCTCCAATGAATGATCTTTGTACCTTTGTCAAAAATCATTGGACCATATATGCAAAGTTTTATTTCTGGGCTCTCTGTGCTATTTCATTAGTATAGTGTGTGTATTTATGCCAGTACCACACTGTTTTGATTACTTTATAGTAAGTTTTGAAATCAGGAAGTGTGAGTTCTCTAACTTTGTTCTTCTATTTCTAGATTGTTTTGGCTATTCAGTGTCCCTTGAGAGTCCATATGAATTTTAGGATAGATTTTTCTATTTTTGCAAAACCATCATTGGAATTTTTACCTCTTTGAGTAAGTTGATTCTTAAGTATTTTACTCTTTTGTTGCTATTGTAAATAAAAATGTAAAGTTTTTAAATTTCTTTTTCAGATTACTTATTATTAATGTATAGAAGAACAACTAGTTTTTGCATGTTGATTTTGTGTCCCACTACTCTGCAGAATTTACTAGTTCTAACAAATTTTTGGTGGAAGTTTTAGGGGTTTCAACATATAAGATACTCTTTGTAAACAAATATAATATTACTTCTTCTTTTCAAATTTGGATGCTATTTCTTTCTTTTTCTTGCCTAATTGCTTTGGCTAGAACTTCTAATACCATGTTGAATAGAAGTGGTGAAAATGGGCCTTCTTGTCTTGTTCCTGATCTTAGAGAAAAAGCTTTCAGTCTTTCACCCTTGAATATGGTGTTCTCTGTGGATTTCTATATATGGCTTTTATTATGTTGAAGTAGTTTCCTTTTACTCTGAGTGTTTTTTTAGTGATTTTAGCATGAAAACATGTTGAGTTTTGTTAAATGCTTTTTCTGCATCCATTGAGATGATCATGTGTTTTCTTCCTTCATTCTGTTAATGTAGTTTATTACATTAAATCATTTTCATATATTGAAACATCCTTGTATTCCAGGAATAAATCCCACTTAAAAATGCTGTATAATCCTTTTAATATGCTGATGAATTTAGTTTATTACTATTTTATGGAGGATTTTTATATCAATATTCATCAAAGATATTGACCTATAGTTTTCTTTTCTCTTAGTGTCTTTGGCTTTGATATCAAGGTAGTGCTAATCCCATAGGATGACTTTAGAGGTATTTTCTCCTCTTCAACTTTTTGAAAGAGCTTGAAAAGAATTGGTGTTAGTTAATTAAAAAAAAAAGTCTTTGGCCCAGGAATAAATTCAGCATAAAATAAATACAAATAAATATTTTTTAAAAATATGAAAAAGTTTTTTACTAAAAAAATTTAAAAATTAAGCAAGTACATCACTTATCACTTTATTTCTAAACAGTTTTTTAACCTACTAGTAAGCATGAACAAATTGTTAGAATTAAAATGACTCAAGTGTTAATTTTCTTCATTGCAAGTTTTCTGACAGAAGTATATGATGCCGTCATGTATGACATCTTTTATGAAAAAAATGGTCATTTTTTGTAGTATTTGAGAATATTGTGAATTTTCCCAGTGGCCTCTGACAATACTCTGATATGCAAAGTTATCTTTTCAACATGTATGTCTCATCATCATCCTTACCAAATTAACAAACTCAGGTACTAATTAATCAACTACTTTTCATATGATTCAGGTTCTCCACCACCAATTTCCCTAAGCATCAGGAAATTCTACAACTTCTGCAAGATTAACGATTTTACCTTACACTGTATATATCTCACGTGGTTTAAAACATCCAAAATCCTTGATAAACTGACCCTGCCCACACTAAAGTATTGTGAATTATAAAATATGGTCTCTGTTAAGTGGGGAGGGATTTCAGGTTGAACTTAATTTTATAAGTGGTCAATTTATTACAGTGTACTGTTCTGTTATGTATTTCACTTCTTTTCTAAAAAAAAGTGATAGTTGAGGGCACTTAGATAATAAAAATTTGAGAAAATAAGGAACTGATACACACTGTAAGCTTCAAGTGTTTTCAAGCATAAGATACAATAGGAACTAAAACTATGAAATGGCAGAGGAAATAGAGATAAAGGGATGAAGTTGCAAAACTGAATCTATAATAATATCTCAATGGCTAACGTTGTGGTGCCAAGAAGGTGGTGAAGTCAAAGAATTCATAAAGATGATAATAAAGACACTACAAAGAAAAAAACTGAAATTTTCATAGAGAGAATTTTTACAGTGATATGACCGATAGAGAACAGGGAAGAGAAGTTTGAGTGAGAGACTATCTGCTTCTTAAATTATTTCCATTGTAGAGAACAACAAACCAATTTGCTGAAATCTTTATTCCCCTCTATGACCCTATCTTTACCTGCAAAATCTAAGCCCTGAATCTATGTCACAGTCCAATTTTTCCATCCCTGGAGAACAGAGCAATTTATCTCATATGAAACCTCAACAGCTCAGGCTGTGAAACAAGGCCGGCCATCCATTCTCACAGAGGAGCCAACTGGAGGTAGGATTTTTGGTTCTGAATTCAGCTAAATATCTTCAAAGAATTGTATCTGGCCTTCCTTATCCAGGGCTATCAGTGAAGTGCTGGCTGGCTTTCAGAGAAGAGCAAGTCACAGTCAGTGGAGACATTTTCTGTTGAGCTCTCTAGAGAAGGCTGTGGGGCTTGTCAGTAAGAGTTGATTTCTATGAGGATTAAATTTTTTTATTTTATTCAGAGATTTATAAAGAAATTTACATGGTAAGAATTATTATCAACAAAATACGTTGTCTATTCTCTGGTCATTTAAGCAAAATCTTCCTCTCAGGGACAACCCATGGACAAAGCCCAGATTTAATCTCCAAGAGTCTGCTAGGCACTCTGTGGTCCATGGGAAGTCCTCAAGTTGGCAGCCTGTTTCCTTGTGTGCTGTGCTGGTGTTCAATCTTCCATCTCTTCCGGGTACAACTAGACAGACGCCTATCAGATCATCAAGGGACTTGACATTGGAGAAATGTACTTTTCATTATCTTTAGACTTCTACACTTTTCAAAAAGACTCTCAGCATTTCCAGTAATTGTGCAGCAGTTTACCCAACACTAAAGTTCTCACTATTAAAAGTTAAAACAAATAAATTTTAAAAAGGAAAACGTGATCTTTGCAATTTTGTACAGAATCTATATAAAGGGGGCATCCTTATAAATGGAGGTAATGGTGCTCAGGGCAAGCTACCCCATTAGGCACCACCCTGGTGTGTGTATTGTTTCCAGCTGAAGACAATAAGGACTCAGAGAACTCAGGAAGTATATTTGAATTTCCCCTCCCAAACTGCCTAAAGAATTTAAAACAAAAAATCTGTTTCAGGAAGGAGTTATTATCATGATGGTTGTAAAGATAACGTAGGATAGAGGTTACAATAGGAAAGGCACCAAGCCCCTTTTATCAAAAACTGTATCTCTCACTGACCACATTATCTATAGATGACCCTGGGAAGAGTTGTCAGGCAAACATTTGCATTTCTATCTCCATGTGAGTTGTCTTCTTGCCCTCTGTGGTCCTAGACCACTACCCACCCCCAAGACCTTCCTCCTCTTTAGCTACAACACTTAATCGGGCAGCTTAGACAGAGGGACGAGTTGCTCATTTCTGAGTTTCTCCCATGTATACATGTTATTAAACTTGGTATTATTTTCTCCTGCTAACCTGTCTTGTTAACTATTTGGCCAGCCATGAGAACCTTAAGAAAAGGGAAAAGGGAGATTCTCTCACTCCCTCAACAGTTTTTGCACCCAACGTGGGGCTACACTGCATGGCAAGTTACGTTCTCTGGCTGGAAGAAATGCCTTCTCCCTAGATTACTGCAGGGGATGAAATACGGGACCCCCTGACGATAGCCGGCAAAATGTAAGATTCTTACCACGTCAGCCTCCCGGAATCTCTACCTGTGGAGTCCGGTGGAAGGAGGTGGTGAGAAATTTTTTCTCTTTCAAAATTTAGATTAGCAGGAGCAAATATTTGGGAAACTAGTTTCTTGTGCTTTTAGTGACACTGGTAAATTTGGTAGAGTACTCTTGGTTTTGATCTTGATCCCTTTTCCTCCCAGAGATTGTCTCTGTTTTTCTCTTTTGTCTCTGTCTTTTGTATCGTGTGTCATAAGAAGGAAATACCATAGGGTAGGACGCAGGCATAGACCCTATAAGCCTAATGTCCGGGCCGGCCCCACAGACTGATGAGTTTGCGGGTCTCACCAGACTGGCGTCTATTTAGACAAACTTTGCTGTGGGTTAATATGCACATGAAGTGAAGGCCATTGCCAAGGGCATCTTGGAAGCCAAAAAGGTCGCAAATTTGGTGGGCACAGGTCGAGCAGTTAAGAGCCATTAGGGCACTCGCCACTTTCAGAAGACTCCCGTGACAGGATAAGTTGGGTCAAGGAACGGGGTAGATGACAGAGGTCCCCCGCCAACTGCAAGAAAATGTCCATGCAATGACGAGGTACTCTGTAAAGCACACAGTCCCCAACCCCGTGGCATCTCCCCCCCCAGGTATTATTCTGACTCAAAGAGACCTAAGGCGTGGCTAAAGCTGTCATTGTGCACATAAGAAAAAAACCGGATGAGGTTTTTCCTTCTGTCTTGTTCTGTGTCCTGAGAAAACTTGGCTTTGTGACCAGTGAGAATATTCTCCTTGGTCTCCACCATACGGAAGGTGCATTTACCGGGGTGCCCCTTGGTGGCCAGTCGAATAGACTGGGGTTCTGAACTGTCTCTTTGTCTGGCTGTGCCAAGCTCTCAGGGGAGTTTGTCATAAAGGACCTAGTCCATAAGGGCTTTTGTCGTCTTAACCTTAGTTGCTTGTTAGTGCTGGAAAAATCCCATTCCAATATTGCCTGCCCGGTGTCACAGATTAGCGGCTCTGTGACTGGAGGCGTCCCACACTATTGTAGGAGACTGGAGACACCGTTTTCACTACACCATCCTTACCGCCTGTGTAACGAAGGTCTTTACTTTCTCTGAATATCTTTGGGAGTGAATTCTTTGGATCATGGGGGCTACATCATCTGCGCCCTCACCAGGGACGCCTCTTGCGTCCATGGTAAAGATTTATTCTAAGCATGGGAAAGTTACCACCGGGTCTTTCCTTAAAAAGGCTTATTGGATCGAGTCACTATTGGAATAAATAGACAAATGAAGATCCTACTCGTCAATGGCCCGACGACAGATCCTTTGAATTGGGAAAACTTCTAAATTGGGGGAAAAAAATATGTTTTGAGAGCTCTCACACAATTGTTTAATTGGTACCTAAAAAAGGGCCATAAAAAGGAAGGGAAAAATTTAAATAGCCTTAAGAGCTTGACTCAGGTTACAATTGAATTGAGAACATGTAAAAGTGTAAGTGTTGATAAGATTATAAAGGTTGGAATGTTTGAGCTAATTTTATATAAAGAGGTTACATCAACTTTGCCTGTGTATGTTTTAAAATGTCTGACTGGGAATGCTTCCCTTGTCTAAAATTAGAAGACCAACACCTATTGATAAAAATCTTAATGATAACTATGTTTAAAGGTATAAGAGGTGATGAAATTTACATGAACTTTTGTACAAAAAACTGATGTTATTTCTATTACAGAACTGGTTAACAAAAATAGTAATTTAAATGATGGCTAATTTTATCTAATGTCTTATGAAGTCTTATAGACAATCTAAATAATTATTGGGAACAAGTAACTAAATAGTTGTGAAAAAGATGAATGTTGGGTGAACTTTAAATAATAATTATGTGTTATGGTGGTTACATCTTCCAAAATCTTTTTGGTGACTTAAAACTTTAGAGTTTTGCTAAATTTTGTGATAAAAATTCACTGAGTATCATCATTTCCAAATAAGATAAGATATTAGACATTGATTGCTAAACTCACGATTGTCTACTTTGGGCTTTTCATTACAGGAAAACTAAAAGGTGTTTTGGGTCTATTGGTAAACATGTGTTTTATTAAAAGATTGTACTATAAAGTAACATATTTCTAGAAGTTATGAAGTGTTTATAAATTTTCCAAGCCACAATATACTAATGTAAAAGAAAGTTTATAATGGTTTACTTAGTTTTTACTTACAAATTGGGGTTTCTAAGAGTTAAAATTTCTAATTAGTATATGTGATTGAAGCTACTAAATATTAAGAAAAAATATGTCTGTGTACAAGGAAAATAAGATGTATAAAGAATGAACAAAGAATGGAAATATTTTATTTGATTAAGAAAGATAAATTTGTCTTCAAGTAGTAGGAGGGAAAAGAAAGACATGGGACAAATTCTGAATGTAAAAAGAAAGTTATAGGTTTGTGGAAGAGGAATTCTGGAAAAGGAGTTTTTGTATGGTCAAGTTTGCTCAGATTGAAATGAATTTAATTAAGTAAATGAATTTTAATATCAGAAGGAAGCTGGTACAAAATTATAATTTGGTCTTATTTCTCTTAAAAGGATAATTTTCTTGAACTTGATAAAGAGGTTATAAAAGATTTTTCTTTACCTTTGGGTAAGTCTACCTAAAAGACAGAAAAAAAAAACTGTTAAAATAATTTCCTGTGTTCAAAAGACTGAGGTTTCTCTATTAAGGTTTTTGGACTGTTAATGCTCTCTTTGCTTTAACGTTTTCTATTTTTGACAAGCTCCCCAAAATTCATATCTTAAATAAAGTGTTTTTTTTACTTTTTTTCTTTGAGAATTTTCAAAGGGCCCTGCAACTTCTTAAAGAAATTTGCTCTCTTCCTCTCAGGGGAAAGATACTAAACTTATTAGGCTTATTCCGTATGTTAAATTACATGGAAAGCATTGTCAGACAAGTGATGATAAGTCTGCTTAGGTGCTATTATGTGGGCAAATGTTATCGACATAGGTGTTTTAAAATTGTATAACATTACTGAAATTCTGATCTGTCCTGATTATCAGTCATAATTCTGGTTATTATTATTTTAAAGTGTTGTGTGTCACAAAATTAATCAAATTTCTCTGTCAATTGCCATTTTGAGGTCTTGTTGTTTACAGACTTATTTCTTTGCTCTAATGCTTTTGCAAAATATTTCAACTTCAGAAAAATTCATGGAAAGGACTCTGGCATTTACACTGGAGTACAGGTTTCTGACAAACTTTCTGATCATAAAACTGACCTTGGTAAGAAATTACAGAAACCTGATGGAAAGACTGATAACTTCATGAAGCTGCTAACAGAAAGATTGGGATCAAGAATGGATTACACAGGACTGAATGAACTGATAAGGATGATTATAATTTTTATGATTTTTCATTTGAAGTATTGCTGAATTTTTAATGTTTTGATTTTTCAGAGTTAAGGAAAACTTTTTCTCTTTTCTCCTGAGCTAGCTATGACTTATAACAATCTGGTAAATGATATTTTTGTAAGTAAAATTGAAATATTTCTCTATTTCTTAGATCTGATCTCTCGAATTTGGAAACTCTTAGTAAGTGAGTATTGTTGTTTTCATGGCAATATAGTTATTTGCATAAGTTCAATAAGAATCTGTTCTCCTTATAACAGGACATAATTGGAAACACTGGTTATATTACCAAGGCTGTGACTGGAAGATCATATTTGCGATATAACCATACAGCTTTTGAGGAATGAAGATTGGACTTTATGGAATAAAGCCACGTGGAAATATTGGCCTGGTACCTTATGTTCCAAGCAGCACTTACCAGGATAAGTAAAGAATGTCACTTATCTGGCAAACACAAGGAACCTCGAAATATTTTGGGGGAACCTAGGAACAGAGGAATTCACCCAAATCTGTAGGTATTACAGGCAAAGTCTGATGACAAAATCTTTGGCTTGGCTTTTCTGGCCTGGAGAGGCCTTTAAAGTTCAATCTGAGATTCCTTATAAAAAGTTCCAGCAAAGCAGACTTAAAAGAGCCTATGTGATCAATTGCTATTCTTGCTGTACTTATGTAAATAATTGGGCCAACACTATTGGAACTAGACTTATTTTGCAAACTAGTTAGTTTTAATTTGTCTATCTTTGATAAAAATGAGGGTGATCTTAGAAAGAAAAATTATATTTCAGTAAAAACTGTAGTGTACATTTGCGGATATTAGATCCTAGTTTTGTTAATTGTCTGTTAAGGTTTTTGTTTTATATCTGTTGACTGGACTGGATCCTGATTTCTTCTAGTCTCCTAAAATATCTGGCTACAGGTGTCCAAACTAACGTTTTTCATTTTTTCCATCATTTTCATTTGGAATCACTGAAAACTGAACCTGCCCTTTTCCCTGAAGCCTTACAAACTGAAGCTCATGGACTTGATATAAACTTAAGAGATTACCCGATGACATCATCAGAGACATTTTAAACTGCAAAAGATGCTTTGATGCTGACATCTAAAATTCTTCTTAACTAGCTGTCCCCTATACTCAGAAACTGCTTTACAACTTGCTCCAACCATTAACCTTGCTTTTCTCTCTTTTACATAGAAATGCTTCCATTAAATACTTGATTGCTTGCTTCCACAATATAGGCGTAACCTTGAGAGCCCACCTGCATCACCACTGTCAGGGGAAGAGGGGGAATCTCCCTCTGCCCTTTTCCTTAAGGTTCTTATGACTGGCCAAATAATTAACAAGACAGGGTAGCAGGAGAAAATAATACCAAGTTTAACAACACTTATACATGGGAGAAGGCAGGGACACTGCGTTTCTCAACACAATAGCAGATTCTCGTCTTAAATACCATGTCCAACCAAAGACAAGGAGGATGTTGGGGGTGGGAGTGTTAGTTACAGGAGATTATCACTAAAACACTGTAAACAAGAGTAAGATTTATTATGCGGTTTTAAGTCCTCACCTTCTACATTGATAAGTCTCTAGAAATGAGGTCGTCCCCCCTCTTCCCAATACAGAGAGGGAGATACCTTTACAAATGGAGACTTCCCTTGTAAATGATTGTCTGGTAACTCCTCGCAGGGCCATCCAGAGCCTGTGGCCAGAGAGACAGAACTTCCAATAAGATGGGCTTGTTGGTGCCTTTTCTATTGTAACCTCTATCCTACATTATCTTTATAGCAGTCATGATAATAACTCCTTCCTGAAACAGATCTTTTGTTTTAAATTCATTAGGCAGTTTGGGAGGGGAAACTCAAATATTCTTCCTGAGTTCTCTGAGTCCTTATTGTCTTCAGCTTGAAATAATCCGCATACCAGAGTGGTGCTTCCTGGGGTAGCTTGCCCTGAGCACCAACAGTTCCCTCCTCTGAAACTTCCCTAAAAGTTTCACATATTAAAAGCTGAGCTGGTAACTGTGGAGAGAGAAATCGTGTTAGTATCCGAGTGATAAGAAGTCTGCAAAGAGAGAAAAGAAAGCAGATTAGAATGAGGATGAACAAACAGAAAAGAACAAATCGGAGCACATTTCCCCACACTCCATTAAACCAGTCCCCCAGTCCTGGAAATAAGTCAGTCCAATAAAATGTGTGAGCTTCGTTTATCTGATGAAAAATGTCAATCTTCTCTTTTAATAGATTTAAGTTAGATATTACTTGACCTGTTTGATTCACATAAAAGCAACATTTTTCTCCAATGATTGCACATGCTCCTCCTTGCTGGGCAGTGTGTACATCCAGAGCACGTCAATTTTGGAGCACCACAGATGCTAGGCTGTTAATCTCTGACTGGAGTATGTTCAAGGTTTGCATGGTGGTGTTGAACTCTTGCTCCATTACCATAAAGAGATTTAAGATTGCCTTTTCCAACTCATAATCTCCAAAGCTGGGGAATAGGACTCTCAAGGCTGAAAAGAACTTGGAGTTGTGATATACAAGTGGATTTTCCACGATTTCTCGACTGACACGTTTATGTGGCACAATCTTATGAACAAACGAACCCAAGTTTGTAATTTGGCTGGCATTTAAGGTGGAGTGTTTGGTGACAGAAGGAGCCAGGTATCCAAGTCTGCATCGTCCTGACCAATTAGGTGGGAATCCTTTATACACTTTGTTGCCGCATAAAATGAAAAGACCAGTGTAGTTTAAAGACAAGGTTAGAATTGAGTCTGTAGTTCCCAGGATCTGGACTATTTCATGATCTGTGCCACTTGCACTGTTACTACCTAAACATCTCCATTTCCCATGAGCTCCTGTCAGTCTGCGAGAACAGAACAGATTGCAGAACAGCTGGTAGAGGAGGCCTGCAGTCTGATTTTGGCAGCTATAAAGCCTGGTCTTTTCAC
Source organism: Diceros bicornis minor (assembly GCF_020826845.1). NCBI lineage: Eukaryota > Metazoa > Chordata > Mammalia > Perissodactyla > Rhinocerotidae > Diceros > Diceros bicornis. Next base: position 190,371 of record NW_026691163.1, read on the forward strand.
CTGACCAGGTGAGTCCAGATCTTTGATCCACCCATATATAGTCTGTGGCATTGGGCAGCTTAACCATGTGGATAGCTGCTATACCCCAAGTTGCACACGGGTGGCTCGTAAGCCATCCAGAGCACTTGGTGATTTGGCAAATGTTTGTGCCAGAGGGAGTAGTGATAGAGTCACTTACAATTCCCTTGAGAGTTCTGAAGATGCCACCTGCGGAATCAAACCACAGAGTTTGACTGCAATATTGTCTCGGTATGTCACCCAGGAAAGGTCCAGCGCCATGTTTACTTTCAATGCAGAGGGAAAAACTTTCACTTATTGCTTGTACTTGGGCAAGGGACAGTCTTTGACCTTTTAAGTAGTCTTTCTGGGGCCCAAGTGACTCACCAGGAGATGAAGCAGAGTGAGGTTTCCCTTGCTGCGGATATCATACTCTGTTATTCATCCATTTTCCGTACTTAGTCCACCAGGTGTTCATATCAGCAGGAACAAAGACTAGTTCAGGTTCTTTTGCACTATCTAGCTGTTGACATAACCAACAGTCAGATTGATTAGTTAGCGTGGCTAGGGCTTGGTAAACTGGCATAAGGGGGTGTTTGGTCTATGCCCGCCTGACCTGTTGAAAAGGAGAGGGTTAGTAAAAGCAAGACACAGATCGGAAAAGAGCCCATAGCAGAGACTTAGAGAGGGGAAGAGGGACAGGTAGAGACCAGCACTCTCCAGTCAGCTCTCTAATAAATGATTAAAAAAAATATATAGGGGCCGGCCCGGTGGCGCAAGCGGTTAAGTGCGTGCGCTCCACTGCGGCGGCCCGGGGTTCGCTGGTTCGGATCCCGGGCACGCACGGACGCACTGCTTGGCAAGCCATGCTGTGGCGGCGTCCCATATAAAGTGGAGGAAGATGAGCACAGATGTTAGCCCAGGGCCGTCTTCCTCAGCAAAAAAAGAGGAGGATTGGCGGATGTTAGCACAGGGCTGATCTCCTCACAAAAAAAAAAAAATATATATATATATGTATATATATATACATTGTATATATATATACGTATATATATATCCACTAATAGTTTGTGTGTGTGAGTGTGTATATATATCCTGAGTTTTAAAGCAAGGTGGAGGAAATGGGTCAAAGAAGGTTTTCTTGATCCGTGATCTTGGGAAAAGCTGTCTACTTCGTGATGTCGGCTGCTTCTGGGGTCTGGGTTTTGGCCCTCGAAATCCTTAGTTTAAGGTCACCTGTGGGGATTATCTCTCAGCTGTCTTGAGAGCGACGTTCTGGGTCTATTTTGGTGTGGCTTGCATGGATCCAGGAATATTTTTTTTTATTTTGATGGCAGTGCAGGTCGTCAGTAAGACTTCATAAAGTCCTTCTCAGCGAGGTTACAGTGCGTGTTTTCTTCTAAAGGCCTTGATGTACACCCGGTCTCCTGGTCGAAAGGGATGGCAAGGCTTGTCAGAAGGTGGGGGCCACGCCTCTTTTACCTGTTGACGATATGCTTCAAGTATACTAGTTAATTTTTGTATATAACTAGTCATAGCATCAAATTGTTCACTTAAGTTCCCATAATATTCATTTAATCCAGGAATTGAAGGTTTAGAGACGCCAGTAGGCATCGGACATCCAAAAACTATTTCAAAAGGAGTCAGTCCATGCCTTTTGTTTGGAGTATTTTGAATCTTCATAAGGGCCAAGGGCAGAGCTTCTGGCCATTTAAGTCCAGTTTCTTGACAGACTTTTCCTAGAGTTCTTTTTATATCTAGAGTTTTATGTTCCACTTGCCCTGATGACTGAGGGTGATATGGGGTATGAAATTTTAATGAATACCCCAGAGTTTTTGCAAGCAAGTGGTTTATCTCTGCTGTAAAATGAGTTCCTTGGTCTGGTTCAATCTATAAAGGAATGCCAAAGCGAGGAATAACTTCAGTTATTAATTTCTTTACCACTGTTGTGGCATCTGCATGTCTGGTCGGATAGCATTCGGTCCATCTACTAAACATACAGACAATAACCAAACAGTGAGAGTAACCTAAAGCTGAGGGCACGTCCATAAAATCCATTTGGAGTGCTGCAAAAGGCAGCGTAGGCCTGGGAGGACTTCCTGGATCACACCGATTTCTCCCAGAAACTTGGTAAGATTTGCAAGTTGTGCACTGGGAGGTGATTTGGTCAGAAATTTTACGGATGCCAGGGCAAAACCAATTGTTTTTTAGTTCTTTAGCTATCCCCCGTTTGCACATATGTCCCATTTGGTGGGAGATAAGTGCAAGCCAAAAAGTCAAATGAAAAGGAGCTACTGGAAGTCCATTTGGTCCAATGTATAATCCATCTGATAACTGTTTGGCACCCTTTTGTATCCAATTGTCTTTTTCAGATTGTGGGGCATTTGTCTGATAGTTAATAACATCAGTCAGGGATAAAGGCAGGTTTAAAAATTGGGTGGAAAACGGATAAGGGGGTCCATAGTGAGCTGCATGTTTAGCAGCTCTGTCAGCCCTGTCATTCCCTAAAGATATGACATCAGTCTCCTTAGTATGGGCTGAACAATGAACAATGGCAATTTTTGAAGGAAAGTGAATAGCTTGTAATAAGGCTGTAATTAAGTGTCCATTAGCAATAGGAGTTCTTGCAGAGGTTAAGAATCTACGGGATTTCCAAATTGTGCCAACAACATGGCAGACTCCAAAAGCCTATTTGGAGTCTGTGTAAATAGTGGCAGTTTTTCTTTTGCTAATGTGCAGGCCCTAGTAAGAGCTATGAGTTCAGCAGCTTGGGCTGATCTTATGGTGGGCCAAGAATAAGCTTCAAGAGTTTCATGTGGGGAAACTATGGCATAACCAGTTATTATGGTTCCCCGGGAATTTCGTTTACAGGAGCCGTCACAAAACAGAAGTAAGTCTGGATTGTCTAAAGGGATGTCTGAGAGATCCTCTCATGGCTTTGAGACCATTTCTATAGTTGCAAGGCAATCATGTGGAATGGAGTGGGGCTCTCCATCATCAGGAAGGGGCAGTAAAGTAGCTGGATTTAAAGTGTTGCAACGATGTAAGATGATGGAAGGGTTAGTTAAAAGAGCCTGTTCATAGGTGGTCTGTCACCGTGTAGAGACGTGTTGTGTCCTATGAACTTGCAAAATAGCTGACACAGAATGTGGGACATAGAGGTGAATGGGAGAGCCTAATGTAAGAGTACTGGCCTTATCAATCAGGGTGGCAGCTGCAGCCACCACACGTAAGCATGGGGGCATGCCTGATGCCACAGGGTCTAGTTGGCATGAGAAATATGCTATAGGATGTATTTGAGAGGCAAAAGATTGCCCTAGAATGCCTATAGCAATTTCATTATTTTCATGACAGTATAGATGAAAAGGCTTGTCAAAATTAGGTAAGCCAAGAGCCAGAGGCATGGACAAAGCTATTTTTAAGGCCTCAAAGGAGTTTAATGCTTCTGAGGGCCAGGAAATAGGCTCTGGGGTGATATCTGGGAGAAGAGAATACAGAGGTTTAGCAAGGGCTGCAAAATTAAGAATCCATTGGCAGCAGTAACCAGCAGCTCCTAGAAATTTACGTAGCTGTTTCTTTGTTTTGGGGAGACGGATGGATAAAATTGACTCAAGGCTTTTGGAGGTTAGCTTTTGAATGCCTTGAGATATCTCATGCCCTAAGTAGGTAACAGTCATTTGCACCCACTGAAGTTTAAACCTGGAGGCTTTATGGCCTCGTTCAGCTAGGGCTTTCAGGAGAATAAGAGAATCTGTAAGAGCCCCCTGCTTAGTTGGATTACAGAGTAAAAGGTCATCAACATATTGAACAAGAGTGGAGCTTTGAGTAAAGACTACAGAATCCAAGTCAGCTTTAAGGACCTGGGAAAGTATTGAGGGGGACTCACAATATCCCTGAGGTATTCGAGTCCATGTTAATTGTCTCCCTTTAAATGTAAATGTGAAAAGAAATTGTGAGTCAGGGTGTAATGGGATTGAAAAGAAAGCTGAGCAGAGGTCAACTACCGTAAAGCAGGCTGCATCAGCAGGTATTGAGGTCAGGATGACAGTTGGATTAGGGACCACAGGATGCCGAGGAATTACAAAAGAGTTTATGGCTCTGAGGTCTTGTACAAATCTATAGATTTGGTTCCCGTCTGAGTCAAATTTGCCTTCCTTTTTTACTGGCAAGATTGGAGTGTTACAGGGCAAGGAAGTAAAAGCTAGTACACCCTGTTGCAAAAGGAAGTCTATTACGGGTTGAATTCCTCGCTCGGCATCTCTGGAGAGCGGGTATTGGGCTACTGATGGAAACGGTTTATTTTTTTTCCAAGTAACATGCACGGGCTCAGCACTAAGCAACAATCGTACCTCATTTGCATGTGTAGCCCAAAGACTGGTTGGGACATTCTTTAAAGACTCATCTTCCTCAGAAGGATTTAAATCAGGACAAGTTTCCATCATGGAAAGTAGGAGACTTGGGGCTTGGTCAGAAGGCAAGGAGATAAAAACATCTTTTTCATTACAATTTATAGTGACATTGAATTTACATAACAAATCTCGGCCAAAAAGGTTTGCTGGTGAACAGTCAGAAACTAAAAAAGCATGATGAGTGTTAAGGGGGCCTAAATATATTGGAGTGGGCTTAGATATGGGCAGTGAAATAGGCTGTCCAGAGACTCTAACAGCTTGATAGAATCAGAGGTAACAGGTAGAGATAAATCTTTGAATGGATAGTAGAGAATGTCGCACCAGTGTCAATTAAGAAATCCAGTTTCCGATCCTCTATTTTAAGTTTAACTGTAGGCTCAGGAGTGCAACTAAGGATCAGCTGACCCTATCATTTGAGGGAGAAATGTCCCTCAGGTGGAGAAAAATGAGCCTTTTGGTGGTGCTGGGGTCAAGCGGGAACATTTTTTAAACTGCCGGGGGAAGAGAGAGAATCTCCCTCTGCCCTTTCCCTTAAGGTTCTTCTGGCTGGCCAAATAATCAACAAGACAGGTTAGCAGGAGAAAATAATACCAAGTTTAATCACATGTATACATGGGAGAAAGCAGGGACACTGCGTTTCTCAACACAATAGCAGAAATTCTCGTCTTAAATATCATTTTCAGCCAATGACAAAGGAGGATTTTGGGGGTGGGGGGAGTCAGTTACAGGAGATTACCACTAAAGTACAGTAAACAAGAGTAAGGTTTATTATGTAGCTCAAGGCCTCATCTTCTACATTGATAAGTCACTAGAAATGAGCTCATCCCCCTCTCTTCTCCAAACAGAGAGGGAGATACCTTTACACATGGAGATTTCCCTTATAAATATAAATGATTGTCTGGCAACTCTTCGCAGGGTCATCCAGAGAATGTGGCCAGAGAGACAGAACTTCTGATAAGAGGGGCTTGTTGGTGCCTTTCCTATTGTAACATTTACCCTACATTATCTTTACAGCCATCATGATAGATCTGTTCCAGGAAGGAGCCACCATGTCAAATTCTTTAGGCAGTTAGTGGGGGAGGTCAAATGTCCCTAGAAAAAACAACCAAGGTAAAGAGATAGATTTCAGGGTGGCCAAATCCCAATCTCCCACAAAACTTTCCCTTCTCTTAAGAGCGGCACATGCCCTTTACCAATGCCCTGGTTTCTTGCAATACCTACAATTGTCGGAAGGCAAATAGGGAGCCCTCTGAGTAGGCTTTAGTTTACTTTCAGGGTTGAATTTTTGCTTTTCAAAAGATTCAATTTGCAAAGCAAGAAGAGTTGTCTTTAATTCTTTTTGTTTGTTTGTTTTCTTGCTGACAATTTTCAAAGAATTGTGTAGCAGCCACCATTATTACACTTAATGGTTGTCCTGCCCAAACAACTACACGGTTTTGAATTTGTTTCTTTATATCAGGAAGAAAATTTCCAACTAAAGCAGAAATTAGGAGATTCTTATGCTCTAAAGCTTACAGATTCAATGCAGTGTGTCTTTGGAAAGTCTGAATAAACCGTTCAACAAAAGCTTTATGTTGTTCCCCCTCGTTCTGAGTGCATAATTCAATTTTTGACCGATTAACTTTAGGAGGAAACGCCTCTAGAATCGCTCCTATTAAACCTTGAATATCAGCCCGTAGCTGTGCCACTTCCTGGTTATCTGCAGGAGGGTCTGGGAGAGGGTCTGGCCATGTATTTCCTCTATGAGGGGGGTTTTTGCTAGGGGGCTGTCTGGCCTGTCTGATAACTACAGTGTAGTCATGGGATGGAAGAACGCCCCTTAGCAGCCAGTCAAGGTCTCGGTGGGTGGGGCTATGAATAGCCACTAATCTTTCTAATTCTTCTCTAAATTTAGTAGGGTCTTCTGACAATGGAAGCAGGAGAGTTTTATAATTTAAAAGATCAGCTGCTGTCCAGGGGACATGAATTCTCTGCAGCGGAGGTCCAGGATACATCCTCAGTGGATACTGCATAGGAATGTCTGAAGCTGACAGAGCCTGATTACAAAGCCCTGGAAAGTAGGAGGAGTTGTAAGACACAGCAAAACGAACCTTCTTGCCCTTCCTGGGTGTTTCTACTAAATTTATTTCCTGGTTTTCAACATTTACACAAATAACCTGGATGCCCCTTGCTTGGAGGTCAGGCCTAAGCGCCCCCTGTAAGTCTTCAACAGTGAAAGAAGTTAAAACAGGCACCTGAAAGAACGTCGGAGAAGTTGAAGTTCTGGGACCTAAGGGAACTGGTTGAGGAGGTGGCTGAGGAGATAAGTCTTGATGGGGAGGATTTGGGCCAGGGGCCCAGAAATCCAAAAGATGTTCTGGGGAGTCAGGGACAGGGAGTTGGGGATATAGGGAGTGTAGGAGGAAGGAGACAGGGAATTTCCAGTAAATTTGACATTCAATCTTTGTTCTAACTCCGAATTTGTTCTTTTATTTTATTAAGACATTCCCTAAGGCTACCCGTTATACTTTTCTGGGTTTTCTTTTCAATTTGATTTTCCCATAAATACCAATAAGGCAGCTGCTTGGGATGAGTCAAATATCGATAGAAAGAAAAAGGACTGGGTTTTCCAAAGATGCAACAAGAGTGATCAAGTCCCGATTCACACCTAGATATCCTGCTCCTGTTCTCCATGAATTGTAAAATTGAAGTTAATTATCTCGTTCATTTTGTCTAAATCTATTGGGTCACATTGGCACTGAGCCCCTAAACTGGTCCACAGCCTGCTTCAGCAGACACCAAACTCTCTCTCAAGTGCTTGCATTCGGGCGCTGAGTAGGTATTGTATTTAGATCTTTTCCAACAAAAGATCTTCACTGATTCACTCAAGTCCTTACTTATCTACTAGGCGCCAAATGGTCTTGAAATGTTGGGGGTCTGCAAGGAAGACAGATATGTCTAAACAGATAAATTACACGACAGAAATAATGTGAACGAAAGCGATATGAACAAACTGCCGTGGGACTCCAGGAAAAGAACCCCCATGGGTTGACCTACAACTAAGAGATACAGCTCTGTCCTGGGGCTCTGAGGAGAAAAACAACCACCATGGGGGGGGGTGGACAGGCTTTGTACCATCTAAGGAAAGGAAAAGGAAGGGAGAGAAGATAAAGAGAACACAAGAGAAACGGAAAGGTTTTCTTCTTCTGAGTGTTTCTGCCACCCACTTTCGGAGCACACTGCTTGCTGATGTCCTTTCTGGCCAGTCTTCTCCTTCAGCCGGCTTCTAGAGACTTCAACAATTCGATTGTACCTAGCCGGGCTCCTCCGTGCAGACAATGCCAAGTCTGGAGGGAGCCAGGAGGGGAGCCAAAGATTCACAGGACTCTGCAGCCCTTCTGCAGCTCACTGGTGTGGAGGGGCACCGAGGCTTCACCTTGGCCTCTGTCTCCAAGTTCACCGAAAGGAGGATCGGTGCCTTCCTCGCTAGATGAGCGTGGAGAGAAACCTCGTTCACAGAAGGGATTATGGAAAAATTAATGTCAGAGCCATGAAAAAGGCAAAGGGGGTAGCACCATAAATCTGAAGTAACTGGACGTGTGAGTTAGTAACCAGTAGGACGAGGAGCTGAAGACAAAAAAAGAAAAAAGGCAAAAAACCAGTTCTCAATTTTCTAAGATGGAAAGGCAAGTCTTTCTATTCCAAAAGAAAAAAGTCATTGAACCCTCTCCTTTACAATAAAATTGAAAGGGGCCACATGTTGCAAAGAAGGGTTTTAACCATGATGTCAGTACACGATCATGTGTAGCCATCAGTCGTTAAGGGCACTGCAGATAGTTCACACCTTAACAGTTATGTTACCAAAGTTTGCAGTTGAGATATATATATGTATACATATATTAGAAAAGAGTAGAGTGTGTGCCAATTGCTCACTATACTATTGACACTGTCACTCTTACAACTGAAAGCATGACTAGGAGAGAGAAGGTGGTGTGACCCTAGACTGCTAGAGTCACAGCAAGAAAAGTTAAGAAAGTGCCATCAGGTCATTCGGACAAAAGAATGCTATATGGCTGTTGGGTTTGTAAGAGATCCATTGGAGAAAAACAAGTCACTACATTAAATTATTTTCTACTTACCTGCATCACCCTCTCCAAGAACACATATTCTAAAATGAGACAAGTTATTACATTAAAAATGACCGGCTCTGGCATTTGGATATCTACATCAAATAATGAAGTAAAAACTGGGTTAAGAACATCCTGGTATCAATTCCAACTACCATCCTTTACCAAACTACAACTCTAATGATCGCTTATTCACTTGCAATCTAGTGCTCCTCCCATATACAACATCAACAACTTAAAACGTGTCATAACTTTTTTAAAATTTCCCTAAAATTTTAGAGGATAATGTAAATATAGCTCTTGGAAAAGTTGAGAACGATGGAGACACTAGGAAAGGAAAAGATGAAAATAGTACCCCAATCAATGATGTAAAACAAAAGGCTTGAACTACTGTTAAAAGAATTCTCTATGACATTGATCCATTCTACCATCTCTACACCTGGCTATTTCCTATCATTCGTTTGATACATAAACCAATAGAATAGTGTATTTCATTGGATCAGTTCTTTTAGTTGTGTGCTTTCCCTTTGACCACTACATATGCTTTTACGTGTTTGCTTTATTGTCAGGTGGTGTCACATCAGAACACCCTCATCTCGGCAGATCTCTGCGTTAAGGAACTCTACCTTGGCCCTTGATCAACTGTACTCTGTGTTATGGTCAACTCAGAGCCCTACATGGACCAGTGTTTCCTCCCTCCTCCCTCCCGTGCGTTGTTCATGTCAAGGAGTATAGTCCACCGAGTGAACAGTAAACAGTCTTTTCAAAGCATCAGATATCTAAGAGGAGGAGACGCAGAGTTGGGTGTGGGACCCCATTCCGTGCCTCAGTGCAGACAAGATAGAGGTCAAGACATCCCTCCAGAGACTGGGATCAAAACAGGAGGTTATGAGCACGAGGTTCCCTCTGCAGGCCTTGAAGCAGGGACCTGGAATCAAACTGCTGACACCGTGGATCATGGTTGGTTTGACAGGGAACTCACGAGGAAGATAAGGACATGAAATAATGATAATTATAAGAACAGCAACGAAGACTTCTACTGAGCCAAAGACTGCACCCTGAATGTAAACTCTGTGCTTGAACATATCTTAACTCACATGACCCTGAAAACATCCTGCCATAGTCAGTGTTGTTCTTTTCACCATTTGCTAGATGAAGAGACCGGGAACAGAGGCTAGAAAACTCAGCCAGGTTACAAAGCGGATAAATGGCCGAGCCCAAGCTCAGTGCTCTTCTGTGATGCTCTTGGACTACAACTCCAAGTGAAGTCTCTAACGACTATCTCCGCTCGCACTGCCAACACCATCGTCCTCCGTGGAGTGGATGGAGGCAGGCGTGGGCAGGGCAGGGAGCCGGGTGTGGCAGGCCGCCAGATCTAAGGTCTGGCACACAGGTTGCCAGGTGGCTCCCTTCTCTGAGGGGGCCCAGCACACGCCCCAGGGGACTTGGCGGCAGGCCCCAGGGCCCTTTCCCCCGGATCTTGTCCACTTGAAAGGGGCCTGGCCCAGGTGGCCGGTTGGGCTGGTTGGCCAGCCTCCTTTGGACAAAGCAGGCGAGCCCAGCCAGCCTTCCAGTCGCCCCCGGCGTGGCACCAGCGCCCTCAGGCCGAGGGCCTCACGCGTGCCCTCCAACGCGGATTTCTCCTCAGAGCCGTGGCCTGGGCACTAGGAAGGCCAGGCCCTCCCGACTCCAGAGATGATGCTGGGACCCGTCGCCGGAAGGGCCTGCCCGTGTGGCAGCGGCTCCCCAAGCCGGCGGCCTGCTGGGGCCTCACTCACTGCTTGGCCATAAGCCTGTCTCGGCCCTTCGGATTCCACAGAGCCTTTCCTCCACCTGGCTGGAGTCGACAAGTGCGGGCGTGGGGTGAGGCCGTGGTTTTGCCTTTCCAGGAAGAAATGAGGCCCGGGCAAAAGCAGCTGGCCGAGGCAGAGCCTTGACCTGGCACCCCAGTCGGCCTTTGGCCACCAGGTCCAGACCACCGCTTCCAAAGAAGGGAAGCGGCCGGCCAGCTGATTGCAAGTGGGGGATGGGAGGGAGACAACAGCTGAAGCCAAGTCCAGCAGGGCGTTGGCGTTCCTTCTTCAGCTGGGACTGGCCTGGCCTGGCGGGCGGGCGGGGCCTTCACTGAGGACCCCCGAGGCCCGCCCTAGGCCCTGGCGGTGGCGGGTGGCGCATGCGCCCTTGGCCTCAGGGGTTGAACCCAAGCCCACAGGGCACTCAAAGCAGCCGGAGAAAGAAGGGGCCAGGGGAGAGGAAGGCAGGTAGGCGAGGCGGGCAGGGCTCGCCCACCTCTTCTCCTCAGGTCCCCGAGAGAGAAAGAGAGAGAGAGAGAGAGAGAGAGTGAGAGACAGACAGACAGACAGGCAGGGAAAGAGTGAGAGATCCCTGACCTCTGAGTATCTGCATCCACCACTGCTGCCAACTCACAGGCCATCCCACTTCCCCCCTCCATCCCCATCCCCAGGCGCGGCCCCCCGGGGCCAGCCACACCACAGAGAGGCCCCTTCATGGTCACCTCCGTGCTGTCCCTTCCGGGCCTGACCCCACTGCAGGGGAACCGGTTCAGACAATCCAATCGTCTACATGTCCCTCTCCATGACAATTGTCTTCTCCAGTCTCACATGCCCAAACCGCACCCCCAACATCCTCCTTTGTCTGCAGCTGGAGATAGGAGGAGAATCTCTGCCATTGTGTTGAGAGACTCAGTTTCGCGGGTTTCTCCCCTGTACACGTGTTCTTAAGCTGGGTATTATTTTCTCCAGCGAACCTGTCTTGTGAAGGATTTGGCCAGCCATAAGAAGCTTCAGGGAAGAGGCGGAGGGGCTTCTCTCTCCGCCCCCGACAGCCCTGAGCTGGGTCAGTGCCTCAGACCTGGCCAGGGGCAGCCCATCCCCCGGCGCCCTCTCCCGGGGCATCCCAGGAAAGCTTCACAGCCAGCCCCACCCCACTCGCCACTGCCAGGACCATCGGCCTCCCTCGGGAGGACGGGGCAGGACAGGGAACCGGGTGTGGGAGGCCGCCAGATCTCAGCTCTGGCACACAGGCTGCCAGGCTGCCTGGTCCTCTGAGGGGGCCCAGCACACGCCCCAGGAAACTTGGCGGCAGGCCCCGGGGCTCTCTCCTCTGGAACTCGTCCACTTGAAAGGGGCCTGGCCCAGGTGGCTGGTTCGACCGGTTGGAAAGAAATCTTTTTCTTCTCTGAGAGACTGTTGCTTGTCATCTCCTGGACATGAGATGACAGACAATTGTTCCCATTTCCCTTTCTACTTGAAACCTGATGGATACATTGCCCACTGCCTTTAGAGACTGCAGGTCTTTCTGAAACTCTTTTCAGTGCGCTGGCTTACTTCAGCATCATTTCATTGTTCCATCCGAAATTCCTTTCAGTTGGATCTATTTTCCTTTCTAATCCTTTTGTATACCTAGATATTTAAAAGCTGCTCAAATCTGTAGTGGAGAAAAGTTGGGTTACAACTCTTTCAGACAGCATGTAAACCCACATTTTAGGGTTTCTACACAAAACGTCTCTGCCATGTTTCTAGCAGCTCTCCTTCCATATATTTTCCTCCAGGACTTCCTGTGACAAAATTGCCTTTCTAAAAGCCAGTCCTCCGTTCACTCTCTTGGCCAGTCACGTTTCCATAGAAAGAAAAAGGACTGGATTTTCCAAAGATGCAACAAGAATGATCAAGTCCCGATTCACACCTAGATATCCTGCTCCTGTTCTCCATGAATTGTAAAATTGAAGTTAATTATCTCGTTCATTTTGTCTAAATCTATTGGGTCACTTTGGCACTGAGCCCCTAAGCTGGTCCACAGCCTGCTTCAGCAGACACCAAACTCTCTCTCAAGTGCCTGCATTCGTGTGCTGAGTAGGTATTGTATTTATTTAGATCGTATTCAACAAAAGATCTTCACGGATTCACTCAAGTACTTAAGCATCTACTATGTGCCCAAAGGTCTTGAAATGTTGGGGGTCTGCAAGGAAGACAGATATGCCTAAACAGATAAATTACACTACTGAAATCATTTGAATGAAAGAGATGTGAATAAACTGCCGTGGGACTCCAGGCAAAGAACCCCCATGGGTTGACCTACAACTAAGAGATACAGCTCTGTCCTGGGGCTCTGAGGAGAAAAACAACCACCATGGGGGGTGGACAGGCTCTGTACCATCTAAGGAAAGGAAAAGGAAGGGAGAGAAGATAAAGAGAAAACAAGAGAAACGGAAAGGTTTTCTTCTTCTGAGTGTTTCTGCCACCCACTTTTGGAGCACACTGCTTGCTGATGTCCTTTCTGGCCAGTCTTATCCTTCAGCCGGCTTCAGGAGACTTCAACAATTCGATTGGAAGAAAACATGGCCCTGGATTAGGCAATGTGTTTGTAATTATGGCACCCAACACATAAGCAACCAAAGGGAAAACAGATCAATTCAACTTCATCAAATTAAAACTTGAGTGCTTTGAAAGACATGATCAAGAAAGTGAAAAGACGACTCACAGAAGGGGAGAATATGTTTACAGATCTTTACATATCTGATAAGGGTCTACTATTGAGAATATATAATACATTCTCCCCTCTCAACAATAAAATACAAATAGCACAATGAAAAATGGGCAATGCATTTGGATAGGCATTTCTCCATAAGAAATACATTCCTGCCTGGTGCTGTGCTGTCCCTTCCCGAGGCTGCGGTTCCTGTGCTGGCCATCAGGTGGCAGCCTCCTGTGTCAGTGGTGCCCACTGAGCTTTGTTGGAGCAATTGGAGAAAGGAGGAGTCATGCAGAAGTCATGCTGACCCTCCGCCTGCCTCAGGACCCACTTGCACTTCCTATTACTAGTGTTCCTCTTCACCGACTGAGTGGAGCAAAAGCAGGAAGGAGGGATCCAAGATGCCCCTATTTGTTCATTCGGCAGCTATGTGCCAAGCCCTCACCCTGGGCCGGGAGCCCTGGTGGTCCCAAGGGTGGTACTGAAATCTACCCAGTGGTCCCTGCCCACCAGGAGCTCAGTCTGGAGGCAGATGGACAAAAGCACAAAATCAGAGACACGTGAAAGAGAAGAGCATGAACTGGAATGAAAATAAAGAGTGTCCTGCAGGGAGGGCTGGGGTCTCACTGGGTAGGAGGGTCTGAAAGGCCTGACTGAGGTGACATTTGCTGTGACCAGAATGACAGGAGGACCCAGCGCTGCACTCATCTGTGATCAGCGTGCCAGGGAGAAGGCACTGCTGGTGTGGAGACACCCAGGCAGAAGTGAGTTTGGCCAGAGGAGGTTAGAGAGGTGGGCACTGTGGCTGCAGATAGCCTGGAGGGGAGAGGAGGGAGAAGGGCAGGCCAGACCCAGGAACTGGGAGATGGTGTGAGGTGTCTCCTCCTCTCTGAGAACACTGCTCCCCACCCTGCATCTTTAAACCGCAAATATTCTCTCTCTCTCCATCTCTGTGGACCAGGAATCCTGCACAACTGAGCTGGAGCCTCTGCTCATGACGACTTCCAGGTTGGGGCTGTGGCCTCCACTGAGGCTGGAACAGGGTGAGATGTGCTGTCAAGCTTACTCTTGTGGGCTCGGTCAGGAGCAGCTTCACTGAGAGCCCGGCTCCTTTCTGTCTGTTGGCCAGGGCACTCCCTTGGTTTTCTTCTGTGTGGGCCTCTGCATAGGGGAGCTCAGGACGTCCATGTATGTCCCCAGGTCCAGGGGTTAGACAGACTGAGAGAGGGGAACAAGGGAAGAGGGAAGAGGGAACACAAGAGAGCGAGTGAGAGAGAATGACAGCCTCGGTGATGGAATCTGAGAAGGGTCGTCCTGTCACTTGTGCTGGGTCTGTTGGTCAGAAGCCAGTGCCTAAGCAGTCAGTGGTCCACAGGGACGTGTAGAACAGGCAGGGAGGTCATCCCTGCAGGGGCACGCTGACCTTGACTCGAGTGTCCTGGTTGCGAAAGGCTCCCTTCCTACCTGGGCTGATCCTGCGTTGAGCTCAGATCCTCCTCCTTGGGAGTGTTGCTCATCGTGACCCGGGTGTGCTCTCCCGGGTTCCCTGGGCTCCTGTCTCCTCCAGGAGGGAGATGTACACTGAAGAGGCTGAGGCCAGAGCAAGCAGGGACCACTCCACCCTCCCAGTTCATTTGCTTCCTTCCCCAGGAGGGCCGACTCCTCAGGAGCCTCTCCTCACTGCTCACCATCTTCTCTGCTCTGAGAGCACCTCGTTTCAGCCTCTGAAGAAGACCTGGGGAGAAGCTTGCAGGTGGGAAGGCCTCTCTCCATGGGAGCCCCAGAGTGGACAGGGAACTTCGACAGGGCTGGGCATTGTCCCCTCAGTCAACTTGGACTTCCTGGGAGGCAGCAACACCTGGGGGCAGAGCCTAGGCTGGTGGCAGGTCTCTAAGCATCCCCACAATGCCCATCTTCCTGGTCTCACCTGATTGGGCACAGGCCTGCACAAGCACACAGCATTTCAGACCCCCTGGGGTCATGTGCAGCCCATCAAGGCCGCTGTGTCTGTCTCATTGTGTGGCTGTCCGTCTCACCTTCCTGGCTGATTCGCTGCTCTGTTCTAGATCCAACCTCAGGCGGCTGCAAAGTTGACCTTCCACGTCAGCTTGCCACTGAGATGGTTACTGTTTCCAGAAATGCTTAGGGGCCGGGCTTTGCGCAACCATGGCGACATCAAGTGGGCAACCTCTGACAATGAAGCCACCCCCCTTCAGGCTTGCGCCGCTCACAGGGCCGTCACACTGAGGGGGTGGGGACGGGACCTGCCCTGGGCAAAAACACCACGACTCTCACTGTTCTTCCCTCAGCTTCAAATGCTCCTCAGTTGGTTGTATGTCTTTGGTCTCTTCCCAGAAGTTGTTTTCTGACAGCGCGTCCAGTGTGATCATGGCTTTCCGGGAAGAGGATTGGCTGAATTCCTCACTCAACCATTTGGTGTGTCCTGCCGCCCCACCCCGATCACTTTCTAAAGGCTCATCCTTTCAGCAATCTGAGGACCCAAGATTGTGAGTCTGTGTCCCGGAGGGATTTTGAGAAGAGCTGGTGGGATGGCAGTATTGCAAAGCATAAAGTCTTGTTTCCAGAAAGCTCTCTGGGATCCTCATCATCTTGCTGTTTTGGAGTCAAAGCCCTGAGGTCTTTAAAAAGCCAGCAATGTTAGAACATGGGCAGGACAAACAAAAGTCTCTGGGCTCCAACACCAACTAAAATATTCTGAATTTCTAGTAAACTGAGACGAGTGGAAAGGAATTGGGAGTGTGGAGTGGAGGGGCGGTTTGGGCCAACTACGCATCTGGGAGGAGAAATGCCATGCAGAGCAGCCTTTCTGGGGGCATAAGTGTGGGACATGTGTGCAGACCCCCGCTGCAGACATTGCTGCTGCTGCCCTTCAGTTCCCTCAGCCCACTTGAGTCCCTGCAGTCCCTGGGAGCCAGTCCCCAGCAGGCCCACAGTGTCCCCCTGGAGCACCTGCATCCACTCTCTGTCTGAGGGCTCTCTCCTGCACCGGGAGCTTCCTCTCCTGCAAGCCTGTGCCAGCCTGTAGCACAGAAGCCTTCATGACCCGGGGTAAACCCTCCACTCACGGGGACAGAGCCAGTCCGGGTGGGATCTCGTCTCCCAACAGGACTAGGATGGATGCTCACCTCAGTGCTCCCTCGTCAGGCCCCGCACTGGCTCTCCTCCGCCAGGCTCCCTTCCCCCATGGTCTCCCTCGGGCCTCCTCCATCACCTGAAAACAAACCACTTGCGATACAACCTTGTCTGCTTTGGGGGCCCAAACCCTGCCGAGGCTCCACGCTGGCTGTGACTTGGAGTAGGTCGTCCAGGCTTCTGGACTTGAGCTTCCTCACCTGTAAGATGGGGACAAAAGGCCTGCCTCCCGGAGTCTTCGGAGGAGACACAGCATGGGAAGATGCAAACCGCTGCAAAGAAGGATGCCAGGTGATCACCCAGGAAAACACCAACCTTTCCAAAGCAACAGGAGCTCGTGAGGCTGAGGGAGGAACGCGGGCAGCCTGTCCCAACAACGTGGAGATTCACTGACGAGTGTGGCCGTGCAGGGTAGGCCCCCGAGCAGTGGAAGAGCCATTAACAAGGAGGGTGAAAGGACAGAGGCTTCCAAGGAGAAAGATTTAAGTGTTAGAGGATCACAGAGGCCTTAGGAAAATCGTGAGGCCCTGGAACATGTTACTGAAATGCTATTATTGGCCGTAAAAATGTGTTACAAATACCCAGTCCACTCTGGATTACTTCTCTTTGGTTGTAGGAATGAGTGCACACTTGTGATTAGAACCCACATTTTGTTAAATATAGGATATCTTTATTTTTCTTAACTTTTAATTATTTTTTTTGTCGATGAAGTGCCAAGCATGGGTTTTCTCCGTTCTTCTCTTTGCATGGGTGGCCTCTACTTTCAGAAGTGGATTCATGGTGCTCATCACCACTACTATCCCGAGGGACAGCCCTCTTTCAGGTCATACAGTGGATGTGAGCTCCAGGTGGGCAGGGACCACGTCGGGTCATACTGGTGAAGTTACAGTGCTCGGCCCACGGCAGGGACCAGAGCTTATTGGGTGAATGAGAGAGTGAAACAATGAACGAATGCATGAATGAGTACATGAGTGCAGGAGTGAGTGAGTGAGGGAATGAGTGAAGGAATGACTGGGTGAATGAAGCAATAAGTGAATAAACCACAGCAGCTGGATCCATACAGGAGGAGGCTTTATCTGTGGCGGGCTCACAGGGTGTCACAGCACAAGGCCTAGACGGTGGCATGGAGCATGTCCAGCTCTCCTTCCAGCACTGAGCCTCCGTCACCTGCAACACAGTGTGGTCCTGGTTCTTCTTCAGCTCCACCTCAAACAATGCTGAATGTTCCCGGGAGCAGGGCAGCAGGAAGGGAACCTGAGGAGGGACTTCCCAGACCCTGCGCCCTGGAAGACCACTGTGACAGCCTGGCAGGGGGCTCTTAACACGCTCCAGGCACCAGGCTAGAGATACTCAAGCCATTCCGCAGGGAAGTCTCCCAACAGCCCATCAGGAGGCCAAGTCATTTCCTCATTGTACAGATGGGGAAACTGAGGCTGAGAGCCTCACCTGCATCACCAGCTAGAAAGAGGCTGAGCAGGCACTAGGACCCCTGTTTCTCTGACTTTGGATCATTCCAAACCACTGTCCTGCACTGCGGCCTCCTCGGGCCTAGGGGTCCTGGCCTCCCTGGGGCCTGCACCCTTCTGGCCTCCAGCCATCACTGAACTAAAGGGACAGGGTCACTCTGTCTGCCTGGGGCTGGGTATGGTGGCCGGGGAATGGCCAGCCGTGGGCGCTGTGGGCTCTCCCAGTACCAAGGACCAGCCTATCCCCCCACAGAGTGAGGTCTCTCTGGGCATCAGGACCAAAAGTTGTCAGAACTTTAGGGAAAAGAGGTCCCTCCCTCAGCATGGGGGAGCCCTTCTCAGGCAGGCCCCATGGGGTCTAAGAGGCACTGGGTTCAAATCCCGGCTCTGCCACTCTGCAGGGCACAGAGGGGGCAAGTCTCTTTGAGCCTCAGTTTCCTCATCAGTGAAATGAAGACAATAATTGCTCCTCCCCCAAGGAGTTGTGGGGAGGATTCAAGGAGATAGCTCAAGAGGAGAACAGAGGCCCCAGTAAGTGCTCATCACCGTGAGCTGTTCCTGCTGATGTCACCCCACTGAGAGCCCCTTGGGGCCCTCCGCCTCTGCCCACTCTGATCTCCCCCCAGGCATGCCCTACTCGCTCTGACTCCGCTGTTCCTCTGGAATGCCTTTCTCCACCCCATCTCGTCCCACGGCAGTCAGCCAGCCAGGTGGGGATCCAGGACCCAGCCCCATCTCTCCTCCCGTGATTCCTCTTCAGTAGAGCTAGTAGCTGTTGAGATCTGAGAAGGTGCAGGGCACTCCAGGTGCAGCCTCAGCGAACTTGTCTGACACCACCATGAAATGTCGGCTGCCACCCCACTTCACAGGTGAGGAAACCGAGGCTCCAATGGCAGTGCCTCTCCGAGGTCACCAGGGCTCTCTCGCTCATCCCCACTGAGCAGGGCCCCTCCATCGCAGAGGCTGAATGTGCTGGATATGTGGGCTGGGGCTGGCACAGTGCCTGAGGCAGCCATCACTCCTGGAAGACCCTGAGGTGTGCTTTGGGCACAATGACCTTCTCCAAAGCGTCCAGCCCCGTGCTCTGACCTTCTGGCACCTTCTATGACACCTCCACTGTGTCTTGTCAAAGTCACTTCTGCTCACACAAGCTCAAGTGGGTCCTGCTGTTGCAACTGAGAACTCCCCCTGGAGGGGGCATGTTCAAGGAGGTCCCTGTGACTCACTGCACTGCCCTAGATGTGCTTTCCCTACTGAGGATAGGGCTCTCTGCTTGGAGGGAGAGGGAGCAGGCAGGAGTGTCCAGACCCTCATCATCATCAGTCCTGGATGGCAGGCCAGGCTGCTCAGCTCAGGTGTGTTAGGGAGCAGGAGGGGCATGGGCAAGGCCAAAGCGAAGTCAGGTGTGGTAGGGGCGGGGCCAGGGGTGAGGGGAGTGGTAGGGACAGAAGCTGGGCAGGTCACCCCAGGAACCTTCATCCCCTGCATCCTAGCTGCTCCTCCTTCTCCCTCCCTCCCTCAGGTCTCTGCTTCAGGGTCTCTGGACTCCCTGTTCCCAAATAAGATCACAGGGTAGAAGGAGACCTTGGGTGTCAGAGACTGTGACCAAACCTTAACATCATGTTTACATTATGAGCCAGAATCTCCACCTCTAGTGATCGGTCCTAAAGAAGTAGAGATTTATGGATGCAGGTGTCCCTTTCAGCACGCTGACGGGAGTGAAAAATCAGAAATGATCCGTGTTGCCCAGCAGAGGCTCTTAGGAAATTCTGAGGCCGACGCAGAGGAGGAAGAGGATTGACTGGCCAGGGTCCAGCCCTGGGGAAATCAGGTTCCAGAAGAGCACACTCCCTGAAGTCCTTCCCACACGATAGCCGCAAGTGCACACTCACACACATTTGCACATAGTCATACCCATGTGCATACAGATGCACATAGCTGAATGGGCACATGCACACACGTGCACACACACGTGCATACAAAGACAAAGGACTGAAACGGTAAACACTGCCTATTAAGGGCACTCCTCAGTTTCCACTTAATTCTTAATTCCCTTAGAATTCATTCTTTTATTCTAATAAACGTTCATTGTCTTTGTAATAAAAACCTTTACAAAGAAAAACTAAATAATGTACGTCAGTCCAAAGATGAGTGATAAATGGATAACATTAACCATGTGATTTTAATCTTGTTAGAATTATAAGAGGAATAGAGGCATATTCTATCAAGTTGAAATATCACGCAGGCCCCTAAAGGAGAAGAGAAGCGAGTGGCAATTCCCATCCCCAGTGGTGAACCCCATGGAAGATTTGGTGCATATCTCTCTGGCTCTGTCTCTCTCTTTCTGTCTGTCTGTCTCTGTCTCTCTCTCACACACAGATTCATTTTCATAGATGCGTGTCTCCCGGCTGATATCACGTATACGTGGTCTTACAGATGGGACGGATGGATCCCATCGCCTCGCCATGGACAGTAGCATTCCTTCCAATTGCTTGCTATTGCAACCAGTGCTGTGATGAATAGTCTGGAAAATACATCTTTGAAAAGTTGGGCAGGAATTTCTGTGGGATGAAGTCTTGGGATCAGCACCGCCAGCACAGGCGTGCCCCTGGGGACAACGATGGGTCCTGCAGGCTGGTCTCCAGAGAGGAGTGTCCATTCATACGTGTCACTAGGGGTCTACTGGGGCCTCTGCTTCCTCACATTGTCACCAGGGCTTGTCATCACCACACTGGAACCTTGCCCGTCTGATGGGGCCCAGTGCCATCTCCACAGTGTCTCCATGTGCGCATCTCCTCCTCGGGGAGCTCGCGCATCTCTGACACGTGCTGCCTCTGTGTAGCGCCTCTCGTTGGTGTTGAATGTGTTTGCTCTTTATCTCTTTTTAAAACTCTGACTTTCGACCGTTTTTGTAGACCACAAGGATGCGTAACCTTTCCCTGGCCTTGTGTTATGAGGAATACATTCCGGTTTATGGTTTGTCTTTCCAGCTTTCAACTCTTTTCTTGTTTTTGTTTCTGCCGCACGAAGAGCAACGCATTTCGTGTGTGGCTTCTGGCTCTGGTGTTCCACTTAGAACAACAGTCTGTACCCCAAGATTGTGCACATATGTAGCAAAAGGGCTTTCTTGGATACATGAAATCTAGACTCATCTGGGATTTTCCTATTAAATTAGAGAAATTCTATTTCAAATAAAAACAGAAAAGGAAAACCTATCAGGCCTTGTGAAAATGAGTGGGCAGATACAAATGTCCACCTACGGCATGATTTCACTTATAGGAAACATCCAGAACAGATTAAAAATAAAAAAAACCGTGACAGATAACAGATTAGGGGTTGCCAGGGCCTGAGGGAGAAATGAGGAGTGAGTGCTTTTAGAACAGGGTTTCCTTTTGGAGAATGAAATATTCTGAACCCAGACAACGGTGATGGATGCACAGCATTGTGAATGTACTTGATGCTCATGAGGTGTACAATTTAAAATGAAAAACAATAAATTGTTAAAAGATGAAAGTTAAATTTATTTTAAATATTCAAGATATAAACAATAAAAACAAAGCAATGAAAGGAACCAGGAAGGAAACAAATACAATAAACAGGGTAGGGAAGGATATTTGTGGTAAGGGAGCAGGTGGAACAGGTGGGACTGGAGGTGCTAATGAGGGAGGTTCCCGAGCCAGCTCTCCCAGGGCGCAGAGATTGGCCTCAGCTGCCTCCCTGTATCCTGCAGGCGCCTGTGCAGGGGATGGCTCTCCCTGCACGGAGGCTGTGGCCTCAGCTGCCTCCCAGTGTCCTGCAGGAGCCTGTGCAGGGGATGGCTCTCCCTGCACAGAGTCTGGAGCCTCAGCTGCATCAATGTTTCCTGCAGGTGCCTGTGCAGGGGACGGCTCTCCCTGCACGGAGGCTGGGCCCTCAGCTGCCTCCTGATCTGCTGGAGCCTGTGCAGGGGATGGTTCTCCCTGCACAGAGGCTGAGGCCTCAGCTGCCTCCTGGTGTCCTGCAGGGGCCTCTGCAGAGGATGGCTCTCCCTGCACGGAGTATGGGGCCTCAGCTGCCTCTCGTTCTCCTGCAGGAACCTGTGCAGGGCATGGCTCTCCATGCACAGAGGCTGTGCCCTCAGCTGCCTCCTCTTCTCCTGCAGGAGCCTGTTCAGGGGATGGCTCTCCCTGCACAAAGGCAGGGGCCTCAGCAGCCTCCCTGTCTCCTGCAGGAGCCTGTGCAGGGGATGGCTCTCCCTGCACAGAGCCTGGTGCCTCAGCTGCCTCCCTGTATCCTACAGGAGACTGTGCGGGGGATGGCTCTCCCTGCACAGAGGCTGAGGCCTCAGGTGACTCCTGGTGTCCTGCTGGAGCCTGTGCAGGGGATGGCGCTCCCTGCATGGACGCTGGGGCCTCAGCTGCCTCCTGGTCTGCTGCAGGACATGGTGGATATAATTTTTCTCCCGGGATTGAAGCTGGGTCATCTGGTGGCTCTGAAGGTTTTATCACTGTCACTGCAGACCCTCTCCCGGTAGCTGCTGATTCAGTCCTGTGGGACACCGGCGCTCGATCGGGGAGATGGATGGAATATCCCCTTCCACCAGTTCCACGCTGTCTCCTGTCTGGAGCTCTGCAAAGACAGTGACTGGCTCTGTCCCAGAGGCATCAGAGCCCTGCCCAGCTGTCCTTGCTGCTGCTTCTGCCCTCTGGACCTAATTCTCCCAGATCAGGCACACACCTGTGTCTGCACAGTATTCCACCCATGAGGAAAGACCTACACCTCAGGGGCTTGGGATAAACCTCAGGCAGAAGGGTGCCATCCCCTCACTCCACATCCCACCCAGCCGGCCTTGACCTGGGCTTTGAATCTGACCGACACCCCCCAGGCTTCTAAAACCTCACCGACTGCTCCTGCTCACGGTGGTCTACCCACATGAACCCGCCCTTCCAGGTACACATGGGGAGGTGATGTAGGGCTGCCCAGATGGGACCATAGTGGTAGCCTGGTTTGGAATGGCCTTCCCTGGGCCTCCCGGTGTTACCTTTCCGTCCCTCCGGGTAAACGGCAAGAGCTGTCGGCCGTGAGAGGGGCACCAGCATCTGCATGGGTGTTTGGGGGCTTTCCTGGGGCTCCGGCCCCTGGTCATTGGGAAGCAGCAACTAAACATGTTGCTCCTTCTAGACAAGTGCTAGACAAGTGAGCTCGCTTGGGGGCTGTGTTTAGGATGTGTGTGCCTAGTTACCAGGGTTTCCAAGTTCTGTTTGGCTCTGTGAGGTCACTCCCTGGGATCCCCTTACCTAAGCTTCCTCCTCACACAAGACCTTCCTAAGGGCCCCCCGGGTTGCTGACTGCTCACTCTCCATCTCCGTACCCTGTCCAGACACAGTCACACCAACACAGTCCACCCCACAGCCTCTGGGGAGGTCTGGACGCAACCGGGGCCCCAGCTTTGAGGACACAGAGTTGAATTCAGTCCCGCTCCTGCTTCTTGCCAGTGATGTCACCCTGGACAACCCTGCGTCTCTCACTGCCTCCCCTCTCAGGGTCTCTCCTCTGTTCATGTCCCTCTCTGTGTAGTGGGGGTCATTCTAGCATCTACTTCCTAGGGATGTCATCAGGTGTATAGACCTAGAGATCCCTTCAGAATCTGTGAATCCCGTGGGCTGCTCCCACACGTAGCTCCTGCACAGACTTGGCAGTGCCAGGATTACAGAAAGGGCTGGCTGTAGCAGAGAATACAACGCAAAGAGGCTTGGGTCTGCTGGGCGTCTGGGAGAGGCACTTCCCCTCTTGCCTGTTTCCCAGTGTCCCTACGGAGGGTTGAAATGAAATGACGTTCAGACATCATCTCCTTCGGGCTCGCAACCCTCCAGGGCCTCCTATTATATTTAGACTCAGGTCCAAGTGCCTGAGTGGCTGTCATCTCAGCGTATGTGGTGGGCAGCCCCCACAATGGCTCCCAGGGTTCCCACTTTCTAGGCACACATCCTATGTAATCCCCGCTCCTCAATGAGAATGGACTTTGCGGCTGGCTTCTAACCAATAGAATAGGGCCGAGTGATGGGTGGTCACTTCCACGGTCGGCTTAATGAAAAGTCTGTGACTTCTGCCTGGTTCTGTCTCTCCTGTGTTCATTCTATCTCTCTGTCTCTGTCTCTCTCTCTGTCTCTGTCTCCCTGTCTCTGTGTCTCTGGCTGTCTCTATCTCTCTTGCTCTCTCCCTGTCTCTCTGTCTTTCTCTTTGTCTCTCCTCTCTGTCTCCCTGTCTCTGTCTGAGTCTCCTCTCTTTGTCTCTCCTACCCATCTTTCTATCTCTGTGTGTCTCTGTCTCTCTTTCTCTCTCTCTTTCTGTCTCTCTGATCCACTATTCAGGAGAAGCCAGATCAGATATTATGAGCTTTCTTCCCTATGGCACCCCCTAATGCAAAGAACTGGCAGAGGGTCCAGGGCCACAGACAGAAAAGGCCTGAAACCCCCCATCCAAACTGAATCCTACCACTGCCCCGATACTCGTGAATGATCTCCGAGATGGCTCCTGCCTCTATCGAGCTTCAGTTGAGAACACAGCCCCAGCCTCCTGCTAGACCTTGATGGGGAGCCTCCCAGCTGACCTGAGCCTGGACCCTGGTACAGACACTGTCAGATGCTCAATGATAGGTCTCGTAAGTGCTAAGTGAGGCTAATGCTGTCACCCAGCGTAGACAGCTAGTACCTCCTTCCAAGCCTGGGTCTGGCCCTACCATCCTCTCTCCCTCACTTCTCTCCTCCTCAGCTCACTCTAGCCACACTGGCTCTTTTCTCACCTCCTCTCTTGTCAAATTCTCTTCTGCCTCCAAGTCTCTGTGCCTTTGAGCTTCCCCCCAGCACGCTGTTTGCAGACAGATGCAGGGCTGGTTCCTCTTGTCCTTCTGCTCAGGGCACAATTGTTCCCAGGGGGGCCCTTTACACCCACCTAGGGGCTCCAGGCCCTCCCTCCTCCAGCACCCTGCTTCATTGCCCTGTATCACCTGCTCTTTTTTTCGCATGGATTTGTTCATGATTTTGTCCCTTCTACCTCCAGGCTGTGAGCTCCTGGAGGACAGGGACCATGTGGGTGCTTTCAGCACTGCCCTCAGGACAAACACGGGCCGTGCTCAGGGTGAGTGCTGGGGCCACAGTAGCTGACAGAATCATGAGAGGATCTCAGAGTCCCCTCCCGCCTCTGATCAGCTCCCATTGTGAACGTGGATGCCAGTAATGAAAGGTGCCTGTTGCTTTAGTCAGGGGAACACCCAGAACGAGCCCTGGGCGTCCCTTCCCTGCTCCACTTGCTCCATTGAGCACGAATGGACACAGGACACCACTGGTGGTCAGCCCTAGCCTTGCAGCCCTAAGCAGGAAAGCAGAAAGCAAAACACACACCTTTCTTTGTTTGGGGTCCTCAAGGTAGTTGTTCCACCAGGGCCGAGGGTGCAAAGGAGCAGGACCTGTGGGCTCCAGGAGGGACGTGAGGGACCTCAGAAGCCTCTCTTGCTCCCTGCTTTCCTTACACTGGCCCTGGCGTGTCCCGTTGACTCACAAGGCCTCCTCACCCCAGCCAGGCCAATGACTCCACCTCACTTCCAAAGGAGGACCCCGAGGCTCCGACACGGATGGCCTTGTCCCTGGTCCCCAGACAAGTCGACCAGTGCTCTGCCATGTTCTGCACTGCCTTACTGTTATTAGGGAGCCCCCTGGGTGCTGAGTGATTGCACCCCATTTTACAGATGACCAGTGGTCCCAGCATTCAAGGTCACTCTGCTCTAAGTGACCAAGTTCAGACGTGAACAGGGGACTAGATATCCTTGCTTTTCACCAGCTTTGAGCCCAGCATTGACCATCGAGGCCTTGTCGTGTGTTGGGGCTCCCCCAGCCAGGCGACCTCCTGAGTCCAAGCACTTTGGGCACCTTCTTCTCCCTGCTTGAATCCCAACACACCCTCTTGAGGTCAGAGTCACTGACCCCAATTTTCATGGAGGAAACTGAGTCTCCGAGAAGACACCGCATTACCTTGTCTGTCACAGGGCTGTGAGGTGACCCAGCTATGGGTTTGACCCCAGGTCAATCTGACCCTACAGGCTCTGCTAGCACAGGAGCCTGAGGAGGTGGCCTGTGAGCCCAGCACAGAGGTGAGTCCATCCTGGATGGGGGCTCGGGGGAGGGGCACTGCAGGCTAGGAGCTCTGAAGGGGGCAGGGGCTTGGCAGGGTCCTTGGGGAGGAAGGCTCTAGGGAGGGTGGGGTGCGGTGAGGGGTACACTCTGGGCACGGTGTCTGGACCAGATCACACAGGGCTGTGACTCAGGCAAGGAGTCGGGCCTCACTACAGGTTGGTTGGACGTGAACGAGCAGTCTCATCAGAGCCTCTGGCAGTTAGATCCTAGATTTGGAGGGAGCTTGGTGTGGGCACCTTATCCACGTCCACCCAAGCCCTGTGGCTGAACAGCACTAGGGACTGAGGAGAAGGTGCCCTTGGCAATATCGAGTCCCTCCTCTTCATGTGAGGCTGGGTTGAGCTGGCTCCATGCCTGACCTCACCCCCTTGGTGACGGTGGGCTTCTTCAGGTCAAAGTCATACTAGGCTTCGGGTTCATTGCATTGAACACATTGGCATCCTCAGGGGTATTCAGCATGGGGGGGTGGGGCCAAAGGAGGGTTGGCTGTGCTCAGGACAGCCATACCAGGGACAGGGAAATGCACAGAGACAGGAAGCAGATCAGTGCTTCTCAGGGTGTGGGGAAGTGGATATGGGGGCATGGCTGCTTCATGGGTACAGGGGTTCTGGTGGGGTGAAGCAATGATCTGGAACTAGATAATGGTGACGGTACACAGCATAGAAGATGTAGTTAATGGCCGGCCCTGAATTGTACAACTTTAAGTGATGAAAACATTACACTTTATTGAATCTAAATTTGAACACATAAAACATAAAAAATCATAAAACATAGAAAAGGGAAAAGACATCCTGCCCTCACAGGCAAGGTGAAGGACAGCTCTAGGGTGGAGCTGGAGCCGGCTGGGCCTTAGTTGCTGACGATGAGGGTGGTGCTGCAGCTGCTCTAGCGCTGGAGCCACTGCTGTGGCTGATGCTAGAGATACCACCAGCTCTGGCTGTGCCACTGGCCCAGGAGCTGGACTTGATCTGGGGCTGGAGCTCGGACTGTCTCAGGCGATGGTGCCTGACCTGCTTCTAGAATTGGCTCCGGTCCTGAGACTGACTCTAGCTCTGCATTGTTGACAGATTTGGTGCGGGAGCCAGTGATGGAAATGGCTGCTGCTCTGGAGCTGGTCAAGTGTGGGAGCTGGAGGAGCTCTAGTTCTGGAGCTGGCCGCAACTGAGCTCTAGAGCTGGCACCAGAGCTCTCACTAGTCCACAGCTGGAGCAGGATCTGGTGCCATGTGGCTCTAACTTTGTAGGTTGAGGTAACTCTGGCTCTGCTGCTGGTGACCGAGCCTTCTCTAGCGCCACAGCTGGTAAACAACGTGTCCTGACCTTTAGATGGGGTCAGTGACATCACCAACCCATCATGAGCTGTCCATCAGATGGTGGGAGCACTCCAGCAAATAGGATCTATTACATTAGTGTTATTTCATCTCAGTTCCAGTTACATATTTATTTTAAATATACTTAGAAGGAGAATAGGATAACAGAAACCATTACTCTTTGCTGAGATTTAACAGAGCACACCTTATTGATGTCGTTTTTTAAGAAATATTACACAGTGGAAGACATCATTCTCCTTCCTCTCTCTTTCCTCCCCAGAGGTAAGTACCGTCTTGACGTTAATATATGTATTTTGTACACATTGTCTTTTGCAAAAAGACAATCGTCCCAAATTTGCTGAGGTTTTTGTTATAAGTGGCCATCAAAGATATGCGTCCTAGTGGATACTGTTAAAAACTCTGTCCTTTCAAAGTAAAGACAACAGTTCAACAGTTAGTTGAGAAGCTACCTGCTTTGTAGATATGGTTTTTAAAAGAGAGGTTTGAAAATATCTCCATTATGTTATCATTGACCCTCCTTATTTGGAAGAGTTATGTTCTGTCAATTCTTTGCTGACACTGCATGAGCAAGAATGAACCAGTGCTCCCAGGGGAAGGACAAGGTGAGGTTTCCGCAGCCTCTGGTCGTGACATGTTTGGGAACCTCTCAATGCACAACCTTGTCTTATGTGTGTCTCTTGAAAGACACCTTATTTCATATAGATTGTTGATTCATTAGTTGAACTCTCGGCCAACAGCACTATCTGTAACTCATGCCTGAAGGAAGCTCATCTAACACAAGCATTTTCTACGAAAGGCCCATGACAGGCTCCTTGTGCTTAGGAACACTACACAACACTTCAGCGTTTGAGGGCCATTCTAAAGAGCTAAAGCACCAAGGAGAAGCACAAAAGGTGAGAAACGTAGCATTCCATAGATTAGAAAAAGGACATTTGTTGACGTGAGAATTAAAACAAGAGTTTTAATACTGTAATAGCAAAAACTGGAAACAACCCAAATGTGCACCAAAAGAAGAACAGTCAAAGGAGATGTCGTTTACTCATACTAACATGTAACAGTGAAAAAGAATGGCATAGGTCCAAGCAAATTGTTACAAAAATATCTCCAATGTAGTTTTGAGTGAAAAGAGGAGGTTGCAGAACCAGGTCCATGCCTCACAGGAACAGGTCTGCCTGAGGTTTGATCTCCAAGCAGCTCTATCCAGCCTAATGCCAACTGCTGTGAAAAAGGAAACAAAAATTCTGTTTCTGGAATGTGCTATTTGCCTAAAGAAAATCTTGCAAGCATGTGGCTGGTAGGTTCATCTAAAAGGACAGAGAGCTGAGACTTTGCTGAGCTTACAGAATAGGATTTACGAGTTCTTTC
The DNA here is from genome assembly GCF_020826845.1 of Diceros bicornis minor. NCBI lineage: Eukaryota > Metazoa > Chordata > Mammalia > Perissodactyla > Rhinocerotidae > Diceros > Diceros bicornis. Next base: position 218,856 of record NW_026691163.1, read on the forward strand.
ATTCCCTGATTCCTAAGGAATATTTTTAAGTAAATGTCTGCTTGTGTGACAACATTTCACGTGAGACTCGCTTGCATTATAACCTGGTAATGAGGTTGTGGGCCTTAGCTAACCATTACCAAGGCAAAGTTTTGCTGGCTCTCCTCTCTACCAAAAGCAACCTAAAGTTGGGCAGGACGATTTTGGTGTATCTGGTGTTATTTGGGCTGGTTTGCAGCACACACCCCCAAGAAGTCTCTCACCTCTGGGCCTCTGTACTTGAGGTAGCCTCTGCCTAGAACCTCTACCCAGGATGTGTAAATGGCTCACTCTTCATTTATCATGGCTTGGCTCAAATGTCCTCTGAGAGGTGGACACCAAGACAGGATTAAACGGGCAAGGATTTTATGAGGGGAAATGCTTCTGTAACAGAAAATGGGGTGGGGGAGCCTGGCAAAGTGGGAGAGCCATCAGGCCATGATGCAAGTCTGACTCTAAATGAGGGGGAGATAGAGGGAAGGATGGGTCCAAGTGTCCTACACTGCTGTATAGTCTAAGGAAGGCTTAGGAATGCCACTGGGGAGTCCTTGAGCACAAGCAGATCAGCAGAGGAGTCCATGCCTCCCAGGAACAGGTCTGCCTGAGTGACTATCCCTGCCTCACTCACTGATTCAGAGCAGTCCAAGGGAAGCACGACCTCAGTGCAAACAGAGGATAGATCTCATAGCCCAGCAGACTACTGACTTCATAGCTTTGGTTAATTACGTTTGCTGCAGGTGGAGGCCTTCGAGGAGCAGTCTCCTGGATACCATATCTTATCAGTCAGTTTTCCCTGATCACTCTCTGCAAAACAGCCCCACAGAACAGTAAAACATCCACCACATTTCACCAGGAAACAGTAAAAACACATTTCAGACTGGATACAAGGCACATTCCAGGACAACAAGGTAATCTGAACTGGTGTTGGGAGTAGATTAAAACTGGATTACTTCTAGGGATCAAGCAATATCAAGAGAAAGAGAGAGAAGGAAGCAAGGGAGGGAAGACAGAGGGCGTTGGCCCTCAGCATTTGGGGCTAGTATTTGGGCATGCCCACCAGGGATCATAACCGGCTGCAAGACATCCTACAAGCCATAAAGTCAAAACACCTCATTCATTTTAAAAATATCATTTCATGTATTGACTTTTGTTTTAACCCGTCCCCTCATTTCAGACAGGAGATCCAGAAAAGGGAGACAACTAGTCAGTAGCCGAAGCAGGACTAGAAACAAGGGCCCCAGACTCCTGGTCATTCATTCAGGAGGACACCCCTTGTTCCTGGCCGCCTCCCAACCTGTAGGAGGACAACATTGGTGAGGACAACCTGAAGGAACTGAAGTACTTGCTTTCACAGAAGTTCAAAGGAGGTGCTTGAGCTGGATCTTAGAAGATGACTAGGAGTTTGCCAGACATCTGAAGGGCATTGGAGGCAGTGCGTGCAAAGTAGGGAGGCCTGAAACAGCGGTGGGATCAGAAGGCACAAGTGGAGCCCTCTGCTCAAGTGGATGAAGCGCTGAGGAGTGAGGTGAGCCGGGGAGGAGGATGCACTGTGGAAGACAGTGGGGAATGCCTGCAGGGGTTTTGGCAGCGAATGCCAATAGGAAGAGCTACCCTCTAGCTCACTGTGGCTGGAGCAGGGACTGAGTTGCCTAGTAGCTGATGAGGGTGGGGAACGCCCACGACAAGGCCAGGGAAGAGATGACAACGGACAGTGGCAAAGGGACTACACAGGGCAGGGGAAGGACTTACCTGGAGATGCGCGGAGGGCGCCACCCCTCCAGCGTTTCCCAGGCTGATGCCAAGAAGCAAAGGACCTGGCGACAGGAAAGCGCCCTGCGCCCTGAGGAGCCGGGCAGATGCTCGGGAAACGTGTGCTCCGCGGGAAGGGGACGGCGCTCAGGCGGAGCTGGAGCTCAGAGGAAGGTCCCGCACCAGGTGGCAGGGCCAGGACCTGGGCCCCATCCACCACCCTGAGGATCGCAGGTCTCCGGCTCCGCCCAGCCCAGCCCCCCTGGATGCGCCACTGGGGTCCCTCAGCACCTCTGCCTTCAGCCAATAGGAAACCTGGAGGCGGGCGCATTCGCCAGGGCGTGGGGTCAAGGGTCACACAAATTGGCCTTGCTGGGTGGCCTGGAGGGGTGAAGCGGCGATGGCGCCGGCGGCGAGGGCCCGGCTGGGGCGCCGGCTGGGCTGCCCCGGGGGCGGGGCGAGGGCTCTGAACGGCGGCCGTGTGCTCACCGAGTCGGCAGGAGGCGGCGGAGGCCGGGGGCGCGCCTGTGGGCCTGTAGGTTGGCGAGCGCGCGGCCGGCGCCGACCGCATCCTCGTGGGGGGCTGCAGCTTTTCGGGGCGCAGGGCGCCCCCCCTTCGTGCTGCCCAGCTCCGGGCGGAGCCCCGCGCCAGCTCGCGTCCGCGCCGCCGGGTCGAGCCGCTGCCATCCCTCCTGGAGCTGGAGCGGAAGGAGCGGGCGGCCCCTCCCTCGGCGCGTTCCGGCCACTGCTGCCGCTGCTCCTCCCCGTGCCCTCGGCCTCTTGAGAAGCTGCCACGCTGGAGGGTGAGACTCCGGGAGGGCACCCCTCGAGCGGCCACAGGCACAGGAGGGGGAGGCGACAGGGGCGCTGCCTGCCTTGATGGAGGCGCGGAAACGGCGGGGTTGTGGCGGCCCGTGGGAGCCACACCTCCCCGGCGGGTCGGGGTTGTCCCCACATATCAGGGAGCAGAGGGAGGCTCAGACAGGTCAAAGGACAGGCCCCAGACCCCACAGCTGGTAGGGGGAGGTACAGTGGGATCAGCACTCGGGCGGTTGGCCCCGGAAGTTCTGATGTTAGGACAGACGGCTGCAAAAGCTCTGGGACCTTGCGGGCCGGCTGGAGTCGGTGGGCCAGAGGGAAAGGAAGCGTTAACTGGAGCAGGTACAGGGATGAGCGAGGAGGAGCGGAGGTCCGCACACACTAGGGTGTTTGCACAGGAGGCGTCTGCCTTGACTCAGGTTTGAAAAGATGGCAGCAGAGGGCGACCTGCGGCAGCTTCTCTTGGAGCCAACAGTCAGAAGAGCAAAACGAGGTGCTTGGGATAGGTTCTTGTTGGGGATGCTTGTGGGAATCTCGATGCGGGATGAAAAAGCAGAAGATTGGACCAGTGTGGCTTCTGACTTGTCTGTCAAGGGTAACAAGTGATCTTGAACTGAAAAGGGGAGATCAAGAGAAACGGGGCATTGAAGCTCCAGAGGAATGACAAGTTGCGTTGTTTTTTCCTTAATATTGAGTTGTAAGAGTTATTTATGTGTGCTGGATAGAGGTCCTTTATCATATACATGATATGTGCGGATATTTTCTGCCAGCCCACGGCTTTTCTTTTGATTTTCTTAAGTGTCCTTTGAAGAGACAAATATTTAAATTTTAATGAAATTCAGTTGATCAGTTTTTCTGCTGTGGATTGTGTTTTTGGTATGTGTAAGAAGTCTTTGCCTAACCCAAGATCACAAAGATAGTTTTCCTATATTTTCTTGTAGGAGCGTCATAGTTTTAGTTCTTCTGTTTAGGTCTATGAGCCAGCCATTTGACCTGGTATTTGTGTATGGTGTGGGGTAGGGGCCTTTTTCCATGTGGATATCCCATTGTCCTAGGATCATTAGTTGAAAGACTATCCTTTCCTTATTGAATTGTTTGGCACCTTTGTCCAAGTCAGTTGCCTGTAAACAGTCAGGGTTTATTTCTGAACTGTCAGTTCTGTTCCGTTGATCTATATGTCTAACCGTATGCTAAAATTATGCTCTTTTGATTACTGTAGCTTTATAATAAATTTTGAAATTGGGAAATGTAAGTCCTCCAGCTTGTTCTTGTTTTTAAAAATTGTTTTGTCTATTCTGAGTCTTTTGATTTTCCACATAAATGTTAGGATTAGCTTGTCAGTTTTTGCAGAAGTACTTGCTGGGATTTTGGTAGGGATTATGTTGAATTTGTAGATTGATTTGGGCACAAATGCCCTCTAACATTCTTTTGTCTTCCAATCCATGAACGTAGAATCTCTCATTTAAGTAGGTCTTTAATTTCTCTCAAGTATGTTTTGTAGTTTTCAGTATACAACTCTTGCATTTCTTTTGTTACAGTTATTCCTAAGCATTTTATCCTTTTTGATGGTATTTTGAATAGAATTGTATTCTCAACGTAATTCTTGGAGCTTTCCTTGCTAGTATATAGAAATACCTTTGGTTTTTGTACATTGACCTTCTATCTTTTGACTTTGCTGAACTTGTATATTAGTTTTATATGTTGTTGTGTATTCCTTAGGATTTTCTACATACAGGATGGTGTTGTCTGGTTGTCTGTGAATCAAGACAGTTTCACGTCTTCATTTCCAATTTGCATGGCTTTGTTTCTTTCTCTTGCCTAATTGCACTGGGTAGAGCCTTCAGTACAGTGTTGAATTGAAGTGTTGTCCGTGTTCTGTTCCTGATCTTAGGGAGACAGCATTCAGTCTTTGACCATTGCGGGTGATGCGAGCTGTAAGGTTTTCACAGATGTCTTTCCTCAAGTTGAGGAAGTTCCCTTCTTGTCCTACCTTATGCGGAGTTTCTTTTCTTTTTTAAAATCCTGAATAGGGACTAGATTCTGTCAAATGCTTTTTGTATATCTGTTGAGGTGATCATGTGATGTTTGTCCTTTATTCTGTGAGTAGGATATATTACGTTAGTTGATTGTTGGATGTTAAACCAGCTTGCATTCCTGGGAGAAATTCCTCTTGTTCTTGGACAATAATCCTTTTTCCACTGGGTTGGTTATGCTAACATCTTATTGAGGATTTTTTTCTTGTGATGTCTTTGACTGGTTTTGGTATCAGGATATTCCTGGCCTCATAGAATGAGTTTCTGGAAAAGTTTGTGAAGAATTGGTGTTATTCCTTAGGTAAATGTTGGGTTAATTTACCAGTGAAGTAAGTTATCTGGGTCTGGACTTTCCTTGGTAAGAAGAGCTTGTTTTATTACTAATTTAATTTTTTTAAGCTTGTTATAGGCACATTAAAATTTTCGATTTCTTCTTGAGTCAGCTTGGGTAATTTGTGTCTTCCTAGGAATGTGTTTTTTCTTGTTAGTTATCTAATTTGTTGGCATAAAGTTGTTTCTAGTATTCACTTCTGATCTCCCACAGTTCTGTACGTTGGTAGTAATCTTCTTTCTTTAGTTCCCGATTTTGGTAATTTGTATTTTCTCTTTTGTCCTTTGTCAGTCTAGCTAAAGAATTGTCAACTTTATTAATGTTTCGAGAGAACCAAATTTTTGTTGAATTGATTTTCACTATTGATTTTCTGTTTTCTGTTTGATTGATTTCTAGTTGTATTTTTAGTATTTCCCTTCTTTGCTTGCTTTCGGTTTAGTTTGCTCTTTCTAGTTTCTTAAGGTGGAAGGTTTGGCTATTGTCGAGGTCTTTTTTCTTTTGTCATGTAGGTATTGAAAGCTACATTACAAGCTTTAAACTAAAGTTTAAAGCTAAAATTATAATTTTGTCTCTAGGCACTATTTAGCTACAGCCCATAAATTCGGATATGTTGTATTTCTTCTGTCTTCATTTACTTTCAAGTAGTTTTCAGTTTTCTTTGGAATTTCTTCTTTGACCCTGGAGTCATTTAGAAGTGTTTACTTTCCAAATATTGATGGTTTTCCTAATTTCTTTATTTGTGGATTTCCAATTTCATTCTGTTGTGGTTAGAGAACATACTTTAATTTCAGTCCTTTTAAATGTATTGAGACTTTCTTTTTTCGCCTAGAATATGGTCTATCCTGGAGAATGTTCCCTGTGTGTTCTAAAAGGATGTGTATTCTGCTGTTGTTTGGGTGCAGTGTTCTAGAGATGTCAGGTCAAGTTGGTTGATAGTTTCTGGGTTAATCTATATTGTTTGCTCCTACTATTATGCACCACCCAGGCAGCTTTAATGTTCGTTATTAGCCTCTCATTGTTTTCAACAGACACTCCAGGAGGAAAGGCTGTTTGTTTTGGGTGATATCTGCATCAGGTCAGAAAAATAGAGCCTTGTTAATGGGGTCTTGCAGGGCACTACCAGACAGATGAAACGCGAGTTCTCTGGGAGTGGGGCTTTGCAGTTGTTCCAATCCTTTTCTGCCTCCCCCCATGGCTGCCAGATTGCTGATTTCCACTGAAATTGTGAGCTGTTTGTGTTGAGGGCTCCTGCAGAGCTGAGGAGAGGTGGATGGGAATAGGTCAGATTAAAATGCGACCAAGCTTGCTGTTCTGACTGAGAGTCAGCTGCTTTCCTGGAGTAAACATCCCCCAGATTGCTTGAAGTCTTTGGTTCTTTGTCAGAGTTTTGAAAAGTGGATTCTGACAGTTTCCCAGTGTTTTTGTTGCTCCACTATTTTCACCGACATTGCTCAATCCATGTCCTTTGAATGTAGTTACGGATGTGGTCGGATCACATCTGCCATTTTGCTCTGTTTCTTTATGTCATTTTTTTCTCTCTGCTCTTCCTTTGAGGCCCTCTTTTGTGGTTAATAGTTATTTTTCTAGCGGACTTTTTAAATTCCTTTGTTTGGTGTTTTACTATATTTTGTTTGTTTTTTTAGTAGTTGCTCTTGGGATTAAAATATGTGTCCTAATTTATCACAATCTACTTCAGGTTAATAGTGACCTAATCCTGAGGAAACTAACTTTGTTTCAACATTGCTCCATTTCCTCCTCTCTCGTTTGTGTGGTTGTTGTGATCTATACCACATCTTTCTACATTTGAAGCCCAGCAAAGCAATTTATAATTATGATTTTGTGCGATTGTCCTTTAAATCTCTTAAGTGATGAAGATAGACAAAATATATTTGTGCAGTGTTTTATATTTACCTTTATAATTACTTTGACTGATGTTCTTCATTTCTTCTTGTGATTGTTACTGACCATCTGCTGTCATTTCCTGTCAGCCTGAAGGACTTCTTTAGTTCTTGTTCAGACGCGTCTGCTCTCAGTGAATTCTGTCAGTCTTTGTTTGGTCATGTCTTTATTCCAGCTTCAATTTTTTTTAAAGTGTAATTTTGCTGGATATAGAATTAATGCTTGGTTGACAGTTTTTGTCTTTCAGACTTTGAATATGTCATTCTATTCGTTTCTGGTCTCCGTAGTTTCTGATGAGAAGTGAGCCGTGAATCTGATTGTTGTTGCCTTGTACCTGATGAGTCCATTTTCTTTGGGTGCTTTCCAGAGTTTGTTTTTTAACAGGTTAACTGTGTTTTGTTGAGCATCTTTGATCTTAGATTTATGTTTTTTCATAAAATTTGGTGGGTTTTCTGCCATTCTTTCTATAAGTGTTTTGTTCTACTTTCTTTCTCTCTTGCCCTTCTGAGACTCCCATTTCCTGACTGTTAATACAATTGATGTTGTGCCACAGGTCTCTGCAGCACCATTCGTTTTCTTTTTCAGTCTTTTTTTTCTCTATTTTTCAGAATGAATACTTTCTATTGCTATTTCTTCAAGTTCACTGATTCTTCTGCCATCTCAAATCTGCTGTTGAGCCTATATAGTGAATTCTTTATTTTGTTATTTTGCTTTACAACTTTAAAATTTCTATTTAGGATTTTTGTGTTTGTTTTTCTGTATTCAGCGTCCGTATTTGTCAAGTCATTGTCATCATGTATTCATATGGTTTTTTAACATGGTCTTAAAATAGTCTTTGAAAAACAGTTCATTGATATCTTTGATAAATCTAACATCTGGGTCAACTGCGTGTCAGTTTCTGTTGGCTGCTTTTTTCCCCCTGGTATATGTCACTCTTTCTTAATTCTTGTATTTTTTTTTTTTGTTAAAAACTGGAGTTTTTCATGATATATTATAACAATTTTGGATTCTGATATTTTTCATGCTGAGGATTTTTTCTTTTGTTTTGTTTTTTAATTTTTATGGACTTGATCTATAGCCTCAGCCTCCTGGGCTGTGCGTGGCCACTGATGTCTTTGCTCGGTTCCTCTTATTTTTTTAGCCTGACTTCCTGAGGGTTGCCCCCAGTCTGCATCCCTTTGTGGTCAGCCAATGATTTGGGCAGAGGTTGTGCTCAAACAACTTGAGCTTCTAAGGTTTCTACTCTCTACCTTTGATTGTCTGTAGGTTGGAACCACATCAAAGTTCAGCCTGTTCTCCAGTCTCCTCATCTTTACTTTCCACCGGTGCTCAGGTCTCATCTGTCCATTCGTGCAGTTTCTCAGAAAGCCGTGGATGTGGGCAGAGGCTTCTGTCGCTCTCTCTTTTCTAGCATTTTCCCATGAAATTTCTGGCTGGTCTGCCTCTCCTCTTGCCCCAATCACCATTGCAATCAGGCTCGTCGAGTTGTGCATTTTACTTGTTTGTTTCCTACTAGTTTGCTGATGGGCATGAGTTTGCACCCTCCAGTTTCAGCATCCAATGAAGGTCTGTGCATTCTGGCAACAAAGCTGAAGGTTTTCATGGCCAGCCCTGTCCTGTTCAAACTTCTGTGCTAACTGAGCTGGGGCAGAAGGAACAACACAAGACAGGAAGTCTGAAGTCTCCAGCTGTTCTTACCTGTAGTTCTCACAGTCTTCTGTGAATAATTCCTCAGTTTCTTTGTGTTTTATTGATTTCCCAGGCCGTGAAGTGGTGTTTTTTAAATAATTTTGTCCAGTTTTGCAGTTCTTTTTTGGTGAGAGCTTCACTAACTTCTTCACTCCACCATAGTTGGAAGTGCTCTGCTGGCACATTATTATAACACACATTACCGAATGCTGACTCTGTGTCAGGTGTTGTTCGAAGCCTTTTCCCATACTAGCAGATTTAATAACACAGTAGGTGCTCACCAAGTATTTGTTGAGTGTTGAATCAACAGCTACCACAAGCAATGAGAGAAAGCATAGGGTGCTGGGCATCCTCTGTGGACTCGCTTCTTTTCTATGTTTCCTGCCGTGTGGTCGGGGGCTGGCTCCTGCCTCCCCAGTGGGTCGTTTCTGTGGACCCAAGCCATTCCCAAAGGCCAGGGAACTGAGCTTTTTGACTCACACAGGGGTGCATGTGTATATGTTCCCTGTGAATGTGAGGAGAGAAAATATCACAGGGAAAAAGGAGGGATATGTCACTTTGGGATGACTTGATTAAACAAGTCACCAACACGTCAAATTTAAAGGAAATATTTAGCTAGCTTTCCTCAGGCCATGCTGCAAGTAAAAAGAAAATCTTTCTTTTGCTGAGGAAGAGTCACCCTGAGCTAACACATGTGCCAGTCATCCTCTATTTTGTATGTGGGTCGCAGCCCCTGCCTGGCCACCAAAAGTGGTGTAGGTTTGCATCCTGGAACCAAACCCAGGCCACCCTAGCAGAGCGCGCCGAACTCACTCACTGGGAACTAGTCCACATGGCCGGCACCCCCGCCAAGAAAATTCTTCACATTTGCTCGTTATTGGTCAGCTGGCTTTTCCTAAGGATTAGGTTTATATATAGTCTCTGAGATTGACTACAGAGGCCTGTGATAAACTGTAAACAGCCAAGGGACAGTGGGGCGTCATTTGGGTCACTGTAGAATTTGTTGTCCAGTTTGTTCGAGAGTGAACGTTGGGACATCAGGTGTAAGCTAGGACTATCCCAGGCCACCCGGGAAGGTGCTCACTCTGGGTTTTATGGGAAAGGAGCCGATTCTAAAGCCAGGCTGCCCTTGGCTGCAGCCCTACCAAATCCTCCGTTTCCTCATGTGGCCAGTGAAAGTGAGGATTGATAACATCACGTCGCGTTTGGGTGAAACACCCAACAGAGTCACTGGGCTGTGAATGTGTCACTTTCGCTGTGGCTGTGGTATGAATGCTTCTTCATGGCAGGGCTTTGAGAATGTCACAGTGCAGTATCAGGGTCAAGAGGGTGCATTCTGGAATCAGACAGCCTCCACATCTTAGCCGCGTGACTGTATTAGACAAGTTACTTAATCTCTAGGAGCCTCGATTTTCTCCTCTATCGACTACTCCTCTTACTACCACCAGTAATGATAGTGAGTACGTGCCGTCGCTCTTACACATTAAGTCAAGTACTATTCACTGTAGGGGCTTTAGCTCTATTAACTCATTTAGTCCTGACAACAACCCAATAAGAGAGATATTGTTCTCAACTCCAGTTCACATAGAGGGAAACAGACACAGAGAGGTCAAGCAGTCTGTTTCAGATCACACAACTGGTCAGGGTCTACCAGCTGTAGACCCTCTGGTGTTGCCAAGATTCAAACTAAGGTAATGTTCAACTTTAGTGCTTTGCGAGACTGTGTCTTGGTGAATGGGGAGGATCTGATAACTAGATCCTTGGGTGAGTGTGAAGATGAAATGAGATAGTGCATCTCAAGCACTTAGCATGTAGCAAACATTCCATAAGTGTTGGTTGCTGTGTTAATAGTGTGTGTTCTTGGAATGGGTAAACAAGCTGCCATTTATTGCTGGAAAAACTGGACGTCCCAGATCAGTGAATGCTTTATGGGAACTTTTTTTCAGATTTCACCTGCCGCCTGTGGCCATGGATTCACACTGCTGTCCTCTAAAGCTAAGGATGGGACGAAAGTTTGGTAGATGGAACTCAACAGAGATTCTCAGTTTGGATTTCACAGGAGCCGAAAAGAGAAAATTGAGGCTCTCGCCTTGGCTTTTTCTGCTGTGATTTGCTGAGGAAGCTCCCTCTGATTTTCAAGAATCTGATGACATAAAGCAAACCGTAACAACAACATAGATGGAGTCTTGAAAGGCACATTGTTTGGAACTATCTGGACTAGATTATTTTCAGCCTGTTTGGTAAAGGTCCTTTGCTGATAAGTAGGGATGTTATTTTTTGGCCCCAGAGTGATGACCTTTGTTTCCTAGCTTGAGATATCCTGAGACACTCTACAGTGCCTAGAATGTGGTCTGGGCAAAAAATTCAATGAAAGCCTTAAGATGGAGGCTTTATTCCAGATATTTGAAATTGGATTATAAAATGTTAGAAATGATTTATGATATTTGCAAAAGTAGACACGAGTCAATCAATATGATGAGGACAATATGAAACATTTTTTAAAATAAAGGGGAATTACCCAGAAATACATACTGGACAAATCTTTCTTTTCATTTTTTTCCCTCTTCCCTCATTTGTATGCAAATGTCTGTTTATAGAATTTTGATCACAGTGTATATTTTGTTTTCTGCCTTTTTTCACTGAATTTCATATCAGAATCCTTTTACCCTTAGTATTGAAGTCTTTATTGGCTGTACGATGCCAAATGACATTTCTTTTTACCTTTTGTTAAGAATGATTGTAGACATATGCAAAAGTGGATGGAATAAGATAATGCACCGCATGGGCCATCACCAGCTTCCACCATCATCAGCTCATGACGATCTTGTTTTACACATTTCCCCCATGTTCTCCCTCAGCAAATTTAGAGCAAATCATAAGAAAATTGATTTCATTCATAAATATTTCAGTACATATCTAAAAACATAAGGACTGAAAAGAGTGGTAAGTATAGCATCACACCTAAAAATAATTAACAATGTAATCCCTTAATATCAAATAGTTTGTCAGTGTTCAAACTGACAGTTGTCTTATAAGTGTCAATAGATTTTTATTTTATTTTTAAAAATTTATTTGAATCAAAAGCTGGATAAGGTCTAGACATTGCAAGTGGTTGAGAAGACTTTTATAGTCTTTTAAGTCTGTTTGAATCTTTTATCCTTGAAATGCATTTAACGAAGAAATCTCATTGTTTATTCTATAGAATTTTCCAGTCTTCAGTTTGTTGAATGCATCCCTGTGGTGCTGGTTGACATGATCCTCTGTCCTCTGTATTTCCTGTCAATAGGTAGTTGGACCTAGAGCCAGTTTCCCTTTCAATGTTATATATTAACTTTTCCCAGGCCCTTAGGGGTCCATGCAGATAGTAATGGGGGATGTGAATCACTTGTCAGTATTTTAAAGTACTTCATATTTTCAGCTACTAATATGAGCTAACAACATTGTCCATTTTCTTTGATTTTGCCTAGAATCACATCATCTCATTGTGATAAACCAGTTATTTCATGCAGATCAAAAGCTCTGTCTGCAAATTATATCAGTCACTGATGAATATGGATGGGCAAGTATATTATTATAACATTCATAATGCCATTTATTTGGTGGATGAGATGTTTTTAAAGATGAGGATTATAGGAGAAGATAGGGGGTCATTAGTGAGGAGTATGTTGAGAACCAGTGCGTTTGCAGATCTTCTCCTCAACTCCAGACTCCACTGTAAATAGTCAAAAGTTCATTGTTTAAAACCTGTCAGAGGAATTCCATACATAGACCAATCTGGCCTCTCCAGTAGGATTATAAAGAAGAATAAGTTTCTGCTTTAATTCCTTTATTTTTTTTTATTTATTTTTTGTGAGGAAGATCAGCCCTGAGCTAACATCCGATGCCGATCCTCCTCCTTTTTGCCGAGAAAGATCGGCCCTGAGCTAACATCTGTGCCCATCTTCCTTTACTTTATATGGGACGCCACCACAGCATGGCGTGACAAGTGGGGCGTCGGCGCACGCCCAGGATCCAAGCCAGCGAATCCCGGGCCGCCGAAGCACAGCGCGCACACTTAACCGCTTGCGCCACCTGGCCGGCCCCAAGTTTCTTCTTTAGAGTGACTTCTAGACAACATTTCATCTTACATGCTTATTTAAAAATTAAAATTTTCTATTTTGAATAGGTAACATATTTGCATAATTTAGAATCGTAATGGCGCCATAGAACATATGATGAAGAGTCTGCTTTCCACCTCTGTCCTCCCAGGATCATGATTTTTCTCCCTGTCGACAACCTGTGTTAACAGTTTCCTGTTTATCCTTCTGGAGAGATGTAATGCATGTGCGAGCAAATGCATCTACAAATGTATTCTTTTTGCTTCCTTTATTAGAAGTGGTGTCATATAACATGTGCTGTTTTTCACCATACTGAGAAATCCTAGTGGCTATTGCAGAAAGTGGCTATTGCTTTTACTTTCCTGAAAAATTCAAATGGTGTGAAATGACATGTGAAGAGCTTTCTTTAATAAGACTAAGGATGCTTTTCAGTAACCCCATGTGTCATGGAGGCAGTGTGGTGCAGTGGGTTGGACTTGGGGGCCAGGGTTCTGGTCCTTGCTGTGCCACTAACTTATGTGGCTTGAGTAAGTCATTCCGATCTCACTGTGTAACAATGTAGGGGTGGGGCAGTGTCATCTCTCATGTTAGAAGTGCTCTGACTCTGCGTCAGTGCACTCGCCCTGGTTGTGTTTGTTTCAGCGAGGGGAGACGCGTGTGTTTTGGAGCTCTCACCTGTCCCACTGCCTCTGGACAGACCTCAGGAGACACAGGTGCTACAGGTCTCCTTTGGCAGCGCCCACTGTCGTCCTGACAAGACGGTGAAGGACGTGAATTGACCTGTTCAAGATTGATGGATGGTGGGGGGACCACTTTCTTGCCATAGGGCCTGAAGTGGCCCATTTGATTGACCCACATCTGATTGTGAGGCTGTTGGAATTTCCCGAGCAAATCAGGAGCATGGCTCAAGAGACTATGTTGGGCAGACTTGGCTGACTCTTTTCTGTTCTCTGCTCTCTGTGGTTCTTGGGAAATCTGAGGTATATGTAAACATGACAGTGCACACCAGGCAGCCTCATCAACGCCTGCCTTTGTTGTGAAGTCACTGAGCTGGGCTACGTGTGTAAACGGCTTTTCCCTTGTACTGAGAGAAGCCTGTTTGCTAACACTTCCTCCAAGACGCGGGGCTTTCAGAGTCCAGGCTCCTGGGTAACCCCGACCGTCTCCAAAAAAGTGGTTATTCCAGGGAAGGCCAACTTGATGAAATTCATCACATTTCATTTTCTGGCTAGGGTTCTTTGTAGGAAAAGCCGAAGGTGGTGTTTAGGAACTCTTTCCAGAGGGGACTTGGCCTTGAGGGCAACCTGGTGACAGGTGCAAGGAATGGGGTGTTATGAGCGGTTCGGGGGATTCGATTGGAGACGTAAAAGAAACTCCACTCCAAACAAATGGACTGAAGGTATATCTTATTATACAGAGGATAGTAAAGGCGGTAGTCCTCCAACAGATCAGAATAGGTCAAATAATAAGAGGGAAAAACACCAGCTCCATCAGAATGGGAAACCCCTGATCAGCTGAGATAGCGGCAGATTCGAATAGGTCATATAATAAGAGGGAAAAACATTGGCTCGATCAGAAATGGAAAAACATTGGCTCGACCAGATCGACTGAAGGGAAATGACACAAGGCAACCGGAAAGAGAAACACCAGGTTGACCGAAAAGAGAACACATCAGATCAATTACTTCACAATAAATCCATTACTCACAACATCCACGCCCCAGTACCGAGAGAGTCCTGTCAATCGACATGGGTGTGTGGGAATCACACGTCCTGGGCAAGGCGTCCCTTCCACAAGTGGAACTCTCACCAGGCCTCGCTTTCCAGCAGTTTATATAAGCAGTTACAGAGTTTACAGAGCAAGCATTCAGTGTTTCCATGCACAAAAGGTTATCAGTGGCGTACATGCACTGAGCACCCTGGCTGTTGTCGCAGCCCAGTAGTTGTGTACGTGCGTTGGTTTGTGGTTATCGTCCCAGCCCAGCACAGATGGTCAGTCAGGCCCAGGCTGTGGCGCCCGAGGGCCTTGAAATTTTTACACATTGCAACTATGTTCATGGGAGAAGGGCCAGTTCCCACCACTCAGAAAGCAGCTTTTATATTTCTTTTTGTGCTGGTGGCTGTAGGTCAATGGAGTGGCCAAACATGGCTGTACTCATGTCAAGACAAGGGGGTGCTGAGTCCTTTCACAGGAGGTGCTCGCCTCTCATGGAATTCCTGAGAGGCAGAACGAGGGCCCAGAGGAGAAGCAGAGGGAAAGTACAGGTGGCCCAGCCTGTTGCAGCATGTCTGGACCCCAGCATGCCTGGAGGTGTGCCTGCACTGGCTGGGAATATTGGAGAAGGAAACCCAGTGGCAGTTGGGTGAGCAGTTGGACTAGGACCACTTTCCAGACCCCCTTCCAGTCCTGACATTCTTGGGTTCCACACACCTGTAGAACTGATTTCATTGGTGGTGGTATTCTTTAGTCTTCAGCCTGGCAAACAGCTATTACGGACAATGTGGAAGGAAGGTGGTGGAAAATGAACCTTACAGGTGAGTTCCCACAAGGACTACCCCTCCCCAAGTTGTGTTGAGCATTAAACATCTCTGGAGTGATTACTGTGTGATAGAGTCACAGAGCAGTACCAAGCAAGGTTCCTCAGGCCTGAGAGGAGCAGTGAGCGCTCCACGGAGAGCTGTGGAGAGTGTTGTTCCATCTCAAGGGGAGCTCCGTGCATCAGCCTGGTGGGAGGGCAGGTGCATGAGCATTGATTGGGATGGCTAGACCTTCTTTGGATTCCTTCTTTATTTTTAGCCAAATTGATTAACTTCAAAAATTCCTCTGTTTCAGTTCTATTTCTGTTGGTCTTTAAAAAAATTTCCCTCTAGTTCCTCGCGTTATGCTGGTGGGTTTAAACACCAGTCTCAGCTCTGGCAGCATATTAAAATCACCAAGCGATTTAGTTTGTATTATTTTACCTTTGCACCTGTGTCTAACTCTGCCTTCTTTTTGACCTAGAGAGTTTCCCTAACAGTTACTATGTGTGTGTATGGGGCCGCCAGTGAGGAATGACAGAGGAGAGGCCAGAACCCCACAATGCTTACCGTGACCATATGTCTTGCTTCTCCCCAGATTGCCCTCAGCCATTAGCAGAAGTCACAAAGTCCATAGAACGCAGGCCTTCGATGGACAGGTGGTCCAGGTAAGAGGCGTGGGCTGAGAGCTACTCATTCTGCCCCTTAGGGCACTTTTGAAAGGGGGAAACTAGGGGGGGGTGATGGGAAATTTTTAGGCGGATTTTCTGAATTAATAAATTATTTTATACAAATGGTCGCCTGGCTACTGTAGGCCAGGATGTTCAGTACTGGAACATGGGGTACCAAGTTGAATAAGGTTTGGGGGGAAAACACTCTAGTGGGAGAGACAAGTTGAAAAAACTAGCTGTACCTGAGTGTGCCCAGGCTCTGTGTGTGTTTCAGGCTGGCTTTATCTTGTTCACCATTTATTCCCATGTTTGGGGCAGTTCCTGGCACATGGTAGATATCTATAATCAATACTTAAATACATAAATGAATGCATACCGAAAGTGCTATAAGAGTAGCAAAGGGGAGTCATTAAGTCTTCCGGGGATGGAATGGAAGGCACAGAAGGCATCGTGGAGGAGGTGACAGAGGAATTTACCAGATAGACCAGGAATGGGTGGTGGGAAAGGTTTCATGGCAGAGGGGAGGTGGCAGGTGGAGCCTTTAACTGCTGAGAGCATGTGGGGTGGCTGGAGTTTGGTATGCTTACAGGGGAGTGCTGTGGCATAGGCTGGAAGACAGGTGGAGAGTGAGCGATGCAGGGTTTTCTAGGGTTGGGGGAGGAGGTGATGAAGGCCACTTGGGAAGGCGTGGGGAGAAGGGACATGTGGAGAGACATGTAAGGAGGATTGACCAGATTTGGGGCTTGATAAGAGGTCCAGGGAGTGAGCTAGAGGGAATGGAGCCTGACTCCACTGGCAAATGAGTGGCTGCTGATGTTCTCAACCCGGATGGGGGAGTCCTAGAGGAGGAGGCTCGTGTTGAGTGGGAGACAGAAGCAAGGAGGAGGTAGAGAGTGAAATTGTTTTTAGTATGCAGTAGAGTATAGTGCGTCTTGCACAGACTTGAAAGTCCCATGGATGCGAATTCAAGTCCCTGCTTCCCCACATATTAACTGGATGACTTTGGGCAAGTTACCAACCTTCTCTGAGATTCAGTTTCTTCGTAGGTGTTCTTGGTTATTGACTTAGCACAGTGCCTGGCATAATAAGCATTTAGTAAACGGTGCTTTTCATTAGGCAGTTAGAAAAGCAGGTCTGGAACTCAGTAAAGTTGTTGGGAATGGAGATAGCAGTGTACAGGTGACAGAGAAAGCCTTGGAAACGGATGCAGCCTCCCAGGGGAGTGTGAAGAGGAGGAGAGAAGAGGGCAGAAGACAGACCTTGGAGAAGGATTCCAACACTGAAGGGTAAGGAGTAAGGCTGAGCTAGGGAGCAAGACTGGAAGCTATGGGAGAGGCAGAAGAGAGAGATGGGGAAGAGAAAGGCTTGTGGAGAAGGGAGTGGTTCTTCAGGGATGGACTGGGATGGAGGAGCTCTTGGGTCTTCTCCTTAGGACATCTGGCCCTTTCCTTTAGCAAGAGCCGCATCAGTGGAGGGGCAGGCAGAAACCAGGCTGCAGTGGAGTGAGAAAGAATAAGAAGTGGAGGTTGTGTGGGGCAGCCTGCCTGGACTTGGCCCCCTCAGGTTCAGGAGCAGTAGGGAATGCTCCCGTGCTTTGGGTCCTCTGAGCAGGACACTGGGCTGCCAAGGATTTCTTCTCATCAACCTTCCCTCTGTTTGTCTGATAGATCGCTTGTGGTCAGGACCATAGTCTGTTCCTAACGGATAAAGGAGAAGTCTATTCTGATGGATGGGGCCCAGCTGGGCAAACAGGTAGTGGACCTTACACCTCCTTGGGATGGTGCAGTCTGGAGCTGTGAGCAGTGGGGCTCTCATGGGTTCGAACCACCTGCCTTCATTTGACTCTTACCTCTCTTATCACTTCCTGGGGACACTGTTCTGTTTGTCCCTTCCCAGTTCCCTCATCCCCAGCTCCCATGGAAAGGAACCAATAAAGGATTGGGTGGAGGATTAGAGCCACCCCTCAGCAGAGGAGCTGTGAGCCTTTCTCTCAGCAGAGACAGGAAGCTGTGTGAGGCTTTCAAAGAGAAAACAAGTGTCCCCTAAAAGGAGCTTGATGTTCACTGATTTGAGAAGAATGTGATTAATGCAGGGAGGAATGATTGAGACATTTTCTCAAGCTTGTATATTTAACCTTTTTGTTTCTGATATTGGTCTGAAGAGAGGGCCATTAATATAAGACTAAATCTTGTAGAAATCCTCAGTAATCCTACCAGCAGATGAAATCATCTTTGTTCATTGTCTACTGTTTTCTTCCAATCCTCGTTCATATGTGCACATTTTTTCCCCCAAAGCCACAGTAGATAGTTGTATGTCATAGCTGCACATCCTTCTAGTTGCTGTATGTGGGACACGGCTTCAGCATGGCCGTAGAAACGGTGCGTCGGTGCGTGCCCAGGATCCGAACCCGGGCCGCCAGCAGCAGAGCGCGCACATTTAAGGGCTAAGCCACGGGGCCGGCCCTTTTTTTTGATGAGAAAGATTCGCCCTGAGTTACCATCCGATGCCAATCCCTCTCTTTTGTCTAACGAAGATTGCCCCTGGGCTAACATCTGTGCCCATCTTCCTCTACTCCACATGGGATGCCGCCACAGCATGGCTTGACAAGTGGTGCATCGGTGCACGCCCGGGATCAGTACCTGGGAGTCCCAGGTCGCCGCAACGGAGCGTGCACACTTGACCGCTCCGCCACAGGGCCGGCCCCCATTTGTGCACATTAGTATACAGTAATCACAGCATAGGTGTGGTTTTATATGCTTGTTTTATCATTTATACTTACATAAAGCATTTTTCCATGGTGGTAATATTTTCACAGTTACAGTTTTTAATATTTGTATGATATAGCATCAATTTAATTTATCATAATTAATAATTAATTTAACCATTTTATTATAAAATTACATGAGCATTTCCCTGTTGTCAGGTGGCATACTTCTTTGGAGACGGAGTGCGGTGGCCGTTGGAGATATTATGACATTTATCTTGTGTGCATACGTGACTTTTTCTTTCGTTTGGATTATTGCTCTAGAATAAATCCCAGGAGTGTCAAAGGAGTAGGATATTTTTATTCTTGTCAGTATGTATTGTTAAATTGCTTTCCAGAAGTTTTATCAGTTGATACTGCCAGCAGCAGTGGGTAGAAGTACCACTTGAATTTTGTGGGTGAGGAATCGTGGGGGGGCTTAGCTGGGTCTTTGGCTCTGAGTCTCTCAAAGGCTGCAGTCATCGTAGGGTTCCACTGGGAAGGCTCTGCTTCCAGGAGCACACCGATGGTTGTTGGCAGGATGCAGGGGCCCCAATTCCTTGCTGGTAGTTGTCCAGCAAATGGTTGCTGGCCAAGCCTTCCTCGGTTCCTTGCCATGTAGGCTTCTCCATGTGGCAGCTCCCAACATGGCAGCTGGCTTCGTCAGAGTGACCAAATGAGAGGGTAAGACGGAGTGCCAGTGAGACAGAAGCCAGTGTCCTCTCATTTAATCTGGGCAGTGACCTCACCTTCACGTTTGCTGGCCTTCTGCTTGTGAGAAGCAAGTCACTAGGTCCAGCCCCCACACAAGGGAGTACACGTGGGTGTGAACAGCAGGAGACGGGGCTCACTAGGGGCCATTATAGAAGTAGCCTGCCACAACCATGATCTTGACTGTGGCCTGAGCCTCCCTCTGTCAGTGACAACAGTGATTTCTTTCCAGTGGCCCTTGCCAGAGCACAGTTAGGTAAAGAAGCTCTCTGCGAGCCAGGCAGCAGAGGCCAGGCCCCAGCTCTGCCAGCCTCGCTCACCTAGGTGTACACTTTCTGGGTCAGTAAACCCCTCTTTTCCTTTTGAGTCAACTTAGGGACCGTTGGTGTGCCGCGGTCTTCACCAAAGCACTTAGAATCTGTCTTTCCAAAGTTATCCCTCAGCAGAGGCACCAAGATCAAATCCTGCTGGAAAGCTAAGTTGGCCACACTTCGTCCTCCAGACCGCTGACCCTCCCATCTTTCACTCTCAGCAGAAGAACCTGCCTCCTGTTTCATAGGGGAAACAGATGCCGTCAGCTGAGAAAGCCCTCAGTTTCCCACTCGGACTCCTGCACACTTGCCTCTACCTGTCCCCGCCCTGGGTCCCTTCCCTTTACAGTGGTGGGGGAAGCGTGTCTCTTCCTGCTGAAGCTGATGATTCTCTCTGTGCCCTGGATCCCTTCTCCCCCCGTTCCTCAGAAGCCTCACTCCATCTGCTGGGCCTTCTTCCCCACAACTTCAGCCTCTCCCTCTCTACTCGTCCCTCGCCATCAGTCTTGACACCTGACTCAGGTGTCTTCCATCTTAAGAGGCCCTGTGTGGAGCCCTCCACATCCTCCCATTCCCCCAAGTCCCACCCCTTCGCTTCACCTCCTGCCTCCCCTTCTAGGCGAGAGTTCTCAGGAGCTGCATTGACTTACTGTCCCCATTTCTTCGTCTCCTTCTCATTCCTCTGTCCGTTCCACTCAGCTTCCACACTGATCAGTTTGCTGAGTGGCTCTTGCTAGGGTTACGGTGACCTCCATGTTGCTGAAAACAATAATAAAGAACCTGGAGACCATTGTCCAATCTTTCCCTTTCTTGATCTCTCAGCAGCGTTTGACATTGGCCGTGACGTGCTGAGCATCTTGGTGAAGAGCAGTCTTCCTTTCGCCCCTGTGACTGGGCTCTCCGAGGGCTCTCTTCGTTTCTCGTTCCTTCTGGACTCATTTCCTGGCTCTCCTCCTGGGCCAGGCCCTCCCATGTCGGAGGTCCCCGAGGCGGGACTGTGCTCTCCTCCTTTCCTCTGCCTTCTCCTTCAGAAGGTCTCACCCTCACCGTGGTTGCAGTCACCGTCTGTGTGCTCAGGACTCTCCAGCTGGCTGGTGAGGCCAAGCCTGCTGTTCGGAGGTGCGAACATCTCTCAGTGCCACTTGACGTTTTCCCTTGGCCGTCTCTAAGCACTGTGAGTTCAGTGGGTCCAAAAGTGAACCCCTGCTCGTCACCCCCCCCCCCGCTCCTTCTCCACTGTTTGCCACGTCCACTCACGTTCCCCTCTAGGAATCATGTCCCTTCCCTACTTAGAACCCTTACCGTCTCCCCATTGTGCTTAGAATAAAGACCAGACCCTTCCGTGGTCTACAGCATCCTGCATGACCTGCCCTCCCTGCTCCCCACTGGCGTCTTGCAAATATTCCCCCTCGTCCCCTGGCTTCATCCACTCGGCCCTTGTTTAAACTCCCTCAGTGGGCCATGGCCCTTCCCTCCCTGTGCAGGTGCTGTCTCCCCTACGTGGAATACCGTGCTCTCCCCTCCCCTCCACACTCCTACTCATCCCTCAGACTACGTGGATAGAGTGAAGCCTCCCGACTGCTCCTGCCCATGAACTACATCAGGCTCCCTGACGTTCCCTCACGGAGGCCCCTGTCCTGCCATCCTTGCAGTCAGCACAGATTAACTGGGTGTTAATTTTGGCTGACCTCTGCCTCCTCCACTAGACTGAACTCAGAGAGAGGGACCGGGTCTCTTCCTTCCCCTCATGTTCCCATCACCAGTTAGATGTTTAGCTTATGTTTACTGTTTGGGACATATTTGTGGGGTGAATGAATGACCTGGCACTTATCTGCTCTTTCCGTTCACCAGAATCCTTCCAAGTTCTCACAAGTTTGTCTTCCTAACAGTATGGACCCTTCCTGTGACTCGGGTGAATGTCCCCCGATACTTGCCCTTCTCAGGAGTGGGGACGGTTAAGCATGTGGCATGTAGGGGCACAGGCTGTGCTGTATGAAATGGTGAGAGCCTCTTGCAGGCAGGTCATTGGGAAGGTGTAGAGGGGTCGATGGCGAAGGGTCGGTGTCTGTTGGATTCACAGGCACAGACCTCAGCCTGAGGGAGGGAACGTGGCTGTGGGAAGACCTAGTTAGAGTGAGTTCAGTTAATAGAGGGTGAGGGTGACGTTCCTGACAGAACGATAGTAGCCCTGGTTTCTCTGTAGACAAATAGCTAGCCCAGAGCTTAGTAATTCTGTAGTAAACCTCTGGAGTGGAGAAGGAACTGCTTTCTCCCCTCCTGTCGCCTGGGCCAGAGACTCTGGCCCTGCCTTCTCCAGAGAGGCTGCACCAAGAAACAGAGACAGAGGGAGAAGAGCCTTAGGGTTTCGACGCTGAGGTCCATGCCCCTGGGATGAAACATCTGGCACCACTGATGAGTATTCCACTTTTTATAAGCAAAACATCATTTCTGAGAGTTTTCAGCATCTGGCCAGAAGTTGTTTTATATTTGGCTTGCTCTCCTGGTCAGTGTGAAACTTAGAGCTGTTAGTAGGGGGATAACTGCCCTTCTGAGGCTCTCCTGTGTTCACATGGGGTTTCTGGGTGATTTGTTGACTAGGCCCCTCCAGGTTGCCCTCCAGGTGTGGGAAGTTTGTATTCTGAGCTTGGTTTGTTTGCTTGACATACGCCAAGAGTAAGAATTTAAAAGAGGAGAAAAGAAACTGATTCTTTTCCAAGTGTAATTAACGTGATTTTGCCAACCAAGGAGGAGAAAACAATCCCTGTGTATCGAAAGCATCCGAGCGGTGCAGTTTGAATTTCTGGTGAGGAGAGCTGCACTTGGTTTGACTTACTGACCGCTGTTTTTACTGTCATGTAGAAGGACATGTTTTTGTCTGAGGCTACGGAATTCTTGGCAACGGAACAAACCTAGTGGAAACCGCTCTTCCGGAAATGATTCCACCCACTCTCTTCAGCTTGATGGAGTTCAACCCAGAAGTCCAGGTTTCCTGCATTTGCTGTGGACTCAGCCACTTTGCTCCCCTTACCAGTAAGTGGCGAAGCCTGTGTGGCCCCAGTGACGGGCCGAGCTGCACTCTCTTGGGTTCATCCTAAGCCGTGGGCAGCTTTCAGTGTCCATCCATCCAGTGGAGGGGCGCCCCGCGTGGATAATTACAGTGAGCAGCTCATCCAGATGTTGTTTGGCTTGAAGTTGTATAATGTGTGTCTTTTTTCATCCTGGAGTTTTGTTTTTGGTTCCTTTGGTTTGTGGTTGGGCTCATGTGAAAGTGAATTTTCTCAAGAGGATGCCAGTCGGTGGTAGGAGGTGGACCCTCGAGAATGTCAGGGTGCTGGGGAACCCAGCAGAGGTTTGATGAATCCCCGGGAGAGCCATCGGGAAATGAAAGTGTGGGGCTCATCCCGCTCCTGGCCAAGCCCAAACCCTGACCCAACCCAGGAATGAGGGACGGCAGGACGCTGATTTGTCAGATACCCTGGGGTTTTGTGGAGGGAAATATGCCCCATTTCTCCAAAGTGCCAGGACAGAATGATCAAAGCCAAGGCTGGAATGGAGCTGTTCTTGAAGGTTTGCCCAGTTACAAAGCCGTCAGACACCCAAGTGCCTCCCGCCCTCGGATGTGCGCTTTCCTTGATTGCCTCTCCCGTTCCACCACAGTAACTGTCAGGTCAGTCTGCTGCTCTTTAGTTGACCTGACTGGTAAGACTGAAGAAAATTAATTTCATTTTGTGGGGATCCTCACGTAAATTCGCTATTTCCTTGCACCTAAGAATGTTAATTTGTAAATCTCAATTACTCATCTCTGGTGAGTCATTGTTTTCTATTTAGGCGTCTGGGCCGGGACAGAGTGGGGTCATCCTCGTTAGTGTTCTCTGGCCCTACGCTACTGTGAGGACTATCCAGAGGCCCCCCCGACCCAGAGTCCTGACTGCCCTTCAGTTGTCGTCTGAGGTTCAGATCTCAGGCCTGTAACACACACGGGCTGTGGCGTGGACTGTGGGGGGGTGACTGTGTGCACAGCACCCTCGGTCGCAGTGATGACCGGGGTAGTCCCTCAGCACCGTCACTCGGAGTCAGCACTTCCATATGCTAATGTCTTGAGGGTGCCAGACTCTTCTAAAGCTATTTTGATTTAAAAACTAAGAGTCATTATGGACTCAATCTGGAGGTATCAATGATCTACGGCTTAAACTGTGCAGAGTCACATCCTTGGAAATCCATATGAAATGTGCAAAATATTCAACTAGAGTACACTGTTTTCTGTTTGCTGTCATGCCATGTGGACGTTTTGGGTCACACCAAAATGAAATCCGCTTCTAGATTTCCCCCGAGACCCCACAGCCACCCTCCAGGTGCCGTGACTGTCCTCAGTAGAGGGAGCATCAGAGCTTGGGTATCTCTCCTTCTGTGCCCAGCGTTTGCATGTGGTCAGCTGGGAGTTGGACTTGGTTGGTTTCCCCTGAGATCTGCTAACCTTTTGGGGGCCAGACTGAATTGTTCTATTAAACACGTAAAATCTGAGGGTGGAGTCCCCAGGGTGGTGGTCAGACCAGAGGGGCTCTGATGGATGGGAACAAAAGGATTCCTTATTAATCAGCCAGATTATTTTAGTCCTGGCTTCTCCATGTCTTGTCTACTTCTTCTGCTTCTCAGGTGGAGGTGGTAAAATGGGGCCTCTGTGCCAAGGAGTGCCCAGAGCTGATGTGGACAGAAGTGGGGTCTGAAGGCTGGGTAGCAGGAGGCTGCCCCACCAGGTCTGGGGTCCCGTCCAGAGGTGGGCATTCCCGAGCCCAGTCTAGATTTGTTCTCCTGGACTGTCCTCTAGAGCACTTCGTCCGTTCTTGTCCCTCGTGGCACTTTTTACAGTTTGTAAACACGTATATATTGGTTTGATCGTTTGTTTCTTTCTAACTGTTTGACTAGCTCTTGTCCCATGAGGACAGGAACCGTACGTGTTCACTCACTGTCGTGTCCCAGCTCCCAGCACACAGACATCGACCCGGCCCAAAGAGGTGCCCAGTCACCCTGTGTCCCTTGACCAAATGCTCCCGAGATGTGGAAACCCAGACAAGGGATGACGGATGGAGGTCTCCCTCTATTAGGGCATGACCAGGACTGGAGGGTGCTCAGACTTCAGGACGTGTGGAGGGCAGGGTGTGGTCGGATGTGACTGTGGGTGAGGGGTGTGCATAAGGGACGAGCAGAGTGGGCCATGACTGTGGGTGAGGGGCGTGCATATGGGGCGAGCAGAGTGGGCCGTGTCCAGGAGCCTCCTGGGCCTACAGCTCTGTGCATGTACTCTTCTCCATGTGACGGACACACCGTCATTCTGGGCTTGCACATGTCTTTGGTTTGGGGGTAGTATACCTTTCCCTTCAAAAGGAGGCATTAATGCCTGGTAGAAATTGAAGTTTAACATTGGGCTCTGTTTGTACCTGGTTCTGGAAAGCGTATTCTCATGACCCTTCCTCTTCTTGGTGACTTGCCTCTGGCCTAGCCCAGCCAAGCCACCCTTTTCCTTTCTGTGCAGACAAAGGAGAGCTGTTTGTGTGAGGCAAGAACATCCGAGGGTGCCTGGGAATCGGTTGCCTGGAAGACCGGTATTTGCCATGGAGCGTAAGGCTGGACTGGACGGGCGTGAGTGCGTGCCCACAGAGCAGACTACCTGATGTGGCAGCAGCGTCCAGTGTGCGGCTGGGCCAGGACCAGTTCCCTGGGCGCTGCTTCCCCTCCCAGGTCCCCGCTGGCCTCCTCCTGCCCCAGCGCACCCTCTGCCAGGGCATCAGGAGAGAGCGCGTAGTGGTGAGGAGCCAGAGCGAGCGCCCAGCAGCAGCTTCTCAGGCTGCAGGCTCCCTGGCGCTGCGCTCCTTCCTGGGGCTGTGAGTGAGCAGCCTGTGCAAGCAGGGGGCAGCCTGACCAAGGGTTCCAGTCCCCCTGTGCCCTGGAAGAGGCCCTGTCAGAGGCTGTCCACGGGCACGTGGAGCAGAGAAACAGAGGCCCCCCGGGGCCTCAGAGAGGCAGAAGCTACAGGCCAGGCTCCACAAGGCCCAGAGGGGCTCCCAAGGGGGAAAGATTTGAAATGACAAAGCTGGCGTGCCAGGAGCTGTTTGCAGAGGCCCGTTTGGAGGAATGTTTTACATGCATTTAAAAGAAAGCAGGATATTTAATATTTAGAGTGCCTTACCACAGCCACCAAAGTGAAAAATAATGTTTTTCATACCGGGGAGAATGCAATTAGACCAAAAGGCTCATTTCAGTGTTAAAGTGTTCTTTCTTAAATTGTAGTTTATATTACTGTTTACTAAATCAGTTCTTCTAAACAAAGCTATTGATGTTTTTGAACACGGAACATACGTACTTGGTACAAAGTGTCTTATGAAAACTAAGTCTCCCGTCTCTTGTCCCAGAGGCACCACCGGTTCTGGTTCTCATGTTGCCTCCAGAGACAGACTGCGGAGAGTGCGTGTGTGTGCCTGCGCGCGACCGTATGCACGCACAGGCCTAAGTATTTCCTTTGAAGGCTGGATTCTAATAATGTCTTTTGAAATTGTGAGAAGCATTTTTAAAAAACACTTGTAAAAATGCAAAAAAAAATGTATAATTTAAATACAATAAGGATTTATCTTTCAAAAACCCACTGCAGAGTGTTTCGAGGCACTTTGGTGTTTCAGGGGCTGTTTCCATCGGGCCTTCCCTCTGCCGCTGGCTCTGTTGGTTCCCTGTGACCTCGGCAGGCCCACAGACACAGAAACTGTTTCCACCATTAGCTTCGTTGCTATAATTTATCCTTTTTTTCCCTGCGAAAAGTCTGTCTGCAGGCTCCGGGCTCCTGTCACTTCAGCGAGTGTGTGAGGACACCCTGAATGCAGTGACCATGGGCCACTCCGACGTGTCTTCTGGCTGTCCTGACTTCTTACACTCAGGCTCTGTCCTTCTGCATGTATTGGGGTCTGTAGAGGAGGCCAGTGCACAGCCCGAGTGGCAGGTGTGGCCTGAGAAGGTGGAGGGACTCTCATCACACGGTGGCCACCATTATCTCCCTCAGTGGATAGCCGTTCCCAGGGGCATAGGTCTCAGTCTTCTGTTCCCTGAGCACCCGCCAGGTGTACATGCTGCCAGTCCATGATGATTTCTGGCGGGGACGGGGGTCTCTTGCTGGCACACAGACCCTGACATCAGTGAATCCAAAACACTTGGCCTGCCATTCTCGTCAGGTCCACCCCTGACTCACTCAGGAGAGTCTTGTCCTGATCATGCTTGTTTCTTGAATATGTGGTTGGCTCGCATTTTCACGAGGTCAGGAAACACCTACTGTGCACTCACTGTGTTCATGTGACACAGTCAGACGCTGAGAACCACGCGGCAGGAAGAGTGCTCTGACTTGGCACAGCGGGTGACAATCTCGCTGAGCACCTGGCACAGGGTAGACACTCGGGCTGCGTTTCTGAAGATCCACACTGTTCTCTCTCCTCATGGGCAGCCCTGGTCAGGTCCCAGCACCTCCTGACAAGCAGCAGAGTTACTCACAACTCTGAGGGCCGTTCTCCCCGCAGGGGCAGCATGGGAGCTGCTCATTGCCTCGGCCTAACCATGCAGCCTGACCTTCCCAGAGACCACTTCAGATGGCCTTGGGGGTGGCCCCCAGCACTGGGGTGGCTCTGTGAGGTCTCCATTCTCCTGGGGCCTGCCCTGCCCCAGGATTGAGCCCCAGGAATGTATCCCCTCCCCCAAGGAGCCCACACTTGCCTTTCTCTCTCCCAGGGTGCATCACCCAGCTACCCTCAGACGCTCATGCTGTGGCGACCAAGAAACCCAGCCTTTCTTCCACACCAACCTTGATATTTCTCATGGAACAGCCCAGATTGAGCTTGAGCTGGAGACAGTGCTTGGAGTCCCTCTTGCTGTGATTTTCTCGGGGCCACACTGAGGGCATGCTGAGCAGTCAAGTTTAAAAGGAAAAATCCCGAGAGTGTGGTCACCTCCTTGAACCAGGAGTCCATTGTCTTGCTAGGGAGGCAAACATGTGGGATGTAGCTGGTGTGGGGGCTGCCCATGAGGAGCAGAGAGACTTGGTCTTGCTGTCGCTCTGGTAGGGTGGTGCCAGCTGAATTGCCAGAGAAGAGCACAGGAATCTGTGCCCATCAGAAAAATGGCCCTTGTGAGTCCACCCTCAGAGACGGAAACTGAACAGGCTCAGGCTCATGACCGAAAGCTGTTCCACAGCTAAGTCATCCACCCTCATTACAGCGGGAGAACACTGAAGATGAAGCAAAGGCCTGATTGGGTCCCTGTTCCTGTCTGACTGTACGCCAGGAGCTGCCAGGTGCAGGGGATGCAGTGGTGAGAAGGACGCGTTCATTCCAGCTGGCGCATCTGGGTGCAGGCTGCCTCTAATGAGTCTGGCCTCAAACTAGGGAATCAAGATGAGGCCGCCTGCTCTGGGGGCCATGTTCATGAGGGGATTCCTTTGGGCAGATTCAACCCTTTACCCTGGGCCTCACAACCTTGCCTGTATGATAGAATCATCTGGGAGGTTACTGATTGATTGTTTTGATGTATGCGAATGATCCAAAAAAAATAAAACGCTGGGCCAATGTAAAACTCGTACATGAAGTTCTGGCATTATTCATAATAGCCAAAAAGTGGAACCACCCAAATGTCCACCAACTGTTGAATTCGGTACAAGTGTCTGTGTGAACGTGTTCTCAGTTTTCTCAAGTGTATACCTAAGAAGTGGGATCACTGGTGCCTTCATTTAATTTTTTAAGTTTGGACACTTACCACATATTTCATGACACGCTCGGTGATCTTGAGTCCAAGACACGGAGTATTAATTGCCCTGAAAACAACGCGGGCTGTTCCCTATAGGCTCCTCAGAGACTCTGCCTGCTCTCCGAGGTTCTCCCGGGACAACAGGACCCTCCCGGTGTCCCAAGCTCATCAGGGTGGGAGATGGGCCTGGGTCTCGCTGACGCTGCAGAGCTTCCCGCTGGATCAGATCAGGTCCAGAGCTCCTGGAAAAACAGCTCAAATGAGATGCTCCCCCACCAACATTTGCGAGGTGGGAGCTCCCGGTTCTTGCCTCCGTCCTCCTCCTTCTTCTCTGTGCTGCCTCCACCATGTTGATAGGGACTTCCTCTAACCCTCAAGAGTGTCAGAATAACTCATATTCTTTCTTGGCCATCCTTCACGCCCAGCATCCATTCCTGTTGTTTTTTCTACCACATCGATATTTTTAAAACATTGACATGTGAGTCACATGACGTAGGACCATTTTAAAGTGTACAATTAAGTGTTTTAGCGTATTGTCTATGTGGTGCAACCACCCCCACGATCTCATCCCGCACATTCCCTTTGGAGAGCTCGTTTTGACCATCATGAGCCCCCTGCCCCCCCAGAGGAATGTCACATGATAAACCCGGGGGGCCATGTGACCACAGTTGTTGCTGTTCTGTGACCCAGTTCTTTACATTACCTTTTAAGAGAGGGTGGGGGACGTTTTACACCGATATTTTATCCAAGAGAAACTGAATCAGACTCTTGGGGGTGGAGTCCTGGCATGGGTAACCCCCCTGGGGGTCTGAATGTGAGCAGTGGTGAGAACCTGCCACAAGCAGCCAGAGCTGCTCCAGGAGGAATTATGCCCTGGTTAGGCGAGGGGCACAGTCATGGTTCTGAGGGCTGGCTGGACATCTGCTGGTCCCCTGATACTCCAATGCCCCCACAACCCCAACTCTGCACAGGGACGACTCTAGAACCAGCCAGGGGCCTCCTCCTGAGAACTGAGACCAGGACCCTGGCAGTCCCCCTTTCCTGCTCCTATCAGCCCTCTTCATAACCAAGACTCCCACTCAGATGCTAAGTTTGGTCCCCTGCGTGGAAGTCCTCAGTGGCTCCCCATGGCCTATAGGAGGGTGAGGCCCCTGGCGGACCTGAGCACCCACCTTGCATTTCAGCCTCATCCCCTACCTGCCGCATCAACTCCTCCCTCCCCCGCCGCACTCCTCCATTCCAGCCAAGGTTCCCTCTGGCCCTCTGCGCCTTTGCTCCTCCCTCTGCTGGGTCCCCATCTTACCAAGCTCAACCCTAATGTCCTGGCTTCTTGTTCTGCCCCCTACTACTGGACAGTGGTCGTTCCCTCCCCCTGGGCACAGCACACCCTTGTGGTCTAGCCTGGCCTTGCACTCTTTGGACTAGCTCCTTTCCCTGTCTTCTCACCTCCTAGAGAGACGCAGGTCCAGGGGCCACAGCCTGTTCCTCGGGGTCCCCAGCACCTGGCACAAGGTCCAGCACCGCCCAAGTGACAGTGACTGTGAGTGAGTGGTGGGAATGGGAGATCGGGCCCTGGAGTTCTTTGTAACTTTTGAGATTTTGGGGGAAATCAAGAGTCCCCGTGGATGTCCCAGCTCCAATGGGGTCTCTGAAGGAATGAGGGGGGCGTAGTCTGAAGACCCCAGAAGGGAAAGCATTCACAGCATCCAGAACTTTCTTGGGCTCAGGGTGGTGAGTGAGCTTCATCCTCATTGTCACTCCCTTCAATCCTCAGGTCCACTTCTCCTGCGGGCAGGGGTGAGACAGGTGGGAATGGAGGTTGGTGGGGTTCAGTGCAGGCTCAGGTCTTCAGCACTGCCTTGGTCACACTGGCCCTCTATGGAAAACGTCAGAGAGGGGCAGTGAAGGGTGTCCAAGGTCCAAGACCTCTGTCCTGCTTGGGCATCCTGCGTGCCTACCTGTCAAAAGGGCAGGAACCAAATGCCAGAGCCCTGTGTTAGGGACGCTGGGCACGGAGCCCTCCCTCGTGCCCCCAGGGTATCTTGTAGGGAGGCGTCAGCTCCTGGGCTTCTAGCACCAAGGACCTTCCTGGGGGTGTGACATCCACAGCACGGCTCCAGGCTTGGGCCAGAGGCCCTGTGGCCCGGAATCCAGCCCCGTATCCTCCCCATGCACCAGCAAGGCCCTGTCCTGCTCCGCAGGCCCCCTCACCCCCAGGCCTGCCTCTGCCAGAGGTTTGGGAGGAATGATGGGCACAGTAGCCGGTCTCCAAGATGACCCCAGTGACCTTGGCCTCTTGGTTTCACACCCTTGTGTGTTCTCCTCCTGTGTCAAATCAGAGCAGGGCTGTATGGTGACAGAGTATGGTGGAGGCAGAGGCGTGTGAATTCTGAGGCTCAGGGCCAAAAAACCATTTTGGTCCCTACACTGGCCCTTGAATCCCTTGTCCTGGGGGAATCTGGGCACCGTATTGTGAGGACACTCAAGCAGCCCCATGGGGAGACCCATGTGGAGAGGAACAGGCTCCCTGCCAACAGCTGAGCCCAACTTGCCAGCCCTGTGAATAAACCACCTGGGAAGTAGATCCTGCAGTCCCAGCCAGGACTTCAGATGATTGCAGCCTCCCGAGGGACCCTGAGCCAGCTGCTCAAACTGCTCCCGAATTCCTAACCCACAGAAACGGTGACACGTAAACAATCATTTTAATCCATTGCGTTTGGGGCAACTCGTTACCCTGCATCAGGTAACTAATACAGCCCCTCTTGCTCTGGGGATGTGTCCTCTCTCAGCCGCTGAGTGTGGACGGGGAGGCTGTTCTGCCTTCCTCCCAACCGCTGGCCATGTTCCCCGACCATGGAATGGAGAAGGAAAGAGATGAGGTGTGGCCCTGGAGCAGCACAAAATCAGACGCCCTCAGCCAACATATTTTTCTCCATTTTAATTAACACTTTACAAAGTACAAAATACATTGTATTTTGGGGGGAACAGTTGGTATTTGTTTCTCTCCATCACACAGTACGTGAATCTTGAGGGTCTTGTGTTTCTTCAAGAAAGAAAGAAATCGTGAGGGTCCCCACCAGGGTGTAAGGCTGCCCAGTTCTCCCCTCTCCAGACTTTGGGACAGATGTAAGTGCCACTGCTACTGCTGGTGACCTTGGGCAGGCCGGGTGAGGGCCAGACCCCCGAAGACGAGGTCCTGAACAGGGCAAGGCCCCCCAGAATACCATTGTACCCCCAACATCCACTCACCCCATCTCAGGGTGACGGAAATGATCTTTGCATAGAGGAGGAGGTTGGCTTGAGATTTTGTTTGTTACCGCCTGACCCCAGCTTTGGAGCTTACCCTGCCCAGCACTCTGGAACATTTCCTGAATAGGTAAACTGAGGTAGGGAACAGGGAAATTCACTGGGCTTAGCCTGTGACTTGGGACATGAATTTGGCCTATTTTTCATCCCCCCTTCCCGCCCCATCTCCAACTTGCTGGACCCTCTTCAGGGACGAGCCCCAGTAGGCGAGGGGGCACCAGCACCCAAAACCTCTCCCTGTGAACAGTATCCTCAGGACTGGATGCTTCTGAAGAGCCAGCTCAGCAGGTCTAGCCCCTTTGGGCTGCACGGACTGCCAGGCCTCGCGCTGCACAGCAGAGCCCCTGCTGGAGACACCTCTGCCCCCTCCACAGAGCAGATTTACACAGTCAAGTGGGCTGGGGCAGTCCTGCATGCAAGGCCTGCCACACCACCATCAGCTCCACATGTGGCCCCCGGATAAGAATGCTACCGAGGCCTCAAAATACGGGATGAGCCAATCCCTCAGCTAGGATTTGGGCTCTGCACACGTGTGCTGGCACACACCCTATTGTGGATGACACAGCACATGCTCACACTTACATGTGTGTGTATGAACACACGTTTGCCGTGTACAGAACACTGTCCTGCCCCCAGGGCAAGGTCCACCTTGCACTCCTGACTCTCACAGCCTCCCACCTCCTTGAAGCAAGAGCCACAAACTCCCTCACCACCAGGCTGCCCACAGACGCCAGGGGCCGGGCCGCAGGCTCCTACCTCCCATCCAGCCGCTCCTGGTGCCGCCTGCCTCAAGGCCAGAGGCTGCCTCAGCCACCAGCTCCTGCCTTTACCTTCCCAAGAGAGCAGGCGTCATAAGAGGGGTGGACATCAAAGCTGAAGGTATGGAAAGGGGACGAGAGACAGTTAAGCTTGTCCTTTTGCTGCCTCTAATTTGAAAATGAAAGAAAGAAAAGAGCCAGATGAACTCTGAGAGGTAGGGAAAGGTCTCTCCTACAGCAGGGCTCCACTCCCCTCAGGACAGCCCCGCCACTCTTCCCAAGCCTGCCCTCTGCTGGGCCGACCACCGTCCACCACTCTAGTTTCTCCCCTCCCAGGAGGCCTCTGTGAATGGAGGGCTGCTGCCCCTCCCTCAGCACAGTATCCAGGAACCTGAAAGGCCAAAGCTCCTGTCTTTCCACTGCTGGGAGACTCCATCATCCTCCCCCAGGCTCCTCTCACTAAGCCAATCACCAACTCCATTTCTCAGTGGATGTGACAGCAGTGACTGGCTGCTCCCTGCCCTGGCTTACAGTGGGCACACATATATTGGGGGTATTTTCTTCCTAACCCTGCCCAGTGTTCACTCAGAGAGTGGCACCAAAAATTTCTCAGTCCCAGGACTGGAGTGCTCTGTTCTCATATGGGAGCTCCTCAAGGTTCCCTCTCTTAGCCGGGGCCGGCAAGGGCCCTAGTTGTCCCCACCTCCAGATCCAGAGGCTCAGAGAGGTGGCCCAGGGTAGCTGTGAGACTCCTAAAAGTCTTCCTGGGAAATACTGCCAGGAGGGGCTGGTGGTGGGTGAACAGGTTCATATTCGATGATCAGGCAAATGGTGCCTTGGCATGGGGTGGGGGCCTGTCCCTTCCTATCTCCCCAGAGCCTTCTCTCCTGACCTCCATAGCCTCCTCTGTCACCACAAAGGGCCAGGCTCCACCAGAGCGTGCATCATCTTCTGGACACCACACTGGTCTCTGAGGCCATGCTGACTGGTGGGGGGAGGTCACAGTGGGCGGCTCTGAGTCACCTGGCTCCCTCCCTTCCCTCCAGGGGTCTGTGGCCTGGGGTTGGTGGGAGGGGGAGAATGCTGGTTCTTGGGGGGCTCTGGACCCTCTGAATCTTTGGGAGTAGAGTTCTGCACACCTCTCCATCTTGGATGAGTACTCTGGGCTGAGGGCAGTGGCATGGGTAACACCTCTTGGGGGCTTTGGAGACCCCCATGGAGGAAGGAGGTGCAGAGTTGGCACTGCCCATCTCTCTCCTGGGTCAGGACTGAGGTCTGAGGGAGAAAGATGTTTCTTGGGAACCAGGGGAACCAATGCCAAAGGTTGAGCGAGGTCAGATTTTTCTACTTGGTGGGGGAGGGAAAGGGGTGGTCAGGGCTCCCCCTGCCCCTCACTCTCCTCTCCTGGAGCTCTCACCACTCTGGATGGGGCAGGGAGGAGCGAGGGTGGTGTAGAGGGTTTGAGCTTTTCTCACCAGGGGGAGGCACGGAGGCAAAGACACACACGGGAGTCCAGGTGGTGGATCTGAGTGCCCGCTCACCCTGCCTTTTGGCAGCCTGGCCCAGGAGCCCAATTTCCCTCCTGTGCCACCTGCCTCCCCAGTCAGTGCCCAGAGATCCTCAGCCCCCACAGGGCATCATCCTCAGGTCTCCCTGAGCCATTGGCTGCCCTTAGCACCCACCTTCGCCTTCAGCCGTTGGGAAATGTGGCCTCCAGCTCTTCTGCTGGGGCATGGGGTCAAGGATCATGCAAGACTGCAGTGCCCAGCATGGGTTTTCTCTGAACTTTTCTCTGCATGACTGGCCTCTATTTTCAGGTGTGGATTTCTGGTGCTCATCACCCCTGGTACCCCCAGGGACTGCCCTCTTTTATGTCACACAGTGGACGTGAGCTCCACGTGAGCAGGGACCACATCAGGTTGTGCTCCCTGGTGAAGTCGCAGTGCTTGGCACACAGCAAGGACTGGAGGATGTTGGCTGAATGATTGAATAAATGAACCAGTGAATGAACAAATGAGTGAATGAATGAGTGATGACTGAATGAATGAGTGTAGGAATGAATGAGAGAATGACTGAGTGAGTGATTGAAGGAATGAGAGAATAAACGAAACAATGAGTGAATGGGTGAGTGAATGAAAACACAGAAGCAGGTGTGATCCAAACAGGAGGAGCCTTTGTTTCTTCTCCTCTGGACTCTGCCCATCTCATGGGCCCGGGCCAGTCCCTGTCTCTCCTGGCCTCAGTTTCCCAACTGTCTCCTGAGAGCCTGCTCTTGGAACTGCATCAGCCAGCTCAGTGTGGACACGGCTTGTGCTCTCCCCGGCGTGGGGGCGGTAGGGACGCGCTCGGGGCGCACGGGCCTCCCTCCAATGGGCGGTCGCGGGTGGACCCGCGCGGGGCAGCCGGGCCTCACGTCCCCAGCCGGGCACGCTCTCGGGGCCCACGCACAGCACATGCACGTGACCCCGCTCCTCCGCGCACATGCGCAACACCAACAGCTGCCACAGGGCTGGTCCCGAGGGTCCCCACTCCGCCGACTGCTCTGTGACCCCCACATCGGTTGGGGCGTTGGAAGAGGCCCTGGATCCAGTGTGGGGCCGGGTCGTGGGTGCTGTGGGGTGGAGGACAGCGTGTGGGGACTCCTGTCTCCCCA
This sequence comes from Diceros bicornis minor, assembly GCF_020826845.1. Lineage (NCBI taxonomy): Eukaryota > Metazoa > Chordata > Mammalia > Perissodactyla > Rhinocerotidae > Diceros > Diceros bicornis. The sequence goes on from NW_026691163.1 coordinate 253,932, forward strand.
GAACTCCCAGCCCCTCGTCTCGGTACAGCTGGCGCCCAGGGAGAGGTTTCAGAAGAGGCTGCGGCTCCCGGAGAGACTGGCCTCCGAGCCCGAGAGAGACCCGCCTTTGGTTCCGCCTCCGGGTTGCACGCGGGGGGACGGTGAACCCTTTGCTCTGTGTCCCGGGCCTTTGTCACGGAGGCCTGCTTGTTCGTGTGTGCAGGGACAGCTGGAGACCTCCATCGCCTCGGTGAAGGAGACGGGCCCTGACCCCGCCAGCCTGCAGGTGAGAGAGCTGGTCCCAGTCCCCAGAGGCAGCACCGTCCCGCCCACTGTGCCCGCCCACTGTCTGGGCACCTGTGGGAGAGACGGGACCTGGTGGCAGGAGCATACCTGTCATGAAGGTTGATGCTACTTGGCCGAGGAGACAAACGTGTTTCGGCTCATTGATGCTCATTCATGACGAGCTGATACATTTATTGTGGGTCGACTATGTGGACTGAGGGGTCAGGACTCCAGTCAATTTGTTCCAATCTCTGTGAGGATGAACTAAAAATGGCAACTTGCCCTAGAGTTTTCTCTTGTCCAGTAGCCTGTTTTGTTTCTGTGTCAGGGAAAGAACTAAAATGATCCTATAGGGCTGGCCCCGTGGCTCAGCGCTTGAGTGCGCGCCCTCCACTACTGGCGGCTCGGGTTCGGATCCCGGGCGCGGCCCGACGCACCGCTTCTCGGACCATGCTGAGGCCGCGTCCCACATACAGCAACTAGAGGGATGTGCAGCTATGACATACAACTATCTGCTGGGGCTTTGGGGGAAAAATTTTTAAAAATTTAAAAAAAGGCAGCTTTCTTTGAAAATGTCCTAAGGATCAGCCCATTTCTGGCATAGAGAGGAGAGTTCTTCGTGGCTCCCCAATGAGAAAGTGCCCTGGACCAGAAGTCAGAGACACTCCCAGTGTGTCCTTGAACCCTCCCTGGGCGTCAGTTTCCTCATCTGTAAAATAGGGCTATTGTGGAGGTCGTAAGTGGTTTCCAGAAGTTCTTACAGCTCTGAGAGTGATGCCTTAAGCTACCAAATGTTCCTGAAGCCATGAAGGAGGGGTCACAAATGGTGTTGTTACCGCTTAACAGTCATAAGCTAGTAAATATGAAAATGAGAGGGGCCCAGCTCGCAGATGGATGATTCCAGTGAAACTCCTTCACACCTTGTGTGTCATGGAAAGTTCTCCTTTACATGCTCCCTGCGCAGGTCCTGCTCCTTACCTATCGCCAGAGTTCATCGTTGACCTTGGGCACTTTCATTGGTCTTTTGGGAGGATTTCTGTTCAACTTGATGAGTTCCTGAATATCGTACCCAGTGAATCACTCCCAATATTACTCATTAATTCCAAGTCCTATTTTTTAAAATTCCATCTCCAGCCCTGTTCTGGGCAAGTTGTCTAAGCAAACCTCAGTGTCTTGGTCCAATTGAATTGTAGTGAAGATATCCCCGTGTACACTCATGTTTTCTCCCCTTTGATGTATTTCCCACATGGAATAGCTGCTTTGAAAATCAAAAGATAAAATTTCCTCTCTGTCCTCTGCCAGCTACCCTCCTGCCAAGAGAGACACTCTAAGCTGCACGTGCTTCACCTTGGGAAGATCAAGGCGTAAATTCAAGGTAAAATTTCATCAGTGTGAAGGTTAGGGTTAGGGCTGCTCGTGCCCATGCTGCTGGCTGGACCAAGTCTGCACCCCCTCCTCTAGTGGCCAACTCCTCCATCCATTCCTTCTGAGGACGTCTTTCCCCATTTCCCTGGGGGTGGGCTTTGTGAAGGTGGGTTTTGTGGGGTTGTGACCCATATCGTTTGCATGGGTTGGGTCTTTGTGCTATAGCAAGTGCCTAGTCCGGCTGCTCCTGGGACCAAGACACATCTCCAAGTTGAAACAAATTATCTTTCTCTGTATTTTCTTAAAACAGCTGTATTGAGATATCGCTCACATGCCGTGTAAGCCACCCATTTAAAGTGTACAAATCAATGGCTTGTAGTAGAGTCACAGAGTTGGGCAACCATCACCACAACAGTGGAACATTTTCATCACCTCAGAATGAAACCCTGGACCCATTAGCAGTCACTCCCCCTTCCCCCATCGCCACAGCCCTAGACAACCACTCCTCTACTTTTTCTCTCCCTCGATCTGTCTATTTTCGACCTCTTATATACACAGAATAGTACAATGTGTGTTGTTTTGTGATAGCTCCTTTAATATGTCATGTTTTCAAGGTTCATCCTTGTTTGTAGTGTATCGGTAATTCTTTCTGTTTTGTGCCAAATGATTTTCCGTTGCATAGATATACTGTATTTTATTGATCCATTCATCGGTTGAGGGGCATTGGACTTGTCTCCACCTTTTGGCTATTATAATAATGATGCTATGAACATTCACGTACAAGCTTTCATGTTTTCATGTCTGTTGGGTACACACCTAGAGTGGAACTGCTGGGTCATATGAAAACTCTCTAAATTTTGAAGAATTGCTAGACTATTTTCCATCTTTATTCCTGCCAACAATGTATGAGGATCCCAGTTTCTACCTATCCTTGACAAGACGTCTTAATATCTATATTTTTAATTTACAACCATCCTAGTGGATGGGAAATGATACTTATTGATTGTGGTTTTGATTGCATTTTCTTCCTGGATAATGGAGTTGAGCATTTTTCATGTCTTTATTGGCCACTTGTATATCTTCTTTGGAGAAATGTTGCTCAGCTCCTTTCCCCATTTTTAAATTGGGTTATTAGTTTCTTTATTATTGAGTTGTAAGCATTCACTCTATCTTCTATTTGCAAGTAGCTTGTTATATATATGGTGAGCTGGTATAGTGTCCCATTCAGCAGGCTGTCTTCTCACTTTCTTGATACTGCCTTTTGATACACACAAATTTTTAATTTTGATGAAGTCCAATTTGTTTATTTTTTATTCGTGTGTTTTTGGTGTCCTATCTAAGAAATCATCACCTAACTCAAGGTCAAAAGTTTTATTCCTAGGGCCTGCCCAGTGGCGCAAGCGGTTAAGTGCCCGTGCTCTGCTGCGGCAGCCCGGGGTTCGCTGGTTCGGATCCCGGGCGGGCACCGACGCACCGCTTGTTAAGCCATGCTGTGGTGGCGTCCCACATAAAGTAGAGGAAGATGGGCATGGATGTTAGCCCAGGGCCAGTCTTCCTCAGCAAAAAAGAGGAGGATTGGCATTGGATGTTAGCTCAGGGCTGGTCCTCCTCACAAAAAAAATAAATAAAATAAAAGTTTTATTCCTATGTGTTTTCTTGTAAGAGTTGTATAGTATTGCCTCATATTTAGCTGTTGGATCTATTTTGAGTTCATTTTTGTAAGTACTGTAAGCAAGGAGTCCAACTTCTTTGCGTGTGAAAATCCAGTTGTTTCAATAACATTTGTGGACAACATTGTTCTTTCCCCATTGAATTGTCTTTTCACTCATCAAAAATCAATTGACTGTAAATATGTAGGTTGATTTCTGGACTCTCAATTCTATTCCATTGGTCTGTATGTCTATTTTTTATGACAGCACCACACTGTATTCATTATGGTAGCTTTGTAATAATTTTTGAAATTGGGAAGTGTGAATACTCCATCTTTGAACTTCTTTCTCAAAATTGTTTTGGCTCTTGTGGCTCCCTTGCATTTCCATATGAATTTTAGCCTTGGCTTGTCAGTTTCTGCAAAAACAGGCAGCTGGGAGTTTGCTTGGAATTCCACTGAATCTCTAGTTCTATTTGTGGAGTATTGCCACCTTAATAGTATCAAGTCTTCGGATACATGAAGATGAAATGTCTTTCCATTTATTTTGGTCTTCATTAATTGCTTCCAATAATGTTTTGTATCTTTCATTGTACAACTCTTGTACTTCTTATGATAAATTTATTTCTAATTATTTCATTGTTTTGGATGCTATTGTAAATTAACATATCTTCTTACTTTTATTGTCAGATTTTCCTTTGCTAGTATATAGAAATAAAATTGATATTTTAAAACTTGACATATGATATTATATTAGTTTCAGGCATATAACATAATGATTCTATATATGTATATATTACCAAAGATCAACACAATAAGTCTGGTTAACATCCATCACCTCACATAGTTACAGATATTTTTCTTGTTATCAGGACTTTTAAAATCTGTTCTCTTAGCATCTAACAGATGTACAATACACTATTGCTAACTATAGTCACCATGTTTTTTGTTACATTTCCAGGACTCATTTATTTTCTAAGTGGAAGTTTATACCTTTTGACCCCTTCATTCATTTGCCCAACCCCCACCCCCTGCCTCTGGCCACCACCAAGCTGTTCCCTGTATCTGTTAGCTCAGTTTTTGCTTTTTTTTTAATTTTAGATTCGCCATTTAAGTGAGATCATATGGTATTTGTCTTTCTCTGTCTGACTTATTTCACTTAGCATAATGCCCGTCTATGTTGTTGCAAGTGGCAGGATTTCTTTCCTTTTTATGGCTGAATAAGATTCTGTTATATATATATACTTACACCACATCTTCTTTACCGGTTCATCCATCAAAGGACACTTAGGTTGCTTACCGTGTCTTCACTATTGTAAATAAATGCTGCAATGAACAGTGGGGTGCAGATATCTTTTTGTGTTAGTGTTTTTATTTCCTTTGGATAAATATTCATAAGTGGAATTGCTGGATCATATGGTAGTTCTATTTTTAATTTTTTGAGGAATCTGCATATTCTTTCTCATAGTGGCTGCACCAATTTATATTCCTATACAATGGATTTTTTAAATTAATCTTGTATCCAGCAGCTTTGCTAATCTCATTTCTTAGTTCCAATAGTTTTTCCATGTATTCTCTGTGATTTCCTCTATATGTGGTCACATCATTTGAGAATTGAGATAATTTTACTTCATCTCCTCCAATCTAGATGCCTTTTACTTCATTTTCTTGCCTAATTGACCTGGCTAAAACCTCCAGCAAAATGTAGCATAGAATTGGCAAGAGTGGCCAATGCTCATCTTGTTCTTGACCTCAGGGGTGGCGTTTCCAGTCTTTCCCCACTGACTATGACGTCGGTGAGCTGTGGACTGTTCACAGATGCCCTGGACGAGGCTCAAGATATTCCCTTCTGTTTCTAGTTTCTTGAGTGTTTCTATCACGAAATGGTGTTGGATTTTGTCATATGGTTTTTCGCACCTAGTGGATATTAGCTTTTGCAGCAGCTTTTAAACCATGAAATTGTCTTCCCTCCCCTCTTCCTCCATCTTTCTCCCTCACACAAACACACAGAACCTCTCTGGAGGCAAACCAGAACCCACATATTAAATACTTGCTGAAAGCCAGTCGAATGACTAGTCTAGACCTCTTGATCCCGTCATCCCTGCCCTGGCTGCTGTGTAACTGGGGGGTGGGCCCACTCCAAACAGGTGACGACAGATATTCACATACTCATGGTGATTCCGAGGATGGTGGCTCCCTCTGGATTGCGTTCTCCGTCGTGTTCTCTTCTCTTTACTGACTGTAGAGTGAAAATATTTAGCATGAAGGGAGAGGATTGTGCAGGAAAGAGCATATATCAAGTGTGTGTGCTGAAAGGTAACAATAAATAGGCAAAAAACTTGACTTCTTCAAGAAATGTGTTAAAGGAAATATGACATATTCTCTACAGACCTTCCTGGCATGGAAGCCCACATTCTGAAAATATGGTGTCTGGTTAATTTTCTGAGGCCTCGTGTATCACTTTTCTCTTGCAGGAGTCTGGGTGCTGACCCTGTTGTCGGCCGGCCTCACGAGGGTGAGCTTTCTGTTCCACATTTTGCCCGGTTTCAAGTAAGAGGCCTTTGGGGTCATTTGCATGTCCTCAGCAGGAAAGCGTCAGCCACGCTTTCTCAGAATTACCAGGCAGTGCCGGCAGAGCCCGACATGCAGTACGAGGTCTGGATTGGACAGACACTTCGTCTGCAAACTTCCTATGGCACTGAGTTTCCGAAGCCCTTAAAGAACAGTGATTCTAAAGTGGAAAAAGGAAGGACAAAGGCATTTCAGCATTGTGTTTGTCAGAGTTCTCCAGAAAACAACCAACAGGATACATATGCACGTGCACACATACACACACACACACACACACACACACACAGATGTGTGTATATGTATGTGTAGAGAGAGAGAGACTGATTCTAATATATTGGCTCATGTGCTCATGAGGGCTGGCAAGTCCAAAATCTGTAGACCAGGCTTGCAGACTAGAAAGTCAGGCAGGTGTCTAGATGCTGGAGTCTCGAGGCAGATTTTCTTCTTTGAGAAACCTCAGTGTTTGCTCTGAAGGCCCTCAGCTGATGAGGCCCACCCAAATTATTGACAGTAATCTCTTTTTCTTGAGGTCAACTAATTGTACGTGTTAACCACATCTACAGAATACCTTCACAGCAAGACACGATTAAATATCCAGTTTGATTAAACAGCTGCATACTATGGCCTGGTCGGGTTGACACACAAGACTAACCATCAGAGCCCACGCTCCCTCAACTTGGCGCCCACTCACATCTCCTTTAGCCGCATTTAATCTCCAAATAAGGACAGGAAGAAAGTCATTCTTCCCTCTAACATGGTACCCCTCTCCTGTGGACAACTCAAAACACAAATACTCTCCCCAAGGAGGATGCAAAGTTCTTGGGTGATGTGCACTCCTTTCCTTGATATCCTATGACTTACATACTATCATGTGAAGTTAACTGTTATTGATACATCTAGTTACATATGATGTTCTGTGATAAGAAGATAAGGAACAGAAGAAAAAAATTTATTTGATACATGCACACTGTCTACAGTCTGGGAAGGCTTCCTGGAAGGCTTCTTGGATCCTTGGGCTGGGGCTTCTCTGGAGGGCAGCGGGGCGTTTTCTGTTTTTGGAAAGGCACGTGGAATGGCAGTCATGTTGCTGAACATTTGTCCTCTCGAAGCACCAGTGCCCGCTCTAAAACAAGCTTCAGAGCTAGTGCCAGCTCCACCACCAGCTCCACAGCTAGCACCGCCTTCAGTGTCAGACATCACACCAGCTCTAGTACCAAATCTGAAGTTCGAGCCATTTCTTGCCCATGTCCAAGAGCTAGATGTAGTACCAGCCACAGAGCTAGTGCCAACTCCAGAAAACGGTCAAAAGCTGGGGCCAGGTCCAACACCAGCTCCAGCAGCAGCTCAAGAGCTTAAGTGTTCTCTGGAGCCAGCTCTAGCTAGAATCCTGACTCAGAGCCATTTTCAGGACCAGCTTCAACACCCAAGCCACTGCACGAACCAGTTCTATTACAAGCTCCAGAACTAGAGCCAGTGATAGGTCTATAGCCAGAGCTAGCCCCAACACCAGCTCTACCAACAGCTCTAGCACCAGAGTTGGGGCCAGCTCCATAGCTAGAGCTAACCCCAGCTCCCACAGTTGCACAAACTCCTGAGATAGAGCAAGCTCCACCTTCAGCTCCAGTGCTAGTTGCAGGGTCAGGGCCGGGGTTCTCTCATGAGCTAGAGCTGGCTTGAACACTAGCTGTAGCATCAACGCTGGAGATAGAGGCAGCTCTATCACCAACTCCTGTGCCAGTCCCAGTGATGGTTCTAGTGCTCACTTTAGAGTGAGAACCAGGTTGAAGCTAGTTTACAGTCAGTGCCAGGTTCCAAGGAAGAGCGAGCTCCAGCATCAGCTCTAACACTGGCTCCAGAGTTAGAGCCATTTCTGGCACCAGCTCGAGAGCTAGAGTCAGCACCAAGTTCAGAGGCAGAGCCTGCTCCAGCAACAGATCTAGTACCAGCTGCAGAGCTAGATCCCCCACAAGTGCTGGAGCAAGAGCTGGCTTGGGTACCAGTAGCAGACTTAGAGCCAATGCCAGCTCAAGAGAAAGAACCAGCTCTGGCAACAGCTCTAGCACCAACATCAGAACTAGATCATGCTGTGCTACCAGCTCTACCACCGATTTCAGAGATGGAGGCATCTCTATCACCAACCACCCAGCCGGAGCCTGTGCTGCTCTAGTACCAGAATCTGCCCCAACACCAATTCCAGAGGTGGAGCCGGTGCCAGAGCTACAAACCTAATCCACCACCAGTTTTAGCACCAACTACAGAGCTAGAGCTAGGACTGGTTATACAACTAGAGCCACAAGAACCAGGTCTAGAATGAGAACCACAGTTAGAGCCACTTACAGCAATAACTCTACACCAGCTCCAGTGCAAGAGTTGGAGCCAGCTCAAGAGCTTTATCAAACTGCAGAAGCAGGTCTAGATTATCTCTGGAGGTAGTTCCAGCTCCAGTGCCTTCCCCAGAGCTAGAGATACTGGCGGCTATAGAGATAGCGCAACTCTAACACAGGCTCTCGCATGAGCTGCTGAGATTGAACCAGCTCCAGCTTCAGCTCCAGTTCTAGAATCAGAGCCATGTTTTGAGCTAAAGCAAGCTCCAGCACCAGCTCTAGCACCAGCGAGAGGACTAGCCCATGACATCACCATGATGGGTGGGGCCAGGTGTTGGGCTGAGGGGTGGGACATTTTCTGCCAGACAGCTCACTCCCAAGTACCTTGATCACATCCACTGCCAGCTCCTCGTCCTCCCTCACTCCATGAGGTCCCAGCCCCGGGGTCTCTGTGGCCCTGCTTTCCCAAAGAAGGCTCAAAGCTGACAAAGAGCCCTCTGGTGTTGGAAACTGGGGCCAATTCATTAAAAACAGTATACATTTTGACCCAGAAACTCCACGTCATGGATTCTGTCCTAAACAGAGATTTGTGGTTGCAGGTGTTCCCTTCAGCACGATTCAGAGAGTGAAAAACTGGAAATGGCCCCTGGTCCAAGCAGGGGGTCTTCATAAATTCTGATGCCAGGACAGAGAAAATACCAAGTGGAATAGGATTGCCTGGCAGTGGCCATGCCTGGACAAATCAGGCTCTAGAAGAGCACACACCCTGGAATGCTCCGTTCCTGACACCCACAAGTGCACACACACATACGCACGCATGTGCACACACGTGCACACACTGTACAGACTTTCTGTGGGATGAAGTCCTGGGATCAGCACCGCCAGCACAGGCGTGCCCCTGGGGGCTGCGATGGGTCCTGCAGGCTGGTCTCCAGAGAGGAGTGTCCTTTCACACTTGTCTCTAGGAGTCTGCTGGGGCCTCTGCTTCCTCACATTGTCACCAGGGCTGGTTGTCACCACACTGGAACCCTGCCCATCTGATGGGGCCCAGTGCCCTCTCCACAGTGTCTCCATGTGCGGGTGTCCCCCTCGTGGAGCTCGAGCTTCTCTGACACATGCTGCCCCTGTGTATCACCTCTCATTGGCGTTGAGTGTGTTTGCTCTTTATCTCTTATTAAAATACTGAATTTCAAGCATTTTTTGGAAGCGAGGGATGTGTAGCCTTTCCCTGGCCTTGGGTTATGAGGAATGCTTTCTGGTTTGTGGTTTGCCTTTCCAGCTTTTTACCCTTGTCTTGTTTTTGTTTTGGCCACAGGCGTTTCATGCCTGGCTTCTGGCTCTGGTGTCCCACTTAGAACAGCAGTCTGTACCCCAAGATTATGCACATATTTACCGAAAGGGCTTTATTTGATACATCAAATCTAGAATCCACCTGGGATTTTCCTATCAAATTAGAGAAATTCTATTTCAAATAAAAACAGAAAAGGAAAACCTATCAGGCCCTGTGAAAATAAGAAGGCAGACACAAATGGCCAGTTATGCCATGATTCCACTTATAGGAAACATCCAGAATAGATTTAACAAAAAACAGTGACAGAAAACAGATTAGAGCGGGCCAGGGCCTGAGGAATAAACGGGGAGTGAGTGCTTTTAGAACAGGATTTCCTTTTGGAGTGTGAAATTGTCTGAGCCCAGATAGCGGTGATGGATGCACAACAATGTGAATGTCCTTAATGCTCATAAAGTGTACAATTTAAAATGAGAAAACATAAATTTTAAAAAATCGAAACATTTAATTTAAATAATTATTAAGAACTAAACAATAAAGAAAAATCAAAAAGAGCAACTAAGAAGGAAACAAACACATTAATGAGGGTAGGGAAGGAAATTTCTGGTGAGGGAGCAGTTTGAATGGGTGGTACAGGAGCTGCTGATGAGAGACATTGCAGAGCCAGCTCTCCCAGGCCAGATGGTTTGGCTTCAGGTGCCTCTTGGTCTCCTGCAGGACCCTCTTCAGGGGATGTGTCTCCCTGCTTGCATGGTGGGGCCTCAGTTGCCTCCTGGTCTTCTGCCGGAGCCCGTGCATGGGATGGTTCTCCCTGCACGGTGGCTGGAGCCTCAGCTGCCTCCTGGTCTCCTGCTGGAGCCTGTGCAGGGGATGGCTCTCCCTGCACGGTGGCTGGGGCCTCAGCTACCTCCTGGTCTCCTGCTGGAGCCTGTGCAGGGGATGGCTCTCCCTGCACGGACGCTGGGGCCGCAGCTGCCTCCTGGTTTCCTGCAGGAGTTGGTGGTAATGATAGTTGTCCGGGATGGATGATGGGTACTGAGGTAGCTCTGAGGCTTGTCCAACAGTCAGTGCAGACGTTCTCCCCACAGCTGCTGATGCAGTCTTGTGTCACAGCTGCTCACCCCTGGGGGTGAGGGATTGGATGTCCCCTTCTACCAGCTCCTCGCTGATCTCCTGTATGGAGCTCTGCAACGGCAGTGACCGGCAGCCGACCCAGAGGCATCCGAGCCCTGCCAGCTGCCCAGCTGTCCTTGTGCTGCTTCTGTCCTCGGGACCTAATTCTCCCAGATCAGGCACATACCTGTGTCTCCACAGAATTCCACCCCGGATGAAAGACATACACCTCAGGCAGAAGGGTGCCACTCTAGCACTCCACATCCCACCCAGCCGGCCTTGACCTGGGCTGTGAACATGACCCACCAGGGTCATGTTAGAAGCCCACCAGGCTTCTAACACCTCAGCGACCTGCTCCTGCTCACGGTGGTCCACCCTCATGAAACCGCCCTTCCACACACACACATGGGGAGGGGATGTAGGGATGCCCAGATGGGACCACAGTGCTGGTCTGGTCTGGATTGGCCTTCCCTAGGACTCCCTGTGTTACCTTTCTGTCCCTCCGGTTAAACGGCCACAATTGTCGGCCATGAGAAAGGAACCAGCATCTGCATTGCGGGTGGTCTTTGGGAGCTTTCCTGGGGCTCTGGCCCCTGACCATCGAGAAGAAGCAACTAAACACGTTGCTCCTCCTAGACAAGTGCTAGACAAGTGAGCTGGCTTGGGGGCTGTCTCTAGGATGTGGGTGCCTAGTTACCAGGGTTCCGAGTACTCTTGGGCTCCATGAGGGTACTTCCTGGGGTCACCTTACCTAAGCTCCCTCCTTACACAAGACCTCCCTAAGGGCTCCCGGGGCTGCTGACTGCTCACTCTCCATCTCCACACCACGTCCAGACACAGTCACACCAACAGAGTCCACCCCACAGCCTCTGGGGATGTCTGAACGCAAGCAGGGCCCCAGCTTTGAGGACACAGTGTTGAATGCAGTCCCGCTCCTGCTTCTTGCCAGTGATGTCACCCTGGACAACCACGTGCCTCTCAGGGCCTCCCCAGTGTCCCCATCTGTGCAGTGGGGGTCATTCTAACATCTACTCCCTCGGGATGTCATCAGGTGCGATATAAGATATTTTATGTTTTCAAGTATATGTGGAAACCATTCTGGTTGGAACCTGATTTGGCCCGAAATTTATTTGAACCAAAGAAACCTGACTCATGGCTTGTCAGACATGCATTGTCTGTGTACTTTAATCGTTACCCTAAAGTAAAGAATGTACTCTTTGAAGAAAAAAAAGCATCCCTCCCTTCCTTTGATGCCGGCACCCTTTCAAGATAAGACTGAATGCCTCATTTCCTCCAGCGCCGAGGCCATGGTGACTTGCTGTCTATGTGCTCATCAATAGCAAAATATCTCCTTGAATGCTTGAGAGAATGTGCACCTGTCATGCTTGATGTGTGTCTCTGTCTTTGGAAACGGGATGTAACTCTGCTGAAAACCACTCTTCTTCACAGCGCTTTCTTCCCTTGCAAAGATGTGCTCCGGGCTAGAGTCCTCAAATGAAATTGGGCTCAAATAAAACTTTGTGCTACAGAACGATTATTGATTATTTGCGGCACCTTTTCCTGGCAACCACGAAGGGACTTCTGAGACACCCACCTGAGACCAGGTGGAGCCTACTTTCAACCAACACTGGTACCACAGGGGACCGTTGAGCTCCACTACCCCTCCTCCCCCCCGGGTTCACTGCACTCTTCAGGTGGTCTGGTGAGTGCTCCCGAAATCTGGACCTCCTTATTTAAGTTGACAGTCCTGACTTGTTATTCCAGCTGTTTTGGGTCTGAAGACTTCAACATCTTAAGGGTGTGTTGGTACTCTTCCTAGGTAAGAGGAACCTGGGGGGGACATTTCCTAGGTGAGGGGAGCCAACAGGGAGACATTTCCTAGGTAAGGGGAACCAAGGGGGAAGTTTGGAGTGAACTGGGTTAGCTGACCTCTTTAATTTGGCTTTCAATTGAAAAAGAGACATGTTGATAAAGTCTGAACAAACTGACAGCAAAATGAGAGACTGAATTTGTTTTGTTCTGAAGAAAAGGGGCACTTGCTCTTTCCAGCCACAAGTTGTTCTCAGGTGACTGAGAACCTGGTGTAAGTGTCTGAGGACAATCTCCATGACAAGCGGCAGTCGCATAGGGAACTCAGTCACCATCATTCACTTTAAATAATTAATGTCTTGTCGAGGGGCCCGCACACAAGGATTGTTCATCCAGTGCTCTGCACCCCTACGGTAGTTGTAGACTGCCCGCAGGAGAAGCTAAGACACGTGAGAGAGTGTTCATCACCTTTTAGGAAGTGACACTCACAAGCAGCACAGTTTTGACCAGCTACACTGTCCTTAGAAATTGTTCAGACTTGATATTAAAATGAAACTAAAAGAAAATGAGAAACCACACTTTCAAAGCCAACAATGCCAGATGGGCACCCACCCACTGGAACTCTGGCTGGCTCTGTGTACAATATGTATGGAGCCTTTACTTGCAAGTACTTAACCAAATGGGGATAGCTGTAATTGGCTGAATCTTTGGATCAGGATAACCTGGGATAATTTAAAATTACACTGGCCACCTTTGGGGATCCTTTGAGCTTCCAAAACTTGTCTTTTTGTGCACTAGATTTGAGAACCGTGGAACAGACAGATTAAATGCAATCTTTAATCTCTAAAGAGTTAAGCATGCCACCTTCCAGCACACCTGCTCGAAAACTAAAGGTTGCAGAAGTTGTAAATATTTAAAACAACAGCAAAATCTTGCTACGCTTGTATTGTGTCCTGAGAGCTTGGCTTAGTAACCATCAGGTTGGGCGCCCCAAAATATGGTCAGACAGAATTGCGGGTTGCACCCAATTTGCAGTCAGGTATGGTTGGACAGAAATATGGGTTGAACTCCATTTGTGGCTAGGGTCCTACCAAAATGCCACCAGCTTCAAGGGTGTTACATTGGCCGTTAGAAGGAATGATCTAATTAGATAAGATTGCTTAAGATGTGCACTTAAAAGCAAAGCCTTCAAAATTCCAAAAGAGCCCTACTGAAAGTTTGGTTGCAAAAAGCTAATAAAAAATTAAGCTATAAAAGGTACCTAAAAGTCTATTAAATTATTGCTTTACAGACACCCCCATAATCGACATTCAAAGAGGGGCCCAGTATGAGCCCCTCTCAGAGTTAATGAGATCATAAGAGATTTTCTGGGAAACTTAACGTTATTCCCTTAAACAGTCAAGGGGAAACTTAAATTAAAAATTAATAGAATTGTTTAATACTGCCAAAAACACAGTTTGGATCCAACTATTCTTTTTTAAATTAGTGAGTTTTGTATTGTACCTGATTCATAGGAAACATTTAACGAAAACCATTTAAGGTCTCTGCTTGTGTCTGTCTGTGTATCTATGTATGTCTATGTGTACGTGTTATATATATGTGATATTTTTCTACCTCTGGATGATGTAATTTCTAAAAGAGCTCCATTAGCAGGCTTAAAGTAAGCATTTATATAAATTGTTTCTAAATGTAATGGAAACTAACCCAAATGTTTTTCAAGTTAACATGATATCATCTTTAGTAAATGAAAGCTTATTTAAGTTTGTTGGTTTGATGAAAATAAGCATGTTTTCAGTATTCTAAAAATTATATAAAATTCCTAAAAATCTGATATGTCTTGGTATAATTCTAGTCGTTATCTTAAAATGTGGCTTATAAAATAACCAAATTTCCTTGTAATTACATTATCATGTTAAGTCTTTTGTCATTGCCAGATCGTCACTATTTTACTCCAGTGGTTTTACAAATACATTTCATCTTCAGAGAAATTCGCAACAAGGCCTCTGACACATCCAACATTTGACACACATGGACAGAAAGCTTCTACAGTACGTTGGTTGTGTGATTTATCCTTTTTTGCTGTGAAAAGTCAGTGTTGGCAGGCTCCAGGCTCCTGTCACTTCAGCAAGTGTGTGAGGACACCCTGAATGCAGTGACCACGGGCCACTGTGACGTGTCACCTGGCCGTTCTGTCTTCTTACACTCAGACTCTGTCATTCCACCTATATTGGGGAAGAAGCGAGGCCAGTGCAGAGCCCGAGTGGCAGGCACAGCCTGAGAAGGTGGAGGGACTCTTGTCACACGGTGGCCACCACCGTCTCCCTCAGTGGACGGTCGTTGCCAGGGGCCTGGGTCTCCGTCTTCCATCCCCTGAGCCCCCGCCGGACGTGCAGGCTGCCACTCCATGATGATTTCTGGAGAAGGGGCTCTTGCTAGCACACAGACCCTGACATCAGTGAATAAAAGACACTTGGCCTGCCGTTCTCGTCAGGTCCGCCCCTGACTCACTCAGGAGAGTCCTGTCCTGACCACGTTTGTTTCTTGAATATGTGGTTGGCTCACATTTTCAGGAGGTCAGGAAACACCTACTGTGCACTCACTGTGTTCATGTGACAGTCAGACGCTGAGAACCACGCTGCAGGAAGAGTGCTCTGACTTGGCACAGCAGGTGACAGTCTCGTTGAGCACCTGGCACAGGGTAGACACTTGGGCTGCATTTCTGAAGATCCACACTGTTCTCTCACAGATTACGCTCAGGTCCCAGCACCTCCTGACCAGCAGCAGAGTTACTCACACCTTCTGAGGGTCATTCTCTCCGCAGGGGCTGCATGGGAGCTGCTCAGGTGCCTCGGCCTACCGTGCAGCCTGACGTTCCGACAGACCACTTCAGATGGCCTTGGCGGCCTCAGCACTGGGGTGGATCTGTGAGGCAGCCATTGTCCTGGGGCCTGTCCTGCCCCATGGTTGAGCCCCAGGAATGTATCCCCTCCCCAAAGGATCCCACACTTGCCTTTCTCTCTCCCAGGGTGCATTACCCAGCTACCCTCAGACGCTCATGCTGTGGCGACCAAGAAACCCAGCCTTTCTTCCACACAAACCTTGATATTTCACACGGAGGAGCCCAGATTCAGCTTGAGCTGGAGACAGTGCTTGGAGTCCCTCTCGCTGTGCTTTTCTCAGGGGCCACACTGAGGGCATGCTGAGCAGTCAAGTTTAAAAGGAGTAATCCAGAGATTGTGGTCACCTTCTCAAACCAGGAGTCCATTGTCTTGTTAGGGAGGCAAACAGGTGGGATGTAGCTGGTGGGGGAGCTGCCCATGAGGAGCAGAGAGACTTGGTCTTGCTGTCGCTCTGGTAGGGTGGTGCCAGCTGAATTGCCAGAGAAGAGCACAGGAATCTGTGCCCATCAGAAAAATGCCATGTGTGCATCTACCCTCAGAGATGGAAAGTGAACAGGCTCAGGCTTGTGACCCGAAGCTGTTCCTCAGGTGCAGTCATCCACCTTCATTACAGCGAGAGACCACTGAAGATGAAGCAAAGGCCTGATAAAGTCCCTGTTCCTGACCGACTGTACGCCAGGAGCCGCCAGGTGCTGGGGATGCGGTGGTGAGAAGCATGCATTCATTCCAGCTGGCGCATCTCGGGGCTGGCTACCTCTCATGAGTCTGGCCTCAAACTAGGAAATCAAGATGAGGTCACCTGCCCCCAGAGCAGCCGAAGGAGGCCGTGTTCATGAGGGGATTCCTTTGGGCAGATTCAACCCCTCCCCCTGAGCTTCTCAACCTTGCCTGTATGATAGAATCATCTGGGAGGTTACTGATTGATTGTTTTGATGTACCGTATTCAACATTTGGTGGACATTTGGCTGGTTCCACATTTTGGCTATTATGAATAATGCCAGAACTTCATGTATGAGTTTTACTTGGCCCAGCATTTTATTTTTTGGATCATTCGCATACAAGTGTCTGTGTGAACGTGTTCTCAGTGTTCTCGAGTGTATACCTAAGGAGTGGGATCACTGGTGCCTTCATTTAATTTTTTAAGTTTGGACACTTTTACCACGTAATTCATGACACGCTCAGTGACCCTGAGTCCAAGACACCGAGTATTGATTTCCCTGAAGACACCTCGGGCTATTACCTACAGGCTCCTCAGAGGCTCTGCCTGCTTCCCCGAGGTTCTCCCTGGACATCAGGACCCTCCCGGTGCCCCATGCTCATCAGGGTGGCAGATGGGCCTGGGTCTCGCTGATGCTGCACAGCTTCCCGCTGGGTCAGCTCAGGTCCAGAGCTCCTGGAAAAACAGCTCAAATGAGATGCTCCCCCATCAACCTTTGCGAGGTGGGAGCTCCGGATTCTTGCCTCCGTCCTCTTCCTCCTTCTCTGTGCTGCCTCCACCATGTTGATAGGGACTTCCTTTAACCCTCAAGAGTGTCAGAATAACTCACATTCTTTCTTGGCCATCCTTCACGCCCAGCATCCATTCCTGTTGCTTTTTCTACCACATCAATATTTTTAAAACATTGACATGTGAGTCACATGATGTAAGACCATTTTAAAGTGTACAATTCAGTGGTTTTAGCGTATTGTCTATGTGGTGCAACCACCCCCACGATCTCATCCCACGCATTCCCTTTGGAGAGCTCGTTTTCACCATCATGAGCCCCCTGCCACCTCAGAGGAACGTCACATGATAAAACCAGGGGGACCATGTGACCACAGAAGCTGCTCTTTCCTCCTGTGGCTGAGTTCTTTATGTTACCTTTTGAAAGAGGGTGGGGGAGGTTTTAAACCGATATTTCATCGAAGAGAAACTGAATCAGATTCTTGGGGGTGGAGTCCTGGCATGGGTAACCCCCCCCAGGGATCTGAATGTGAGCTGCAGTCAGAACCTGCCAAGAACCAGCCAGAGCTGCTCCAGGAGCAATTATACCCTGGTTGAGCGTGGGGCAAATTCATGATTCTGAGGGTTGGCTGGATATCTGCTGGTCCCCTGCATGCGCCACTGCCCCCACCACCCCAAATCTGCACACAGAAGACACTTGAACCACCAGGGACCACTCCTGAGAACTGAGGCCAGGACCCTGGCAGTCCCCCTTTCCTGCTCCTATCAGCCCTCTTCATAACCCAGATCACCACTCAGATGCTAAGTTTGGTCCCCTGCGTGGAAGTCCTCAGTGGCTCCCCATGGCCTGTAGGAGGGTGAGGCCCCTGGCGGACCCGAGCACCCACCTTGCATTTCAGCCTCATCCCCTACCTGCCCCATCCACTCCTGCCTCCCCCTCCGCACTCCTCCATTCCAGCCAAGGTTCCCTCTGGCCCTCTATGACTTTGCTCCTCCCTCTGCTGGGTCCCCATCTTACCAAGTTCAACCCTAATGTCCTGGCTTCTTGGTCTGCCCCCTACTGCTGAACAGTGGTCATTCCCTACCCCTGGACACAGCACACCTTTGTGGTCTAGCCCGGCCCTGCACTCCCTGGAATAGATCCTTTCCCTGTCTTCTCACCTCCTAGAGAGACTCAGGTGCAGGGGCCACAGCAGGTTCCTCGGGGTCCCCAGCACCTGGCACAAGGTCCAGCACCGCCCGAGTGACAGTGACTGTGAATGAGTGGCGGGAAAGGGAGGTTGGGCTCTGGAGGCCTTTGTAACTTTTGAGATTTTGGGGGACATCAAGAGTCCCCGTGGATGTCCTAGCTCCAATGGGGTCTCTGAAGGAATGAGGGGGACATAGTCTGAAGACCCCAGAAAGGAAAGCATTCACAGCATCCAGAACTTTCTTGGACTCAGGGTGGTGAGAAAGCTTCAGAGCCATTGTCACTCTCTTCAATCACCAGGTCTGCTTTTCCTGCGGGCAGGGGTAAGGCGGGTGAGGATGGAGGTTGGTGGGGTTCAGTGCAGGCTCAGGCCTTCAGCGCTGCCCTGCTCACACCAGCCGTCCATGGAAAATGTCAGAGAGGGGCAGTGAAGGGTGTCCAAGGTCCAAGACCTCTGTCCTGCCTGGGCATCCCAAGTGCCTGCCTGCTAAAAGGGCAGGAACCAAATGCCAGAGCCCTGTGTTAGGGACGCTGGGCATGGAGCCCTCCCTCGTGCCCCTAGGGTATCTTGTCGGGAGGCATCAGCTCCTGGGCTTCTAGCACCAAGGACCTTCCTGGGGGTGTGACATCCACAGCAGGGCTCCAGGCTTGTGCCAGAAGCCCTGTGGCCCGGGATCCAGCCCCTGATCCTCCCCCTGCCACCAGCAAGGCCCTGTCCTGCTCCGCAAGCCCCCTAACCCCCAGGGCCACCTCTGCCAGAGGTTTAGGAGGAATGGTGGGCACAGTAGACAGTCTCCAAGATGGCAGCAGTGACCTTGGCCTCTTGGTTTCACAACCTTGTGTGTTCTCCTCCTGTGTCAAATCAGAGCAGGGCTGTATGGTGACAGAGTATGGTGGAGGCAGAGGGGTGTGAATTCTGAGGTTCGGGGCCAAAAAACCATTTTGGCTCTTGTACTGGCCCTTGAATCCCTTGCCCTGTGGGAATCCGGGCACCGTATTGTGAGGACACTCAAGCAGCCCCATGGGGAGACCCACGTGGAGAGGAACAGGCTCCCTGCCAACAGCTGAGCCCAACTTGCCAGCCCTGTGAATAAACCACCTGGGAAGTAGATCCTGCAGTCCCAGCCAGGACTTCAGATGATCGCAGCATCCTGAGGGACCCTGAGCCAGCTGCTCAAACTGCTCCTGAATTCCTAACCCACAGAAACGGTGACACGTAAACAATCAATTTAATCCATTGCATTTGGGGCAACTCGTTACCCTGCCTCAGGTAACTAATACAGCCCCTCTCGCTCTGGGGATGTGCCCTCTCTCAGATGCTGGGTGTGGATGGGAAGGTTGTTCTGCCTTCCTCCAAGCCCCTGGCCATGTTCCTTGACCATGGAATGGAGAAGGAAAGAGATGAGATGTGGCCCTGGAGCAGCACAAAATCAGACGCCCTCAGTCAACATGATATTTTTCTCCATTTTAATTAATACTTTACAAAGTACAAAATACATTGTCTTTTTGGAGAAACAGTTGGTATTTTTTCTCTCCATCACATAGTACATGAATCTTGAGGGTTTCATGTTTCTTGAAGAAAGAAAGAAAGCGTGAGGTTCCCCACCAGGGTGTAAGGTTGCCCAGTTCTCCCCTCTCCAGACCTTGGGACAGATGTAAGTGCCACTGCTACTGCTGGAGACCTAGGGAAGGCCAGGTGAGGGCTAGACCCCCGAAGATGAGGTCCTGGGCAGGGTAAGTCTCCGCAGAATCCCAGTATACCCCCAACATCCCCTCACCCCATCTCAGGGTAACAGAAATGATCTTGGCATAGAGCAGGATCTTTTGTTTGTTACCGTCTGACCCCAGTTTTGGAGCCAACCCTGCTCAGTTCTTCCCTGGACCATTTCCTGAATAGCTAAACTGAGGCAGGGGACAGGGACACTCACTGGGCTTGGCCTGTGACTTGGGACATGAATTTGGCCTATTTTTCAAACCCCCTTCCCACCCCTTCTCCAACTTGCTGGACCCTCTTCAGGGATGAGCCCCAGTAGGCGAGGGGG
The DNA here is from genome assembly GCF_020826845.1 of Diceros bicornis minor. Taxonomy (NCBI): domain Eukaryota; kingdom Metazoa; phylum Chordata; class Mammalia; order Perissodactyla; family Rhinocerotidae; genus Diceros; species Diceros bicornis. Next base: position 273,889 of record NW_026691163.1, read on the forward strand.
CACCAGCACCCAAAACCTCTCCCTGTGAACAGTATCCTCAGGACTGGATGCTTCTGAAGAGCCGGCTCAGCAGGTCTTGCCCCTTTGGGCTGCATGGACTGCCAGGCCTCGCGCTGCACAGCAGAGCCCCTGCTGGGGACACCTCTGGCCCCTCCACAGAGCAGATTTACACAGTCAAGTGGGCTGAGGCAGTCCTGCATGCAAGGCCTGCCACACCACCATCAACTCCACATGTGGCCCCCTGGTAAGAATGCTACCGAGGCCTCAAAATACGGGATGAGTCAGTCCCTCAGCTAGGATTTGGGCTCTGCACACGTGTGCTCACACACACACTAATGTGGATGACACGGCACATGTTCACACCTAACATGTGTGTGTTAACACACGTGTGGCTGTCCACAGAACACTGTCCTGACCCGAGGGCAGGGGCCACCTGCACTCCTGGCTTTCTCAGCCTCCCACCTTCTTGAAGCAAGAGCCACAAACTCCCTCATCACCAGGCTGCCCACAGACGCCAGGGGCCGGGCCGCAGGCTCCTACCTCCACTCCAGCCACTCCTGGTGCCGCCTGCCTCAAGGCCAGAGGCTGCCTCAGCCACCAGCTCCTGCCTTTACCTTCCCAAGAGAGCAGGCGTCATAAGAGGGGTGGACATCAAAGCTGAAGGTATGGAAAGGGAATGAGAGACAGTTAAGCTTGTCCTTTTGCTGCCTCTAATTTGAAAATGAAAGAAAGAAAAGAACCAGATGAGCTCTGAGAGGTAGGAAGAAGTCTCTCCTTCAGCGGGGCTCCACTCCCCTCAGGACAGCCCCGCCACTCTTCCCATGCCTGCCCTCTGCTGGGCTGACCATGGTCCACCACCCTGGTTTCTCCCCTCCCAGGAGGCCTCTGTGAATGGAGGGCTGCTGCCCCTCCCTCAGCACAGTATCCAGGAACCTGAAAGGCCAAAGCTCATGTCTTTCCATTGCTGGGAGACTCCATCATCCTCCCCCAGGTTCCACTCACGAAGCCACACCTACTTCATTTCTCCATGTAGGTGACAGCAGTGACTGGCTGCTCCCTGCCCTGGCATAGAGTAGGCACAGATATATTGGGGGTATTTTCTTCCTACCCCTGCCCAGTGTCCACTCAGAGAGTGGCATCAGAAATTCCTCAGTCACAGGGCTGTAGTGCTCTGCTCTCATGTGGGTTCTCCGCAAGGCTCCTCTCTTTGCTGGGGCTGGCAAGGGCCCTAGTTGTCCCCACCTCCAGATCCAGAGGCTCAGATAGGCGGCCCAGGGTGGTCGTGGGACTCCTAAAGTTCTTCCAGGGAAATGCTGCCAGGTGGGTGAGCCGGTTCATCTTTGATTATCAGGCAAATGGTGCCCTGGCTTGGGGTGGGAGCCTGGCCCTTCCTATCTCCCCAGAGCCTTCTCTCCTGACCTCCATGGCCTCCTCTGTCCTCTCAGAGGGGACAAGCCCCACAAGACCAGTCGTCTTCTTCTGGACACTACACTGGTCCCCGAGGCAGTGTTGCCTGGTGTGGGAGACCACAGTGGGCAGCTCTGGGTCACCAGGCTCCCTCCTTCTCCTCAAGGGGCCTGTGCCCTGGAGTTGGTGGGAGGGGGAGAATGCTGGTTCTTGAGGGGCTCTGGACCCCCTGAATCTTGGGGAGGAGAGTTCTACATGCCTCTCCAGCTCAGATGTGTGCCCTGGGCTGAGGGCAGTGGCATGGGCAACACCTGCTTGGCGGCTTTGGAGACCCCCGTGGAGTAAGGAGGTGCAGAGGTGGCACTGCACGTCTCTAATGGATTAGCTTTGGGGGCTGAGGGAGAAAGGGGTTTCTTGGGAACCAGGGGAGGCCATGCTGACGGTTGAGCCAGAGCACATTTTTCTAATTGGGGGTGAGGGACAAGGGGTGGTCAGGGCTCCCTCATCCCTCACTCTCTCCTCCTTGAGCTCTCACCACTCTGGAATGTACAGGGATGGTGTAGGGATGGGCGAGGCGTGAGTGTTTTGCAGAGGGTCTGAGCTTTCCTCACCAGGGAGAAGCACAGAGACAAAGACACACCCGGGAGCCCAGGTGGGGGCTCCAGTCACTGACCCACCCCGCCTCTCGGCAGCCTGGCCCAGGAACACCATTGTCGTCCCGTGCACGTGTCTGTCCAGCCAGGGCCCAGAGATGCTCAACACCAACAGGACACACTCCTCAGGCCTCCCTGAGCCATTGGCTGCCCTCACTGCCTTTGCCTTCAGCCAGTAGGAAACGTGGCCATGGGCTCTTCCACTGGGGAGTGAGGGCAAAGGTCATGCAAGATGGCGGTGCCCAGGAGAGCTGAGGCATGAAGCAGAGAATGGCACTGGCAGCCCTGGCATTTTGCTGAGTTGGGATTTCCACCCCTGCGCAGATGGCTGAGCTTGCCAGATGCAAGTCCCCTTGTCAGCCCAGCAGAGTGAAGGAGAACAGCCTCAGATCACTGATGGTCCAGCTCAGGGCTGCCCCAGGTGTCCTGCACCAAGCACAGAGCAGAAGGGACTGGGGACCTCCCTAACCACCACCCAGATGAGAAATCTCCGGGAAAACCTTGGCCCTGAGTCCCAGAACTCCCTGGTCCCATGAATGGCCCAGAGTAGAGTTCACAGGGCTGTGGGGAGGACAGGATAGGGACTCAAGGTGGGCGCTGGTATTTTAGATGAGTGGGAAGGCATGAATTTTACCACATTTTATCCTTAGGAGTGTTGGAGGAGCAGGTGCAGTCGTGTCTCCATATCTGCCCTCCCTGCGTTGATTCTACTCACCTTGACAACTACCGCTGCACTGCCTGCTCCACATGCACTGATCTCATTCAACGGCACAGAATCCCCACCCTGGGAGCAGCATTGTCCCCATGTCATATGGGGAATTGGAGGTGCAAAAAGTGTCACCAATGCCCTCCTTCAGCTAGCAAGTACACCTGGTGTGGAACTGACGGTCAGGAAAAGTGTTCCTGGAGTTTCTACCTGCTGAGCTTGGCCGGGTTCTCACACTGCCCTGGGCGGCACCGTGTCTCCCGGGTTTTGGGAAATGTGTGGAGGCTCTTTGGGCTGTGCCAGCGAACGGGGGAGACCACTGTCATTTAAGGAGGCAGAACATGCCACAGACTGAAGAATTGTCGCCACCCCCAACCCACACCCAGGGTGCCCAGGTAAGAACCCCTGGGAAAACTGGGGAAGGACATTCTAGCTCTGACCTCGCTTAGTCACTGGGGATAAAGAAGGTGCTCCTAATCAGCACAGGTGGCTGGTCCCTGAAGGCATGGGCACTCTGCACTTGGAGCATATTAACAAAGACTTTGAAACACTTAGAGCCCCAGAGTGTTCTGGTCCTTTCACCTTCTGTAAGGAAGGATCCCCTTGGCCTTGGAGCTGGGTTGAAGGCCACAGGGTCAGGGGCCTTGTGTGACCTTGAGGGAGACTCTTGTCAAGGGCAGCCCTGGGAAGCTTCCTTGAGCCCCACTGACCCCACTGTGCTCCTTAGCATCTCTCAGACATAGCCCTGCCCCTTGTCAACCCTTGGTTCATTTGCTGGGACTCCCTCCCAGGCCCCTGCTCTTCTTTGCCCCAGCCCCTGTCCAGCCTCCCACCACCACTCTCCAACTGAGCTACCAACCCTCCTCGGTCCTGCCCACCTGTGACCAAGATCACAAACTAGGTCCTGCTGGTCAGTCAGAGGCCACCACTCAGCTGGGCTTCACCCTGATGGGGGCCACCTGCAGCAGGAGCTCTGCAGCCACACTGGTGGGGCCTGGTGGACACCTGAAAGGCTCTGGGGAAGGAGAACCTGGGCCAAGCAGGGTCAGGGCTGCCTGCACTGCCCACTGTTCTCCCTCCAGCCCTCCTGGGGCCAGGAGGGATAGGGGTGCACAATCTCATCTCTCCACCTTTTGTTGTGACTCACAATTGCTGCTGGTTTTCTCCTGGTGAAGTGAATGTGCTTTTAAAAAATGTGAGAAATTGAGAAAGGTGTAAAGAAGAAATTAATAATCGCTGCTAATCCCTGCCCGTGTAACCGAGCAAAGGCTCCTTCTGCTTGCTGCAACCTTGAAGCCAATCAATCACAAGATGAGTCGGTGGTGAGGAAAGGGATTTACTCGATTAGCTAGCAAAATCGGAAGATGATGGACTCATGTCCCAGAGACCATCTTAAACAAGCACATAATCTGAGGCAGTTCTGTAGGGACTAGTGGGCTGTGAAGGGGGCTCAGGAACATTGACCATCTGGCATCGGAGACTGGAGACATCACACCAGGTCTTTCAGTTGTCATCGATGATGGATGCCGGCATAGACGATCTTCCTGAGGAGGTCGTCATGTTCCTAAGAAACTCAAAAGAATAAAGTAATCATCGATCACTCTTGGGATGTACGTGTGTCAGCCAGGATTATTTCCGAGAGCTGTTTATCTGCTAGGCTAAGTGCAAGGTAAAACACACAGAGCTTGAGTGAGCTAGTCAGACGTTACTCTAAGTTACAACACGGCTTCCCTCGAGTCAACTTGCTCTAGGCCAGTATCACCCACGGGTAACATTTGGCAAATTTTCTCCCAGGCCCTGCTGCATTTGTGCTTTCACTTCTTGTTTTCCTCATTCACATTAATTTGTAAGCATTTTCTGAAGTCAGCACAAATATTTTTCCAGCTGTATTGAGGTACGATTAACAAAGAAAAGTTGTATATATTGAAGGTGTACAATGTGATGATTTCATGTATGTGCACATTGTGAAATGAATACCACAATCAAGCTAATGAAGAGTTCCGTCACCTCCTGTAATAACTCCCCCTTCTTTTAATGCTAAGAACTCTTAAGATCAATTCTCTTGTGTATACAATGCATTATTATTAACTCTGGTCACCTCGTTCTATATTAGATCTTGAAAACATCCTCATGTTATAACTGAAAGTTTGTACCCTTTGACCAACATCTCTCATTCCCCTCGCACCCACCAACCTCCATCCCTTGTAGGCACATTCCACTCTCTGTTTCCACGAGTTTGACGTTTTTAGATTCCACTTGTAAATGAGATCATGCAGTGATTGTCTTTCAGTGTCTGGCTTATTATGCTTAGCATAATGTCCTCCAGGTTCAACTGTGTTGTCAGAAAAGGCAGGATTTCTCTCATATTGAAAGCTGGATAATATTTAATTGTAGATACATGTAATGTTTCTTAATCCAATCATCCATCAACAGACACTTAAGTTGTGTCCATATCTTGGCTATTGTTGTCACCAACTAACTGCCCCGAGTAATTCAAAGGCAATTTCGAAAGCACTTAACTGTTTCTTTTTTGTTGTTTTGGTGAGGAAATTTAGCCCTGACCTAGCATCTGTTGCCAATCTTCCTCTCTATGCTGAGGAAGATTTGCCTTGAGCTAACATCTGTGCCCATCTTCCTCCATTTGATATGCGGGACGCCTGTCATGGCATGGCTTGATGAGCGGTGCATAGGTCGGCACCAGGGATCCGAACCTGCGAACCACAGGCTGTTGAAGCGGTGCGCCCAAACCCAACCACTACGCCACCAGGCCGGGCCCTTAACTCTTTCTCAAAGTTGTTTCTCTGTTACGTTAAGAGACGCAATCACCAACCACCCTGAACCAGTCCAAACTGCACTGCAAAAGCAACGCCTGCACAGATGGGCCAAGAAGTCTCCAAAGTTACTTTTGCTTCATTTTAATGTTAAGATCTCCACCCCAGGAGGAGCTTAAGCCTTATTAGCATAACATGAAAGGTAGGGGAAAGCACGTTTTCAAACTACGCCTGGGCTGGCTTATACCCACCTCTATACGTGAGGACGAAACTTTCCTTTTGAATATTTATTCCCTACCAAAAATAAAAGGCACTTGTTTTCCCTTGCTGAGAGGGCCACAGCTTTGGAAGTGATTCCCTATGGTCCCCTTATTTGCGGCAAATGAATTGTACTTTGTGTGAGAACAACTTCTAGTAAAGGCTTTGATTTCAACTCACCAAATAGGGAACTCATTTTGGTTCGGTAACATTGTGACAAGTGCTGCAGTGAATATGGGAGGGCAGATATCACTTGAAGATACTGATTTCATTTCCTTTGGAACTATACCCCGTAGTGGGATTGCTGCATCATATGAGAGTTCCATTTGTAATCTTTTGAGAAAACTCTGATCTTTAATCTTTGAGAAAACACTGTTTTCCATACCGGCTGTACCAACAAAAATCAATTCCAGGTGGATTTTAAATCTAAACGGGGGTTTCTACAACAACTTCTCTAGTAAGTACCTTAGAAAAACAGTTTCAAGATCTTGGGGCAGCCAAAGATTTCGCAGAACACAAAGAACAGTAAACATAAGGAACAAAAAGATAAACAGGAAATTATTGAAAATGAGAACTGTCAGTGAAAAGAAACTTTTAAGAGAGGAAAAAGGGCAGGCACAAAGGGGATAAACACTTGCCATGTATTTATCTGACACAAGACTCTCATATAGGATATTTGACTAACTGGCATAAATTTATAAAAATATTACAGACAATCCACGAGAATAAAAGGGGAGATTTCACTAGGCACTTCAAAAAAAAGATAACCAAATGGGAACAATGAAATGGAAAAGGGCTCCACGTAATTACTCAGGAGGAAAATGCAAATTAAAACCACAATGAGCTACCACTACACATACACCACCACGGTTAAAATCAAACCTCTGACGGCACCAAGGGTTGGTGGAGATGCGGAGAAACTGGAACTTTTATACACAGCTGGGAGTGCAAACTGTTTAATCCGCTTTGATACTCTTTGATAGTATCTCCTAAAGGTGGACGTACACATACTCCATGACCCAACAATTCCACGCTTAGGTATATACCCAACACAGATATGTTCATATGTTCACCAAAAGATGTACAAGATGTCCAGAGCAGCATTTTTTGGCATATCATCAAATTGTAGACAACCCATTCTGCATCAGCAGTGGAATGGATAAATAAAATGGGTTATATGTTTTATAGTGGAATACTATACAGAAATAAAAATTAACTACAGCCACATTCAAGAATATTGATGAATCTTACAAGCAAAATGAAAGAAGCCAGACACCAAAGAAGACACTCTGTATGACTCCATTTAAATAAAGTTCAAAGACAAGAAAAACAAATTCAGAAGTTAGAATATTGGTTCCCCTTGGGAGAGAGAGGGAAGTGACCTGGGAGGGGCGCATAAGAGGGCTGTTGGAGGGCTAGTCATGTTCTATTTTTTGTGGGTACTGGTTAGCGGTTTTGTTCCCTTTGGATAATTCACGGATCAATGCAAGTATGATTTCTGTACTTGCTGGTATGTATGCTATGCTCCAACTTGCAAATCCAGTCTCATGATTATAAACTTTTTTACTGATTAGTCCCAAAGCACACGTGTTAGTGCGAGACTCCAGACTTATGGGTCTACATTCATATCCTGGATGTAACCTCTTCCTACCTCAGAGACCCTGGCCATGAGATTAACTCTCTGGGCTTCAGTTTCTTCATTTGTAAAATGGGTGACTTTTGGAACCTCTCTCTTACTCGGTGAGATAATTAACTCCTTGCTGGCACAGGGCAAGAACTCCATAACTAATGGCTCTTGTAGTTGTTCTTGCCACCCTTAACTCTTTGGACTGGGGAGCTGGTGAACGATGGCCTGTGGTGGAGGGTGGTGCAGGATGGGGATCCAGTCAAGACACATGCTCCAGGTGAGGGTGAGGGGACAGAGCAGAGCTGATGCTGAGGTGCAGGAGGAAGGGCCAAAGGCCTGGGGCTCCTCCTTCCTTCCCCATCTCGGTTCCTGCCCCTCTATAAATACAGGAGGTTAACTAATCGGGTGATCTCTAGCTGGTTAGTCCTTCCAGCGTGGACATTGGAGAGTCGGAAGGGTGATGGAAATGCCATGAAAAGCCAAAATCAAATTTCCCAGTTTGATCCACACTCAAACCCAAGGAAACAGACCTGGGAGTTAGGGGAGGTGGATATAGTGGTGGGATTATGGGTCTTGTCTATACTCTTCATTGTACTTTTTTCTATTGGGGACAGGAGCCACCTGAAACAAGGAGCCACCTGGGTGGCTGAGGGCCCAGGGGTGGTCCCCTTATCTGAAGACACCACATGAAAGGGGGTCCCTTGGCCCGGGAGAGCAGAGACTTGCCCTCTGTGGATGGGATGGTGTGGAACTCCCTGGGCTCAGGGGTTGCTCTGTCCACCCTGCTACAGCCCCTCCATGAGGGACATCCCTGCATTTGACGTCTTGCAGGGGGTCCACACCAAGAGGAGGGGGTTCAGGCTGTCAGTGCCCGGCCTCCAGGAGCCAGTGACCTTACACTCTCTTCCCCCTCACCTGAATCAGCCCCCAGCCTCCACTCCTGAGTGGAGTCCCATCTTCCCAGCTTGGCCCATTAGAACCTGAAGCCCTCTGAGATGTTCATCTTGGAGAGGGGACAGTCTCTTGGTGTGGCCCTTGTCCCTTCCAGGGTGTCTTCCCCTCCCTGCCGCCTGGGCCTGGCCTCTCCCTGGGGGAGTCTGAGTCTCAGAAGCTGCACCTCAGCCCTCTCCCAGCTGGCAACATGTGTGCACACCATGCCCACAACCTGCTCCACCGAACCGTGCACACTGCAGTGTCCACAATCCATGCACTGAGCCTTGTTAGCGGTAAAGGTTTGTCCTGCACAGGGAAGCAGGGGTGGATGGTGAGGAGAGAAGGGACATGTGAAATGCACCTAGAGCGGGGAGGAGTGAGGTGACCCAGGGACACTGGGAGGGGTGTGGGCAGCACCGTGGGACCTTGTGGTCTGCCGTCATGATGTGACGGTGGGACCAGCCCTGGCTCTGCACCAGCCTCTGCCCCTCTCACAGCTGGGGCAGGTGCAGAGAAGGTGCAGAGCTGGGTCCCAGGGTGGATTTCACCTGGCCAGGACCATGGAAGGAACAGGACAGAGCTGCAGGACAGGAGCGTGGGGCTGTCCTGGAGCTCAGTGTGTGCAGAGGAAGGAAGGACGTGACGTAGGGGAAGGAAAGCGAACGTGGAACAAGGTTGGCAGACGGAGACCCAGTGGGCTGAGGACTCATCAGGGGAGGGAACCTCCAGTGGGTGGGCTGGAGAGACACTGGTGGGTACTAGCTAGAATGGGCTGGCCATAAATGGGGGTGTCGGTCATGGTGGAGATGGTTAAATGCTCAGAGTGATGCCAAGGCAGTGGGTGGTGGGAGTTGAGTGAAGGTGGGCGGAGGACAGGGCCTGAGGGTCCAGGATGTCAGAAAGATCATCTGGGTGGATGCAGGGTGACAAAAGGGGTCGATTCAGAGTGGTGGTGGAGAGACAGACAGTGCGGCCTTACACCCACACCTTGAAGTGCACACACAGGTGAACACACAGACACAAACTCCCTCATCAGTGCACAGGGTGCAGTTTGGCCCATAGGCTCAGTGCAGCTGCTAGATGTGCTGGATCAGGTAGGTATCCCACTCTGTGTGGCCACACCACTGCTTTTAAGGCCCCTCCTGCCCTGTGGAGACCCCCACTGAAGAGCTTCATCATCTGCATGTCCTGGTTATTCATCTTGTCTTGGAAGTAAGCAATGCCATGGTCCCTCTCCAGGATGAACTAGGTGTTGATGATGGGTCTCCACCCTGGAAGCAACATGGGTTAGGGCCATTTGGACTTGTTGGGGTTCATGCAGTTGGGGAGGGTCTTAATGCCTGAAGGCGGGAGAACAGAGTGGGGGAGGCCCCAGTGCAGGGAGCTGCGAGGTCAGGAGGGATGCAAGCTCAGATCCCCAGCAGTACAGAGTAGACGTGTCCGGTGGCTGGCAGGGATGCTGTCCACCCCAGGTCTCTCTGCTGGCCTCAGGTCACTGTCATCAGCCAAGGCTTCCTGAGGCTTGTTTGGACAAGTATTCCCATATGTTGCAGGGAGCTTAGGAGCAGCTGACCTGAACCCCAAACTTCTTTACTGAGTCTCTGGATGGAATAAGAGAAGATGATGGAACTGTATCAGCATGGTGTCATGTCCCCTGAGGGTGATGACTCTGTGAGGTAGAGGAAGCACAGGTGTCCTGTCCCTGGGGATGGGGCCAGTTTCAGTGAGAAAGGCTCACAGGTGGAGGGGTGCCCAGCAGAGTGTGTCTGGGCTCTGGGAAACTGGAGAAAGTCGGTTCGTGGATATGGTGTGGAAAGAACACGAGCTGCGTGTGGGGACCAGCCGGAATAACTGATGGCTCTGAGCAGTAGAGGGAAAACTGTCTCCCGAGGTGATGATCTGAGGTTTTCAAGGGACAGGCGAGGGGGGCTCTATCACATGAGTCCTCATCCAAATTCACAGTCTAGGTGGTCACTTGGCACATTCCTGCAGAAATGCTGCCCCCTGGAAGCCCAGGCCCTCCATGCAGCTGAGCCAGTGGCCACTTACAGGTTTTGAATTTCGAGGTGATGATTCCACAAAGGGCACTTTAAGTACTTTCAATCCACTGGGCTTCCTGGACAACAGAAGCCACCTTGGAGCCCTGTTCTGGTGATGGAAGCATCCCAAGGTCTCCAGGGGGTGAGCCCCGACTGTTGAAACCAAAAGGCACCCTCCTCATTCTTCACTCAACGCCCATCCCGCCTCCCCCAACCCAGGGAAGCGCCACTAGCCTATCCATTCGGCCCAGCCCCTGCCTGGCCTGGGGTTCTGAACCATCTTTACTCAAACAAAATTAAAGGATAGGGTCAATCCTGTAGCCCCTTCCATCACCTCTCATCAGCCTCCACTACCATGATCTTCTGAGCTCACGGACCCCCATGACCTCCCCCACCAATGTCCCCAGGAAATACCAATGTGGCCACATAGAATGAACGGTCAGGAGATTGTCCAATGAATCTTGCAAACTCCTCCTCCCCCAATCTCAGCCAGGAACACACTCCTTGGTGAAATCCTCGCATCTCAAGCATGATGAGGCTGCGGGCTGCAGGTGGCAGGACTGTCATTCCTCTTGGGACAAGCTTGTCCATCTGCTGCTCAAGGAGACGGTGAAGGTTGGGCTGAAGACTCCATCTGATTTCTCTTTGTGTCTCCAGAGACCAGGATGTTATAAAACAACACCCAGCAAGTGTGGTGGGCGGAGAGAATGATCTACGGAACATTCAACCTCCTGACTAATTCCTCTTGTCCCTGAAGGATGGGAATTTTGGCCTCTCATTAACAGATTTCAGAATTGCCCCCTCAAGCCTATTCTAAGGACTTATAAAGCTCATCTTGCTGACAGCGCCCAACAGGATCCTGAAGAGGCTGTCAGCCTACTGTGGGGAATATCCCGCCCATCGCCCCCGCCCATCCCACTTACAGTGCTGAGCCGACAGGTGAGCCTACCTGGGCCGCACCGGCTATAGCAGGATGACAGTGGTACTGTCTTCCCCTTGCCCATTTGCCCACCTGTCCTGTAGACAAGAGACCTCTGTTCCTTGTCTCAACAGAAGCCAGTCCGAAGCTTATATTCCAGGCTCAGAGATCACCGATACCTATCAATCTATCGAATTTCTAGCTCACATGAGAAGTACAAAGACTCCCCTTCCTCAAGCACCCGCAGCACAGGGCTTTTGCAAGATGTGAATGAGGTAAGGTGGGTAAAGCATTTTTCAGAGAACCACCCCAGAATTAGTTCTCAGTACACAATGGTGACTCACGGTTACGTTCGTTACCATCACCACCATCTTTATTGTGTTGAGTCTGCTAGAAAAACCAGCACATTAATAATGTAGAGGATGTTGGATCAACTTGGCAGGCTGCGGCCTGGCTCCAGAGCACAGGTGGGGGGTGAGGTCTGTTTCCAGGACCCCAGGCTCAGGATTGGGGAGCTTGGAAGTAGGAGGGGAGGGAAGAACACCCACATGATGAGCATCTTGAAAACCAAATGACCTTGAAGTTCATTGTGAAGCTGAAGGGCAGCAGGGCTGATACCACTTTTCCTCGAGGTTACTGCTCTAGCCCAGGGCTTTCTATACCATTTTCCTCAAAGCTGGAATAAAAGGATGTCTGTAATAAGAGCTTTAGGGAGAAAAATGCAAAAAGCTGATAGAACTGAGCCCAGATGTCTCTAAAATGACTAATATCGGAGCAGATGTGCATAGCTCAAGGAATATGGACTGTGAAGTTGGATGAAATAGAGAAAGAGAGATCAAATGGTTGAGGGAGCTGTGGGAGACAAACAGCCATGTGTCCCCACACTTGGGTTCACCCTCCCATCTGATCAGCATAGGAAGCTGACACTAATAGGAAACGTCCTGTAAGATTTCCATAGGAGCTGCCATGGCCCTAAGATCCTGAAGAGGAGGGGCAGTTAATGGGCCCTTTGAGAGGAGAACTCCAAAAGAAATTGGATCCCTCTCAGAACTGAACATGCCCCCAATCCAGATCAAGGAAGGTGTGAGCAAGCAAGAGGAGAGGATGGAGCAAATGTGCATGGAGCTCACAGTGATGGTCAAGTGGATCTAGACCCCATTACCTTAGAGGTGTCCATGTGTGCTTTAGTAATCCTGGCCTCATAGGTATCCATCGATCCATCTATCCATCCATCCATCATGCATCCACCCATGATCCATCCATCCACCATTCATTCATCCATTCATCTATCCCTCATTCATCCATCCAACGGTAAACCACACATCCACCCACCCCTCCATCCATCCATTCACCCATCCACTCACTATCCTTGCATCAACTACCCTGTCATCCAACCATTCATCATCCATCCATCCAGCATCCATCCGACCATTCATTTAATTGAGGAACATGGGATGAAAATTATAATGATTATGTGTCCAGACCTTCCTTTGTCCTGACACCGTTGAAGGCCTCAGGTCCTCTAACCATTACTATTGCCAAACCGTTTCCCCTGAAATCAAGTACAGTTTCATTCTGATGATGAGCACACATTGCATGATATTCCCCAGGTTTTGGGTGTGACCAACCACCAGGATCTGGTTTCCCAGCACCAGCTCCCACCTCACTCCTGGGTCTGCTGGGAATCACTTTCCTTGAGAGGCTAAGGACAACTCTCAGAACTGAATGAGACCAGTCTTTTCAGGGGTAGGGGAGAGGGAGGACCTAGACATGGGCATTTAAGAAGGAAAAGGCAAAGAGAGGGGAACTTGGGTCCTCAGGCCCGGGTGGACAAGACTGAGGCCGGCATGTTGACCAGCTCCGAGAGAGGGACAGTGGGCATAGGGAGGCAAATGGGCAGACAGGGGGCAGAAACCTTGTACTGTACAGTTGGGGATGCCTGGAGCCCAGGCCTGAGTGTCAGGGATGTCCAGGTCACATAAGTACCAACAAGAGGCACAGAGGGCTCACAAAGAGGTGAGGCTGTGACGGTCCCTGTGGGAGGGTAGTGACTAGGGACTGGGTGGCACTTAGATATTTGCAGACCTCAAATATTGTTCCAACAGCACCATGGATTTTTGAAGTTGACAACACGTTTTGTAACAATGTGTTTGATTTTTAATGGCAACCCCAGCGCAGTAGTCTTGCAAAATATAAACACATAACAGGGACAACAGTCCTCACATTTATAGATGGGCTTATAATATGTAAAGTTTCTTCCAAAACATGACTTTAGCCTCTGAGGAAACTATGTCTTGGAAAAGCTACCTGACTTGCCTATAACTTCACCAGGAGTAAGGGGTTAGCAGGGACCCATTGTGGATGGAAATCTGTCCAAGGCCTCACTGAGTTCCCCTCTCCCCTGCTGGGCAAGAAGATGTCCCGCTCTGCCTGGGAGACACCATCAAAGACACAAGAGAGCAAATTCTGGCCCAAGTCCACCTGGGGTTCTGAACAACAAGACTGAGACCCTAACCCAGTGCAGGTGGCTGACCTGGGACACACACGTGCCCACTGCCCAGCCCTCCCAGAGACTCTCAAATGACCTCCACAGTGTGGGTAGGAATAAACTGGGTCCCTCAGCTCACAGCACGAAGAGCAGACTCAGTCCAGCAGTCACAAGGGACAGCTGCAGGGCTGGGTGGGGGACCCTACACCTCCTCCCTGCTCACCTGTCTGGCCCTGGGCTGACCTGGAGACAGGATCCTGCTCCTCCCTCATCTTCATAAAGGCCCCTCATTTTGACTTGTAGGTGGTGATTAAATCATTTTTGGGGAGGATCCTGTGAATTTATGTTCTTAATTTTGCATAATTAGCCATCATTACTCTTGGGTTTGATTTCTTCTGAGAAAGCTTATCTGGAAGGGAGAATGTTATCAGAATGGGAAGCAGTACACCTCTGCATTAAGAGCTAGCAAGATAAAGCAATGGCTTCCTCGTATGTACCCCCTACTCCCATGGTCTTTGCTGCCCTAGCCCCAGGGATCCTGGACCAGCCCTGGTCACTCCAAGCTCCCCTGAGAGAGCTGGTCCTAGTCCAGGCTCCAGCTCCAGCCTTGGAGCTGATGTCGCCACCCCGCCCTTTCCTACCAGACCTCTTGAACTACAAGCAAAGTGTCCAGCCTGCTCTAAATGCCCCCACCAGGATGCCCATGGCTCCCATTGCAGCCCCCTCACCCCTTGCAGGCTGAATTGATCTCCTTTCCCTCAAATGTACCCTGGCTCCTGTGTTCTGTACTCCCATCAGTGCCCTCAGTGACCCTGGGAGACCACATTGACCTTCATGTCTGCTACCCATACCACCAGGTCTGCTGGCCCCACACACGCCCCTAATCCACCTCCTCCCTCTATTACTGCTGCTCTTCCCCCGTTCCAGACTTGTGAGTACTGGGGTGACTGCACTGACTGACACACCCTGAGTGGTCTCTGCTTTCCCTGCCCCTCGTTCCTACTCCATTCTGCTCCCAGAACTTTCTACCAAATGCAAATGGCATCATCTTGCTCCTGTGCATGTGTGGGTGCATTTGTGTGTTTGTGTGCATGTGGGTATGCCTGTGTACACATGTCTCTCTGTGCATATGTTTCTTTCTATTTGTATGCAGCATGTGTACACGTGCATATATGTCTTTTGTGCCCACACATATCCATGTGTATGTGCGTAGACGCATGTGTGCATGTGTGTTTTTTGAGTGTGTGCATATGCAGAGTTGTGTATGTGTCTCTGTGTGTGCATATTGTGCTGCATATGTGTCTGTGTGTGAGTGCATGTGTATGTGTGTGTGCCAGTGCATGGCAGGGGGAAGGCTCCAGAACATTCCCACTGCTACCAAGTTCTTGCTCCAAGGGGTGGGTGAATCCAACTTTACCAGGCCCCATAACCTTCTGTGAACCCTCTAGCCCCAACCATGCTGCACCCCTGCTGGGGTGCATCACGCATATGGGAACCACAAAGCTCAGGGCTCTCTTTTTTGAGACTTCTTCCAGCTGCTTCTGAGGAGGGTCAGCCACCCTGTTGTGTTCCCCTTTCATGGCTCCTCACACACCAATGACTCCATCAATGGCTGCTGTAGGCAGGAAGGTATATTTGCATTCTGTGTTCACTGCCCCACCCAGAGGCCCTTGGAATTGTTCATGTCAGAGAGACGGATCCTCACTGATTCTCTAACAACACTACATGCAATGCCCTTCCCATCCAGTCAAGGGCCAGAACCTCTGAATATGTTAGGTTTCAAGGCAAAGAGACATGAAAGTGCTCATGGATTAAGGGGCTGGTCAGCTCACCTTGAGATGGGAGACATCCTCGATTGTCCAGGTGGGCCCGGAGTAATCATATTTCTTACAAGTGGAAGAGGGAGGCAGGAAGGTCAGAGGAGAGAAGACGTGAGGACGGAGGCAGAGTCAGAGTGATGTGATGTGAGGAGGACTCTGCTGGACACTGCCGGCCTTGAAGTTGAAGGAAGAACCCAGGAGCTAAGGGATGCAGTGACCTCTAGAGGTTGGAAAACGTGAGAAAATGGATCCTCCCCAGAGCCTCCAGAGGGAACCTGCATGAATTAGAAAAACAACACTGGTCTGTTGAAATTGGTGATTTGAGCAGCACCACTTCAGCTGAGTCAAGAAGGCGTCCTGTTGTCCAGTAGACAAGGAGGCAGGGGTGGTCTGCACAGAAAAGGTACAGGAGGTGTGTCTATGTGAAGATACCTGGCCCAGCCCCTGCAGGACCACAGGCAGAAGTTGTTCTCCAGTCTTCAAGTGGGCGTTTCAATGGGTTGTGATTCAGCCTGAGGTGGAGAGCACTACCCCTGGGCATGAGATTGGCCTGTGTGAGTGTGTGTGTGTGTGTGTAAGTTTCTTAGGACTGTTGTAACAAATCACCACAATGTTGGTGGTTTAAAATAACAGAAACATTCTCTCACGGTTCTGAGACCAGGTGTCTGAAATCAAGGTGTTGTCAGGGAGCTGTGTTAACACAGCGCAGATCCCAATGAGTGATACCTGTGGCCTCAGCCCCATGTCTGAAGGCCTAGGGTCGCCTACTGACTGGGCTCTTCCTAGGGTGGGGCTGGGGTGTCCCATGGCCCCCTGCTTCCTGCACATTCTCCAGGCCGATTGTCCAGACATTTGTGAATTCTGTGAACTACAGGATCATCTCCTTGTAGTATATTTCTGCTTAAATTAGCTAGAGTTTCCTCTGGTATTTGTAGTCAATTACCCTCATTGGTCCAGATGCTCATAAAGAAAAAATTCACCCCTGTGACCCTTGCACTTTGAGATCGATGGCAAAACTAGCTTTCCAGTGTCCTTGGACTGGGTCTGCCAGACAGTAGGACAATGAAACGTACAGCTTGTGAAGGGAAATAGAAAACTCCTGGAAGGTGCATTGAGAGCCTACAAAACTTGAGTGATCCAAAGAATTGCGACAGGGACTCAGACAAGTCCATGAATGAGCATGTTCATTGCAGCATTATTCACAATAGCCAAAGGGTGGGAACAACCCAACTGTCCACCAACGGAAGAATGGATAACCAAAGGTGGTCTCTCCATGCAATGGAATATCATTTAGCTATAAAGAGGAATGAAGTTCTGACACACACTTATAACATGGATGAACCTTGACAACATCATGCTAGGTATTTTCATATTGTAGGATTCCGTTTATAAGAAATGTCCCAAGTCAGCAAATCCATAGAGATAGGGAGTAGATTAGTGTTTGTCAGGGGGTGGGGAAGGGAGGGAGGAGTGAGAAGTGACCGCTAATAGGCATGAGGAAGCTTTATAGGATGATGAAAGTATTCTGGATTAAGACAGTGGATGGAGGAGGTGTGGCCGGGGGCTGTGCCTCTCAGAAGGGGCAGTGGAGGAGTTGAGTGGAGTTTCTGAACTTGATGTGGAGCAAAAGTGCAGTGATCAGTCACCTTAGCTGGCCTAGTGGCCTTTGCAACCCCCACCTATGGCTGGGACCTCTCAAGGCTGACCCCAGCAAGGTTACGGTTGAGGTCAGTGAGCCCCCACAGGGCCAGCTTCTTGGCTGTGGGTCATTTCCTTCTGCTGAGTTGGATGGCAGGGCCTTTGAAGTGCTGGGCAGACTCAAACTGAGTTCCTCTGGGAGGAGACCAGCGTGACTCCTGCTCCAGATGGTTCTTCCCAACACTTTCGTAACTAGACTTCAGTGGGCAGGCAGCTCTTATGTGCAGACCAGTTGCTCCTAGGCATAGTGATCATGAGTGGACATGCACTGCCCTCTTGACCAGCGTGTGAGCAGAAGGAAGTCTGGCATCACCCACCCGGGGAACGACTGAGATGAGGGGGTCTCAGGGTGAGTAGCATTGAGAAGGGACAGCTGAGGGGAGGCAATGACAGTCAGATTGGCCCCAGGACCAGCTGCAGCAGGTCGGGGCTGTGGTTTGACCACTGACCTCCCTCTTCTGAGTGTCCCCTCAGGAGGGACATTTCCTGGACCCGGAGAATCTGCTCCCCAAAGGTGAGCAGGGGCATTTACCTGCACACACGACACGGCAGATGGGCTGTGTTGTCCTCACAGAGCACCGCTCAGAGCCTCTTCACAAGAGAGCTCTCCACTGAGCTGCAAGACCAGCAGCTAGCTGAAAGCCACCAGTGGCAGTGCCCCAGGATGGAGCACATGGGGAGATTTGGGGAGGAGGGCGCTGGGCTGGGCTTTCCAATCTGCAGGCTCCTCCAGGGGCAACCATGGCTCCCACCTCCCTGCTGGGCCAGTGAGGCTCCTGGGAGGGTCTCCTGCCTCTTTGGGCTTCCTTCTCCTTCATATCAGGCATCAGCCCCCACACCCCTCTCGCTCTCCTACACAGCTCAGCACCCACTTCCCAAAGGACCCAACTGAGTAAGAAACCAAAAAAAGGCGCCAGGGTAGAAAGGGAGAAATAGAAATGTTGTGTCTGCAGGAAAGATGAACTCTACATGGTCAAACCCCTTGGGGTCCCAGTGTCTCCATGATGAGCTCTCTGGATGTCATGTGTGTGCCTGGAAAAAAGGCTTTGCTGTATTGCATGTGTAGGGAGTAACTTGTTCTTGCAGACATAGCGTGAATGTTCCAGTATGGGAATGAAGAGTGCGGCCAAATGGGGCGGCCACAGAGCCCTCGGCCCCAGCATTTCAAAAGGCAAGCATATGCTTTGGTTCATACTTTTTGAAGCTGAGGGCCAAGTTGTCGCTGCTAGAAAAAGTCCCACCCCAAAAATAGAGAGTATGGGCGTTGACACCAAGTAGGTCAAGAAAGGATCGGATGCCCATAGACAGCACGTGCTAGCAGTGTGTCCTGCCCAGCCAGCAGGCTCAGAGCCCCACATCTTGGCATCTGGGTCCTCAGCCACTGGCAGCAAGTCTGGTATTTCTCAGGCCTGGCACTCGATCAAGGCCCTGCAAAGATGAGACCCTCAGATATGGAAACCCGTGAACACAATTCCTACAGGGTTATTTTGTCATATTGTTTTAATAATGCGGCACGTTAGCACCAAAAGTCTGTCTTATTTAAGGACATTTGGGGACAAATATTGTAAAGACTCAATCCATTCCTGAGAACTCCACCCTCTACTTTTCCACGCCTCTTGAATGATGCCTGCGATGGGTCTAAAGTATTCCTTAGCATCCCTTTCATCATTGCCCCTCTGGCACCTGCCACAGGCAGACACTCCATAGATGCAGGTGCACTGAATCCAGCCCAGCGTCTCGTCTGGGGTGGGGAAAGACAACAGCAATCAGAATAATAAGTGAGCATCGGCACATACTATGTCTCCCTGAGTCCCCCTATCCAGGAGGCACTGGGCCCATGGTCACATAGCTGGTCGGACCCGTCTGACTCCTAAGGCCCCAGCCTTGGCCCCTGCTCCCTGGGACTTCAGAGAGCCCAGAGCTGAATGGGAGTGAATGGGGTCACAGGAAGTGTGCTCTGGTGTTGCTCACACCGGCTAACCCAGCAATAGCTGTCATGCATCTCCAACATCCCCTCTCCTCTCAGGACTCCTTCACCGTCCATTTGGTCTCAGTTGTAAAGATGAAATGTGTCTAGTCAGGAGCAATGAATGACAGATGGAAGATGTTATTTCCCCCCCCAAAACATCCTCTGTTCTTTTGGAATCCCTGCAGTGCAACTTGGACCAGCAGGTTTGGGGAGCAGGTAAGCACCCTACTGGTTGCTGGTCTCCTCTTCCATCAGGCCGAGTGGAGGTGTTGGGGACAGACTGGACAACACCTGGTGTGGGCCAGGGACTCTGACACCCACTGGGGCCTAGGAGCACCCTCCTTCACCGTGCATCCACACAGACCAAGGCAAGGAACTGCCCTTGAGGATGGTGTCCAAGTCTTCATGGCTGGTTTCTCCTAAATTTTAAATGGCTCCAGGGGCTCAAATATTCCCCCGGTGGCCCTCCCATGCCAGGGTGCAGGGTTTTCCAGTCTGATGTCTACAGCCTGCAGGGCTGCGTTTGGGCTCTGGATGGTCACCTGGATCCCACAGCAGCAAGTAAATCTCAGAAGGAGGTGAGGAGCTGTAAGAACAAAGGCTTATTTTTGTTCTGACATGTTAATTTTGTAAACGTGTATGAGCTGTGCATTAGACACCAACTTTTAGTCACTCTCATCTGATCTTTCCACGTTTTTCTCCCCTCCAGATAACTCTTGTGTTGTCAAGCTACCAGACCATAGTAGTGTGTTTCCTTCTTCCAGGAGAGATTCCTCTGCTGTGGGGTCCCACATTGCCTATGGGTTCAGAAGTCCAAAAGAGAGATTGTTTTTTGAGTGAGTTGTCAGTGTCTCTGCATTATGCCTCTGTCTTCCCTGGGTGAGGTTGAGCTGAGGCATGTGGAGCATCCCTGGGGCTCAAAGTTCACAGAGACTGGTACCCGACACCTGTCCCAAGGCTCTAAAGGCAGAGACTGGCCAACTCCCAGGTCCTCAGGGCCACAGCGAGCTGTGTGAGGCTGTGCATGCTTCCCAAGCACCAGGCGTGAATGCTGGGAGGAGGCCCAGGCTGAGCTGTCTTCAGGGGGACTCTGCCTATGATGAGAGTGGACCTCAGAGGCCAGGCCTGAAGGGCTGTCACAAGCTGTCAGCTCAGAGCACCATCACCTCTGTCCGGGGCTTGAGGACAGAGACCATCAGCTGGGGGGAGGTCTGAAGACCCACAAAAGCACTTCCTTAGAAATGGGGTAAGCATTTGGACCTCCACTGAGCCCAGTGGACACCCAAAAGAAGAGTCAAGAAGGATTTTGCTTCTCTCTAGCCTTTCCTCTGTGGCCTGTGTTGGCCCCACAGGCTCATTTGGAAACCTGGTACGCGTGGGTGAGGGACAAGTACAGCAGCTGCAGCAGCACTGGTCTTTCCTTCTGTCCTGCTCCCTGCCCAGCTCCTGCCTCTCTGGTAACAGGACTAATGGGGACAGACTCTGTTCTTCTGCTCCCTGGTGTGGGCATTGGACTGGAATCATGTTTTAAACCTGTTACTTTCCCAGTAAATGACCAGGTTAAGTATCTGAAGAGGTTGGAAGGGACTAACGGCCAGACATAGTTGGGTATGAGCTTGGACTTCTTCCTCTCTTCCTCCTGCAAAACTCACAGTGGTGGTCCCCAGGCTCACTGGCAGAGCCCAGGCAGGAGTCTCTGCAGGCTGGGGTGGGTGTCCACTACTCGCTCAAGGAGAAGGGTGGAAACCAGGTTGGCATCCAGGCAGGGTGAGCCACCAGCCAGATAGCCACCATGGACAGGCTGCTTAGAGCTAATGCCCCAAAGTACGTGATCATAGAGCAGGGCGCCCTTGAAGACTCCAGGGAGGCAAGGCCAGTGTGCGCTTCTCATTGAGCTTCAGGTGCTGAGAAAGACAGGTGGATGGCACCCACAGACGCAGATGTGGCAAGAAAAATGAAGAGTCGAGAGCCAGGCAGGGCAGGGCACACTCAGAACTGCAGGACAAATTCCCTTTGATGCTACTACATGCAAAACAACATGTATCAGTTTCTCTGAGACTAAAACAAGCGAAATCAGATGTTCTGTGCTGCTGCGGCTCCAAAGACTCTCTGAGGCACCACATGTGAAATGTGGCCTACAAAAGGCTGCTGCTGGCCTTTTGTAGGCCTCTCCAACCAAAAGTGAACTCGGGTCACCCATCATCATAGCTGCCATCCTGGGTGCTTGAGCCCACCTGGGGGACTGTGGGGAGAGGGAGGCACCCCAGAAGGAGGAAAGAAGGAAATAACTCCACCCTAAATCTTGCAGTTCTGCCCAGAAACCAGTGCTGAAGTGATATTTGCCATGACCGGCTTGCACGTGCAGCCTCCACCCTCATGCCACACACACTCTGGGAAAAGAGGGGGTGTGCATTAGGAAGATCCCTTCTACTTGTTCTAAAACTGATCAAATCTCTGAAATCACTTAGCGAAGGCTAACTGCTCTAAGATTTCTGATGGATTTTTCTTTATTGTTTCAATCTCTTTTGTGAAAAAATTCCTGATTTCATTGAATTGTCTGTTTTCTTATATTTCATTGAGCTTTTTTATGATAGCTATTTTGAATTCTCTGTCATTAAGGTTATACACTTCTGTGCTTTCAGGGTTGATTTCTGGGTGCTTGTCATTTTCCTTTTGGTCTGGAGATTTAATATATTTCTTGGAAATCTTTTCATGTCAGTACATGTGGATCTACCTTATTGTTTCTAATTGCTCTATAATATTCCACAGCATAGAATTACTATAATAGTTTTAGTGTAAAACTGTCATAGAAATAGTGATATTTTTGAAATTTAATTTTTTAATAATATTTTCTTCTTTTTAATAACGTTTGAGTGTGGTTTTTTTGGTTTGTTTCCTGGAAGTTGGAATTTTCTTTTTCTTTCTGTGTTATGGTTGGTTTCAAGGAGGAACATGAAGCTTCTTTGGTCATCTTCAGCCAGGTGTCTTCATTTATTTACTCATATCTTTGCATAATCTTATTCCAAAGAAATTATGTTGTATTTGGCAGCATTTGGTAACTGTTTTATTGAAGAGATTATGAAATGTAGATTGATTTGTACTATTGTAAGCAGTCACTTGTATGACTGTTTTTGGAAATTTGTTTTGTTTTGTTTTGTTTTTTTGTGAGGATGATCAGCTCTGAGCTAACATCCATGCCAATCCTCCTCTTTTTGCTGAGGAAGACTGGCCCTGAGTTAACATCCATGCCCATCTTCCTCCACTTTATGTGGGACGCTGCCACAGCACGGCCTGAGAAGTGGTGCCTCAGTGTACATCCGGGATCCGAACCCAGGCCGCCAGCAGCGCAGCGCACGCACTTAACCACTATGCTGCGGTGCCGGCCCTGGGATAGTCTTCACTGTACACATACTTGTGCATTGAGACTTTTGAACTTTAAAATTATACCAATTTTGATTGTTACAGTGTCTTTTCAAACAGAAACATCAATTTTAAGCAGTTTCTATGAGAAAGGAAGCAGATACCATCCCTACTGGGACTAAGCACTGGTAACATTTGATTTAAGTTGCATGAGAAGTTGATGATTGTATCTAAAGTACCATTGTTGCTACTAATATTATTACTACTACACTTACAACTCTGATAACGATACTAGTAGTATAGTAACAAAAATATTTATTAAGTATTTATGTGCCAAGCACTTAGCATAGTGGTATCTCATATATCTAAATAGGCATTTTTACAATATCATCATTTACTTTCTCATTATTGATATTACACAATAATAGTCACGAATAGTCAAACCATGGTATAAGCAAAAGGTTAGAAACAAGCATTAGATTTACAAAAAGGAAGCTTTCCCATTCCTTTGGAGCTTCCTTAACCCTTCTTGAAGGAAGACAAATGCATCCTCCTGTAGGTATCACCAGTACTGCTTCGACTGGCTGACATACTTAGCTGTGTGACTTTGGGATATTAATAAATGTCTTTCAGCCTGTTTCCTTACAGTAGAATGGAGACAATATTGCTTACCTTGTAGGAATGTTAGGGTGAAATGAGAAAATATACCTAAAGTGCCTGAGAACTTTTAGGTATTTAAAGTGAGCAACTTGAATTTTACCCATGTATAGCAATGATTGTCAACTGAGTTGGAGGAGAGGACATGTTCTCCTATAGAAGCCTATCAGAATTTCTTTTTTTAAATTTTTTTGGTGAGGAAGATCGGCCATGAGCTAACATCCTTTGCCAACCTTCCTCTCTTTCTTTTTGGTTGAGGAAAATTGGCCCTGAGCTAACATCTGTGCCCATCTTCCTCTATTTTGTATGTGGAATGCTGCCACAGCATGGCTTGATGAGTGGTGTGTGGATCTGTGCCCGAGATCCGAACCTGCAAACCTGGGGCCACTGCAGCAGAGCATGCAAATCACTACACCACTAGTCATCAGAATTTCTGAGTGAGGCCTTTTTAAAATCATATATGATCTCCCCCAAATGGACATTCTTTTCTCCTCTTTTTCTTTCCTCCCCCTCTCAACTCTTGAACTATGGCTATGTCAAACAACTTTTCCTGATGAAAGACTTTTATGTTGGGATAGAGTGGAAGAAAGCTTGAGAACTTTTGATAAAAGTAGTAGTTTCCAACTTCCCTGTATCAGATCACTTGGGGATCTTTATCTAAGCAGATTCCCTGGCTGAACTACCTAACAGAAGTTCTCAAACTGTAGTATGCATGCACAAAAAGTGCAACTTCCTTTGGATTGCTGAGAGTGAAAGGGAGAAGGGAGGGGGAGAGAGGAGAGAGATGAGTTTTGTGTTTAAGAATGAAGAATCCAGTTGACTTTCTGTAAATTTTTAAGGGTCGCATTCTGCTTTACTATGTCTCCTTGTAACTAACTACTCGCATTTATGCATTGTGAAAGATTGGATCTGTGAAGAAAAAATCACAGGGACTGACGCCCTGTTAAGGGAAATGCTCCTGACTAATAATGCCAAAAACCACTCTCTTAAACAACTCCAAGAAGGTATAGTAGATTGATACTCCTTTTTCCCCTTTAGTAGTGCAAAGAGATGTTAGGCTCATTGAAATCTTAAAATCATGCAGAATTTCCCTGGGGATATTAATAATGTTTTCGTGAATATAATTTTAATAATTCTCTTTGAGTTTAAGGAGTTTTAACCATTTATTTCTGATACGCTTGTATCTGTTACCTCATAGGTCCTACGTTATATCACTGAACAGGTTGTGTGAAAGGTCGATAGAAAGAAGTCAGAAATAAGTGCCACGGAATAGAGCAACGGACTTTCGGTTACTGGATAGTGTTCTAGATCACCACTGTCAAATAGAAATAAGACGCAAGACACACATATAATTTTAACATATAATTTGAAACTTTCTATAGCCACATTAAAGTAAAAACAAAGGCAAAATTAATTTTAATAATTATTTCATTTAACCCAATATATCTAATATATTATTTCATCAGGTGCTCGATATAAACAACGATTAATGAGATATTTTACTGTTGTTCCATACTAAGTCTTAGGAATCCAGTGTATATTTTATACTTACTGCACGTCTCATTTTGGACTAGCTACATTTCAAGTGCTCAACAGCCAGATGTGGTTAGTGTCTGTTCTATTGAAGAGCACAGGATTGATATTATTGAATAACAGCAATCTGCTGAGTGGTTATAACCTATAAAGGGGGCCACCCTTATAGGTATCAACAAATTCCAATCTTTCAAATGAATGTGACTACCAAAGGCAATACTTGTGTATATTTTCATATTTCAATCAATTTTTAAAATCTTTCTGAATCACCAAAGAAATGAACCTTGTCTTTGGGTCACTAATGTGATTTCTTAAATGAGATATGTTTTGTTCTTTGTGAAATAACTACACCTAAATTAATTTTTCTTAAGGTCCTTATTTTAAGTATGGCCAAAACTATGGCTAGGATTGAAAGTTTTACGTTTAGAGCAACGTTGTTTTCTTGATTTGTTTGGCCTGTAGTCTGATAGAGAAATGTTACTTCTTCTTTGGTAAGCTGTATAGAATTTAGATTATGACTGCTAAGTTTCCCCTTTAGCATTTTCAGCTGTCCCAGTAAGACATATGGAAACGATACAGATTCTAGAACGCTTGACTCTACTCTCTGCCAGTGAACTTATACCATAGGCAGAAGTATTAACATCCAATATGAACCAGCTATTGAATTCAGGGGTTCTGTGGAGAATGCTTCAAACAGTCAATAAACTATGGATGGTTCTTAATACTGTTGATGCCTAGAAGGTAATTTCAGTGTATTGTTACACGTAATAGATAAGTGTATAGCAGTGATTATATACAGTAACCTAAACTTAATGGTTGAAAAAAATTGTTGAGTGTTTAACAATATAAATCCCCTCTGAAGACTACTAATTAAAGAGTCATTATAACTTTCAGAAAAAGCATAAATTTGATCTTAAGAAACAGAGAGAAACTATAAAGTATTTCCAACTTGAGAAACTTCCTTAAAAGTGAGTTCTCCTCTATAGGCATCTGTCATTTGTGGCTAATTGTGATTTAAATCACTGTGTGTCTTGCATCATTGTGGTGGCTCCAAATTTTGCTGCACATTAAAATCACCTGGACAGCTGTTAAAACTTGTTCCCCAATTGTAACCCATGCCAATTAAATCAGAATGTCTGCGGTTGGGAGTCAAGCACTAGTATTTTCTTTTTTTAAGATTCCCCAGTTGATTCCATTATGCAGCAATGTTTAGAGAACACTTGATTAATTATTTCTTTAGTCAAATGGGTCTCTGCTGGTCCATAGATTGCATC